>NC_135342.1:19272228-19586192 GCF_023851605.1 Tamandua tetradactyla | reverse complement strand
AGTGAATTAGAAAGCTCCATCAGTCATTTGGAAAACTCCCTAAATTCATTGGCCGAGGTCGTCCTCCAAAACCGCAGAGGCTTAGATCTCCTATTTCTGAAACAAGGGGGGTTATGCATGGCCCTTGGAGAAACCTGCTGCTTCTATGCCAATCATTCTGGAATAATTAGAAATAGTCTATCCCAAGGCCATAGCAGCTTACGAGAGCAGGAAGAATGCCAAAAAACTGAAACCAACTGGTATGAAAACTTATTTTCCTGGTCTCCATGGCTAACCATGCTCTTGTCCACCATAGCAGGGCCCCTAATTCTCATATTATTAGGCTTAATGTTTGGACCCTGTATAATTAACTGTCAAACCTCATACGTGCAAAGAAAAATACAAACTGTGAAATTATTAATCCTTGGAACCCAGTATCAACAGATTTATGATCAAAATGAAGAAACAATGATTTGATTCTCTCATAAAACCAGTGGGGAATGTAGAGGGCCAGGAGTAATCAATCAGGCCCAAGCAGGAAAAGTTCCCACAACATTGGGGTGGAATGTCCCCAAGAGTTAAACAATAACCAATGTTAGGAAACTGAGGGAGCGGGATATCTTTTGACAACAGCTAATGGCATTCTGCTGTTTCTATGATCATGCTTGCTTGCTAGCAACTGCAAAACCACATGATTTTAGCCTTTATAAGCACACCTTGAAAACCTCTGAGGGCTGCTCTCTGAATCTTCCTTTTTGGAGGTTTCTGAGGCAGTCGCTGGCTAGCAAATAAAGATGCCAAATTGGCTTGCAGTTTTGAATTGTGTGGTCTCTCTTTCAGTGTGCCCCACAATAAGAACTACTATAAAGTACAGTTCCCCAGAGATAAATGACATGATTGTGGGCCCGTGTGCATTCGTGGGCCTGGGAGTGCTGTAAATGTATGTGCAGAGTTCAGGGATGGGGAGGTGGGGGTGGGGGTGGAGTGAGACTGTGCGACACTATGGGCAGGGGTAGCCTAGATATGGAGGTCAGTGCCCGCAGTCTTTATGTGCTGGCAACCGCCTGTCAGGAACAGGGAGGAGGAGGCAGTGTTTAGGAGGGATGCAGGGGAGGTGGATCGGGTGTACTTGAGGAGGGAATGTGGGGCAGGTACGTGCACCGAGGGCTGCTGGGTTGTGGGTGCCAGGAGTGCAGGCAATGGGAACAGGTGATGGGGTTTGGGTGCGTGGGGTGTGGGGTTAGTCACCAGTCATGGGATTGCCCTGGTGAGGGAAACATGCCCAAGGAATTTGGCTTGGCTTACTTCCCAGTCCCTAGCTCCTGGCTCCATGCCAGTGCACCAGGCTCCAGCCTTCTGCCTCTCAGTTCCTCAGCCTCTGCAATCAAGTCTGCCGCATGTTGTGCAGAAGGCTCTCCCAGGTTGGCCACACTCATGAATCACCACCTCAGTCATCCTCCTGTCCCTTCTTTAATTTTTCTGTGGAACAGGGCTACTCTTGAGCTACTCTATTCAGCCATCTCCCTGGAAGTCAGAAAAGGGATATCCTGTATGTGCAATTTGTGGACCTCTTGGGTATGTAGTATTTCAGCATAAGTATGTCCCAAATATTTCATGAGATACATGTATGCTAAGAAAATCCTCATGGTTTTGAAAAGCTTTAATAAGAACAAGAAGTGCAGTCCAAGGAGAACATATGCAACCCTTCCAGTCTGAAAATACAGGCTTAGGCTATACTTCTAAAAATATTTCACTGAGAAGCCTGACTAAGTTCATGGAATGGCCTGTCAGGTTTATAATTATAAAAATCATGAGCAGTCTTTTCCTATGCACTATCACAGAGGGAGGGATGGTCTGGAGGATCCAGGAGTAGGCGCATCTCCTGCTTCTACAGAAGCCTCACAGCCCCTTATTCCAGTTCCATTTTCTGACTAACCCAGTATGTCCCCAGGACCCTGTTCCAGTCATATTTATCACTTTGGGTTTGGCCTATTTCACTTTGCATAATGTTTCCAAGGTTCATCTAGGATCTACTAGCACTTTAATCAAATTTATGGATGAATATTATTCCATTGTATGAATATACTACATTGTGTTTACACATTCACCTATGGATGGACATTTCAGTTGTTTCTGTCTTTTGGCTATTGTGCAAAATGTTGCAATAAACATTGTATCTGTTTGAAAATCTATGACTGTTCCTTATTTCCATTTTTGTACTTTTGTATTTTAAATCTATCTGTAACATCGTGCCACTGCTCCCTAAGTATTTTCATACATATTTCTAAAATATAAAGACATGTATATATTAACCACAAATGCAAAATTACACCAAACAAAATTTTTTGAAAATTAACATTACATAATATCAGTCTCTATTCAAATTTCCAATGATTTTTCTAAAATGCATATTATACACTTAATGTTTATATCCATATTGAAGGGCTCATTCTTCATAGTATGTTGATTCTCTTTTAGTCTAGAAAATCTCTCCTATAACCTTTAATCATGGGCTTGCCTTATTGAATATTCTAGGTCAGTTGTCATGTAAGATGGCCCCCATTCTAGATTTGTCTAATTTCTCCCTTGTGGTGTCTGTATTTAACTTTTATCATTGCTGAGAGAAGTAATGTGACACGGGCTTTGCGTTCCTGAACATTCTTTCTAGTATGCCAAATACGCTTACACTGGATATCTTTTTAATCTCCTCAACTATGTTTTCTTTTTAAGCCTTTCATTGTGGTAACATATATCCAACTAGAAATTTCCCCTTTGAACCAGTTTTAAGTGCTTATTAGTGCTATTAATTACATTTATAGTGTTGTGCTAACATCAACACTATACATTAAAGAAGTTTTCTGTTTCTCCAAACAGAAACTCTGTAGCCCATTCTCCAACCCAGATCCCCAACCCCTGGTAACTTGTACTGTTTTCTGGGTTGATGAATTCACATATTTGCCTAGTTATTTTAGATATGTACAATCAAGCAACATTTGTTCTTCTGTGTCTGGTTTATTTCACTGAACATGATATATTCAAGGTTTATCCATCTTGTAGCATGGGTGAGAACTTTACACCTTTTATGGATGGATGATCTTTCATTGTATTTTATTATTTTTTTTTATTAATTAAAAAAAGAATTAACAAAACAATTAGAAATCATTCCAATCTACATGTACAATCAGTAATTCTTAATAACATCACATAGTTGCATATTCATCATTTCTTAGTACATTTGCATCAATTTAGAAAAAGAAATAAAAAGACAACAGAATAAGAATTAAAACAATAATAGAAAGAAAAAAAAAACAAAAAAAAAACAAAAACAAAAAACCTATACCTCACATGCAGCTTGATTCAGTGTTTTAACATAATTGCATTACAATTGGGTAGTATTGTGCTGTCCATTTCTGAGTTTTTATATCCAGTCCCGTTGTACAGTCTGTATCCCTTCATCTCCAATTATCCCTTCTCTTTTTTTTTTTTAATTAACGGAAAAAAAGAAATTAACCCAACATTTAGAGATCATACCATTCTACACATGCAATCATTAATTCTTAACATCATCACATAGATGCATGATCATCATTTCTTAGTACATTTGCATTGGTTTAGAAGAACTAGCAACATAACCGAAAAAGATATAGAATGTTAATATAGAGAAAAAAATAAAAGTAATAATAGTAAAATCAAAACAAAACAACACAAAACAAAACAAAAACCTATAGCTCAGATGCAGCTTCATTCAGTGTTTTAACATGATTACTTTACAATTAGGTATTATTGTGCTGTCCATTTTTGAGTTTTTGTATCTAGTCCTGTTGCACAGTCTGTATCCCTTCAGCTTCAATTACCCATTGTCTTACCCTGTTTCTAACTCCTGCTGAACTCTGTTACCAATGACATATTTCAAGTTTATTCTCGAATGTCCGTTCACATCAGTGGGACCATACAGTATTTGTCCTTTAGTTTTTGGCTGGATTCACTCAGCATAATATTCTCTAGGTCCATCCATGTTATTACATGGTTCATAAGTTTATCTTGTCTTAAAGCTGCATAATATTCCATCGTATGTATATACCACAGTTTGTTTAGCCACTCTTCTGTTGATGGAGATTTTGGCTGTTTCCATCTCTTTGCAATTGTAAATAATGCTGCTATAAACATTGGTGTGCAAATGTCCGTTTGTGTCTTTGCCCTTAAGTCCTTTGAGTAGATACCTAGCAATGGTATTGCTGGGTCGTATGGCAATTCTATATTCAGCTTTTTGAGGAACCGCCAAACTGCCTTCCACAGTGGTTGCACCCTTTGACATTCCCACCAACAGTGGATAAGTGTGCCTCTTTCTCCGCATCCTCTCCAGCACTTGTCATTTTCTGTTTTGTTGATAATAGCCATTCTGGTGGGTGTGAGATGATATCTCATTGTGGTTTTGATTTGCATTTCTCTAATGGCCAGGGACATTGAGCATCTCTTCATGTGCCTCTTGGCCATCCGTATTTCCTCTTCTGAGAGGTGTCTGTTCAAGTCTTTTTCCCATTTTGTAATTGGGTTGGCTGTCTTTTTGTTGTTGAGATGGACAATCTCTTTATAAATTCTGGATACTAGACCTTTATCTGATATATCATTTCCAAATATTGTCTCCCATTGTGAAGGCTGTCTTTCTACTTTCTTGATGAAGTTCTTTGATGCACAAAAGTGTTTAATTTTGAGGAGTTCCCATTTATTTATTCCCTTCTTCAGTGCTCTTGCTTTAGGTTTAAGGTCCATAAAACCGCCTCCAGTTGTAAGATCCATAAGATATCTCCCAACATTTTCCTCTAACTGTTTTATGGTCTTAGACCTAATGTTTAGATCTTTGATCCATTTTGAGTTAACTTTTGTATAGGGTGTGAGAGATGGGTCTTCTTTCATTCTTTTGCATATGGATATCCAGTTCTCTAGGCACCATTTATTGAAGAGACTGCTCTGTCCCAGGTGAGTTGGCTTGACTGCCTTATCAAAGATCAAATGTCCATAGATGAGAGGGTCTATATCTGAGCACTCTATTCGATTCCATTGGTCGATATATCTATCTTTATGCTAATACCATGCTGTTTTGACCACTGTGGCTTCATAATATGCCTTAAAGTCAGGCAGCGCGAGACCTCCAGCTTCGTTTTTTTTCCTCAAGATGTTTTTAGCAATTCGGGGCACCCTGCCCTTCCAGATAAATTTGCTTATTGGTTTTTCTATTTCTGAAAAATAAGTTGTTGGGAGTTTGATTGGTATTGCATTGAATCTGTAAATCAATTTAGGTAGGATTGACATCTTAACTATATTTAGTCTTCCAATCCATGAACACGGTATGCCCTTCCATCTATTTAGGTCTTCTGTGATTTCTTTTAGCAGTTTTTTGTAGTTTTCTTTATATAGGTTTTTTGTCTCTTTAGTTAAATTTATTCCTAGGTATTTTATTCTTTTAGTTGCAATTGTAAATGGGATTCGTTTCTTGATTTCCCCCTCAGCTTGTTCATTACTAGTGTATAGAAATGCTACAGATTTTTGAATGTTGATCTTGTAACCTGCTACTTTGCTGTACTCATTTATTAGCTCTAGTAGTTTTGTTGTGGATTTTTCCGGGTTTTCGACGTATAGTATCATATCGTCTGCAAACAGTGATAGTTTTACTTCTTCCTTTCCAATTTTGATGCCTTGTATTTCTTTTTCTTGTCTAATTGCTCTGGCTAGAACCTCCAACACAATGTTGAATAATAGTGGTGATAGTGGACATCCTTGTCTTGTTCCTGATCTTAGGGGGAAAGTTTTCAATTTTTCCCCATTGAGGATGATATTAGCTGTGGGTTTTTCATATATTCCCTCTATCATTTTAAGGAAGTTCCCTTGTATTCCTATCTTTTGAAGTGTTTTCAACAGGAAAGGATGTTGAATCTTGTCAAATGCCTTCTCTGCATCAATTGAGATGATCATGTGATTTTTCTGCTTTGATTTGTTGATATGGTGTATTACATTAATTGATTTTCTTATGTTGAACCATCCTTGCATACCTGGGATGAATCCTACTTGGTCATGATGTATAATTCTTTTAATGTGTTGTTGGATACGATTTGCTAGAATTTTATTGAGGATTTTTGCATCTATATTCATTAGAGAGATTGGTCTGTAGTTTTCTTTTTTTGTAATATCTTTGCCTGGTTTTGGTATGAGGGTGATGTTGGCTTCATAGAATGAATTAGGTAGTTTTCCCTCCACTTCGATTTTTTTGAAGAGTTTGAAGAGAATTGGTACTAATTCTTTCTGGAACGTTTGGTAGAATTCACATGTGAAGCCATCTGGTCCTGGACTTTTCTTTTTAGGAAGCTTTTGAATGACTAATTCAATTTCTTTACTTGTGATTGGTTTGTTGAGGTCATCTATGTCTTCTTGAGTCAAAGTTGGTTGTTCATGTCTTTCCAGGAACCCGTCCATTTCCTCTAAATTGTTGTATTTATTAGCGTAAAGTTGTTCATAGTATCCTGTTATTACCTCCTTTATTTCTGTGAGGTCAGTAGTTATGTCTCCTCTTCCATTTCTGATCTTATTTATTTGCATCCTCTCTCTTCTTCTTTTTGTCAATCTTGCTAAGGGCCCATCAATCTTATTGATTTTCTCATAGAACCAACTTCTGGCCTTATTGATTTTCTCTATTGTTTTCATGTTTTCAATTTCATTTATTTGTGCTCTAATCTTTGTTATTTCTTTCCTTTTGCTTGCTTTGGGGTTAGCTTGATGTTCTTTCTCCAGTTCTTCCAAATGGATAGTTAATTCCTGAATTTTTGCCTTTTCTTCTTTTCTGATATAGGCATTTAGAGCAATAAATTTCCCTCTTAGCACTGCCTTTGCTGCATCCCATAAGTTTTGATATGTTGTGTTTTCATTTTCATTCGCCTCGAGGTATTTGCTAATTTCTCTTGCAATTTCTTCTTTGACCCAGTCGTTGTTTAGGAGTGTGTTGTTGAGCCTCCACGTATTTGTGAATTTTCTGGCACTCTGCCTATTATTGATTTCCAACATCATTCCTTTATGGTCCGAGAAAGTGTTGTGTAAGATTTCAATCTTTTTAAATTTGTTAAGACTTGCTTTGTGACCCAGCATATGGTCTATCTTTGAGAATGATCCATGAGCACTTGAGAAAAAGGTGTATCCTGCTGTTGTGGGATGTAATGTCCTATAAATGTCTATTAAGTCTAGTTCATTTATAGTAATATTCAGATTCTCTATTTCTTTGTTGATCCTCTGTCTAGATGTTCTGTCCCTTGATGAGAGTGGTGAGTTGAAGTCTCCAACTATTATGGTATATGAGTCTATTTCCCTTTTCAGTGTTTGCAGTATATTCCTCACGTATTTTGGGGCATTCTGATTCGGTGCGTAAATATTTATGATTGTTATGTCTTCTTGTTTAATTGTTCCTTTTATTAGTATATAGTGTCCTTCTTTGTCTCTTTTAACTGTTTTACATTTGAAGTCTAATTTGTTGGATATTAGTATAGCCACTCCTGCTCTTTTCTGGTTGTTATTTGCATGAAATATCTTTTCCCAACCTTTCACTTTCAACCTATGTTTATCTTTGGGTCTAAGATGTGTTTCCTGTAGACAGCATATAGAAGGATCCTGTTTTTTAATCCATTCTGCCAATCTATGTCTTTTGATTGGGGAATTCAGTCCATTGACATTTAGTGTTATTACTGTTTGGATAATATTTTCCTCTAGCATTTTGCCTTTTGTATTATATATATCATATCTGATTTTCCTTCTTTCTACACTCTTTTCCATATCTCTCTCTTCTGTCTTTTTGTATCTGACTCTAGTGCTCCCTTTAGTATTTCTTGCAGAGCTGGTCTCTTGGTCACAAATTCTTTCAGTGACTTTTTGTCTGAGAATGTTTTAATTTCTCCCTCATTTTTGAAGGATAATTTTGCTGGATATAGGAGTCTTGGTTGGCAGTTTTTCTCTTTTAGTATTTTAAATATATCATCCCACTGTCTTCTAGCTTCCATGGTTTCTGCTGAGAAATCTACACAAAGTCTTATTGGGTTTCCCTTGTATGTAATGGATTGTTTTTCTCTTGCTGCTTTCAAGATCTTCTCTTTCTCTTTGACCTCTGACATTCTAACTAGTAAGTGTCTTGGAGAACGCCTATTTGGGTCTAATCTCTTTGGGGTGCGCTGCACTTCTTGGATCTGTAATTTTAGGTCTTTCATAAGAGTTGGGAAATTTTCAGTGATAATTTCTTCCATTAGTTTTTCTCCTCCTTTTCCCTTCTCTTCTCCTTCTGGGACACCCACAACACGTATATTTGTGCGGTTCATATTGTCCTTGAGTTCCCTGATACCCTGTTCAAATTTTTCCATTCTTTTCCCTATAGTTTCTGTTTCTTTTTGGAATTCAGATGTTCCATCCTCCAAATCACTAATTCTATCTTCTGTCTCTTTAAATCTATCATTGTAGCTATCCATTATTTTTTCTATGTTTGCTACTTTATCCTTCACTTCCATAAGTTCTGCGATTTGTTTTTTCAGTTTTTCTATTTCTTCTTTATGTTCAGCCCATGTCCTCTTCATGTCCTCCCTCAATTTATCGATTTCATTTTTGAAGAGGTTTTCCATTTCTGTTCGTATATTCAGCATTAGTTGTCTCAGCTCTTGTGTCTCATTTGAGCTATTGGTTTGTTCCTTTGACTGAGCCATATTCTCAATCTTTTGAGTGTGGACAGTTATCTTCTGCTGCTGGCGTCTGGGCATTTATTCAGATTTCTCTTGGTGTTGGACCCAGCAAGGTTGTAATATTTTTCTGTGAAATCTCTGGGTTCTGTTTTTCTTATCCTGCCCAGTAGGTGGCGCTCGTGGCACACGTTTGTCTGCGGGTCCCACCAGTAAAAGGTGCTGTGGGACCTTAAACTTTGGAAAACTCTCGCCGTCCTGGGGGTTCGCTAGCCGAAGCGGCTTGAGCCGGCCCGGGGTCCGAACGCAGGGAGGATTGCAGGTCGCCGCAGCCAGGGAAAGAGCCCGTCCGAATTTCCTAGTCGGCCCTGGGCAACACGCGTGGCGGGAGGGCGCCAGTGGCAGCGGCCCACCCGAGAGAGTGCACGTTCCCCGGGAGTCACGGGGTCACCGTTCTCCGCGGCCTGGGGGTTTCCGATCCAATTCTCTCAGTTGGTCCGGGGGCTGCGCGTAGTGTGGGCGCCAGTCGCCTTGGTTTCAGGGGACCACCTCTCCAATTCTCCCAGCCGGCCCGGGAAGGGGGAAGGGAGTAACTCCGGCCGCTTGCCACCCCGCCTGGTAAGGCCCGCGCGCCTCGGTGATCTCACCCGAGCTGCTTCTCTCAGCCAGCCAGCCGTTCCAGGATGGGGTACGCTGTCTTTTTTATCTCTGTTGTGGCTTTGGGCGCTTTCTGTATCATTTCTACTCCCCTAGTAGGTGTCCTGGAGAAGAAACTAAGATCCGCGCGTCTTACTAAGCCGCCATCTTCCAGGAAGTCCCTCATTGTATTTTTATACCACATTTTGTTTATCCATCCATCTGTTGATGGATAATTGGGTTGCTTCTACCTTTTGTCTATTGTGAATAATGCTGCTATGAAACATTGGTTGTATACAAATATCTGTTCGAATCCCTGTTTTCATTCTTTGGGATCTATACCTAGAGGTCGGATTGCCAGGTTAATGATAATACTACACTTAATTTTCTGAGTAATCACTAAATTGTTTTCCAAAGCAGCTTCAGCATTTTAAATTCCTATCAAATAATGTATAAGAGCTCCATTTTCTCTGTTTCCTTGCCACCTCTTGTTATTTTGGTTTTTTATGAAACAATACTAGCCATCACAGTGTGTGTGAAGTGGTATTGCATTGTGATTCTGAAATCCATTTCTCTGATATCTAATGAAACTGACCAGCTTTTCATATCCTCATTGGCCATTTGTATATCTTTTTAGAAATATCTTTATTCAATTCCCCTGCCCATTTTTAAACTGGGTTGTTTGCCTTTTTGTTGTTGAGTTGTAGTGTTGCTTTACATAATCTGAATATAAAACTCTTATCAGATATAACCAACTATTTTCTCCCACTTTATAGATTGTCATTTCACTTTTTTCATAATATCCTTTCATGTACAACAGTTTTTAATTTTGATGAAGTGCATTTTATACTATATTATTATGTTCCTTAAATATGATGAAGTGCAATTCATATTATATTACTTAGATATGACACCCAAGCACATGCTTGGATGTCATATTTAAGGAATCAGTGCCAAAATCTAAGACATCATGTTTCCCCCTATTTTTCCCCCTAAAGGGTTTATGGTTTTACTGATGCTTCTTTCTTGATCCATTTTTAGTTAATTTTTCTATATAGTGTGGGATTGGAAGCAACTTCATTCCTTTAACGTTTGAATAGCCAGTTGTTCTGGCACCATTTATTGAAAAAAGCTATTCTTTTATTATTTAATATAATTACCAGACTTGATAACAAAAATTGGGTGTAGATGAGTGGTTTTGTTTCTGGACTCTCAATTTTACTCTATTGGGCTATATGTCTCTATGGCAGTACCATATGTTTTTCTATACTGAGGGTTTGTATTAACTTGTGGTGTTGGGAAGTCTGTGAACTCCAATTTTAAAATTTTTTTAATTTTTAATTTTTTTTACTTTTCAAAGCTGATTTTGCTATTCCAGGGCCCTTATAATTCCATGGGAATTTGATCATAAGCTTTTGCATTTCTGCCAAAAAGGCTGCTGACATTTTGTTAGGGGTTGTGTTGAATGTGTAGTTCCCATTAAGTAGTATTGACATCTTAATTAAATTATCTTCCAATCCATGAACACAGGATGTCTTTCAGTTATTTAGGTCTTCTTTAAGTTTTTTCAGTAATATTTTATACTTTTCAGTGTACAAGTCATTCACCTCTTTGCATAATTTGTTTCTAGAGATTTTAGTCTTTTAGATGTTAGTATCAATGAAATTGATTTCTTAATTTCCATTTTGGATAGTTTATTCCTGTCGTATAGAGACACAAGTGATCTTTGCATATTTATCTGTACACTGAAATTTTGGTGTATTTATTTATCAGCTCTAGTAGCCTTCTTTTGTGTTCTTTGTCCTTTTCTATACAAAGGATCATATCTTCTGTCAATAGAGATAATTTTACTTATTACTTTCCAATCTGGATGCCTTTCATTTCATTTTTGCTTACTTGTTCTGTCAGGAACCTCCAGCATAGTATTGAATACCAGTGGTGAAAGTGGTCCCTTGAGTTCTTTGGGCATGTGACAGTTGATTTCAAATCTTTGTGCAGAAGTCCCAGGATTGCCCTTCCTCAGGAACAGCTTCTGACAATTTTTTTTCTTGGAATGATCCTTATTTTCCTGTTCTTTGTATATATTATGAGTTTTTGTTGTTGAGAAATGGACAGTTGCATATTATAACATGAAACTCTGGAAACAAGACTCCCCAGGGTTTGCTTTTCATCATCGTTGAAAGCTTGCTTTTGCTCAGCCATTGTTCAATTTTTTAAAACAGGAATTGAAACTTTTTCTTATTGTATATGCATGACACTATCTTCATAGTAAGACATTTTTACACAGTGACAATTACTATGGAATATATATGTGGATTTTATACTTATCTTTATATATGGAAGACATTTATACAAATGGATACTTTGGAATTAGTTTAGTCCCTTGGTTTAGGTTGTTAAAGTTGTAGGAATACAAGGTACTAGAAATGGAAGGCTTTTAAAAGGGGATTTATTAAACCAGTTTACTATTCTAAGCCAGAAAAATTGAAAACTAAGTGTGCTGGTCTAAATCTGTGATGGACCCCAGAAAAGTCATGCCCTTTAATTCTCATTCAATAGTGCTGGGTGGGAGCATTTTAATTGTTTCCATGAAGATGTGACCCACCGATTGTGGGTGGTAACTTTTGATTAAATGATTTCCGTGGAGGTGTGTCTCCACTCACTGAAGTTGGAGTTGTTTATTGGAATCCTTTAAAAGAGGAAACATTTTGGAGAGAGTCCCTTTTTTGGTAGAGCCACGAGAAAGCCAGCAGATGCCACCATGTTCACCATGTGCCCTTCCAGCTGAGAGAGAAACATTGAACGTCTTTGGCCTTCTTGAACCAAGGTATCTTTCCCTGGATGCCTTAAATTGGACATTTCTATAGTCTTGTTTTAATTTGGACATTTTCTCAGCCTTAGAACTATAAACTAGCAACTCATTAAATTCCCCCTTTTAAGGGCCATTCCGTTTCTGGCATATTGCATTCCAGCAGCTAGTAAACTAGAACACTAAGGCTTCCAGGTAAAAATACCTTGACGCTTCTCTTAAAAATATTTTTTAGGGCAATTCAAAGGTGCCTCAGCAGCAGAATTCTCACCTACCCTGCTGGAGACCTAGGTTCAATTCCTGGTGACTGGTCAAGCAAAAAGATATATTTTTATTGGCATATCTTCATATGCATACAGTCTACACATGGTGTACAATCTGTGGCTCACAATATCATTGCATACTTGTGTATTCATCACCATGATCATTTTTAAAACATTTGCATCACCCCAGAAAAAGAAATAAAAATAAAAAAGAGAAACTTTTTACATCCTGTTCTAGTTTGCTAGCTGCCAGAATGCAAGGTACCAGAAATGGAATTGTTTTTAAAAAGGAGAATTTAAGAAGTTGCTAGTTTACAGTTCTAAGGCCAAGAAAATGTCCCAAATTACAACACGTTTATAGAAATGTTCTTTCAAAGGCATCCAGGGAAAGATACCTTGGTTTAAGAAGGCCGATGAAGTTCAAGGTTTCTCTCTCAGCTGAGAAGGCATATGGCCAACACAGTCAGAGTTTCTCTCTCATCTGGAAAGGCACATGATGAACATGGTCAGGGTTCCTCTCTCATCTGGAAGGGCACATGGTGAAAACAGCATCATCTGCTAGCTTCTCTTGGCTTCCTGTTTCATGAAGCTCCCTGGGAGGCATGTCCCTTCTTCATCTGCAAAGGTCGCTGGCTGGTAGACTTTCTGCTTCGTGGTGCTGGAGCATTCTCTGCTCTCTCCAAATCTCTTATTCTCCAAAATGTTTCCTCTTTTATAGGACTCCAGAAACTTATCAAGACCCACCCAAATGGGAGAAGACATGTCATCACCTAACCCAGCTTAACAACCAACCTTGATTAAATCACATCTCCAGGAGATGATCTGATTACAGTTTCAAACATACAGTATTGAATAGGGATTATTCTGCCTTTATGAAATTGGATTTAGATTAAAACATGACTTTTCTAGGAGACATACATCCTTTCAAACCAACACATTCCACCATCTGGACCCTAAAATAGACATGTTTTCTCCATATACAGACTAGATATATTCAATAACAATATCAGAGAAACCTAAACCATTTCAGTGGCAATATACATGAAATACAAAGTCATAAACATGCAAACTCCTATCAAAGTTAGTTACAGGGATGGTCTGTTCTAAGGCAAAATTATCCTCTGGCTTTGGACCTTTGAAATCTCATAACAAGTTATTTTCTGCCAACATACAAAGAAGGAACACTCATAGGATACATATACATGTTTCCATAAGGAGGAAGGAACACAAGGGTCATTGGACCCATATAGTTTCAAAAACCCACAGGGCAGAGTCCATTAGATTTCAAATCCTGAGAATCATTTATCTTTGGGGCTTCCAAAAGCAGCAGTTCCACCCTTTCCAAGGGCCTACACAGAGGCCTGCCTCTCTCTGAATGCAACCTTGGGGGACACTGGGGAGACCATCTTTTTCTCAGCTCCACCCTCTCCAAGATTTGGGGCTGCATCTGGGTTCTTTGCCATCTCTGGGGCACATGCACAACCCCACCATGTGTTGACAGCCATGCTGTCCCCAAACCCCAAGGAATGTGCTTCACCCTCTCCAAGGCTTGAGGTGGCATGACTCTTCCACTGAAAAAAATGTGGAAGGCCCATCCTCTGCCTTTGGGGCAAACCCACCCTCTCTATGGGTCTGGGTGCGTCCACTCTCCTGGTCCAAGGTTTCCTAACTTCAGACTTCAGCCTCCATGGTTTTGCCTCTGATGTTATTTTTCCTCCAATGCATCCCTTCTCTGAACCTCCTAGTCCAGATTGGCAGTGGCTCTGTTTATACAGGTCCCACAGCACTCTCCTTGGCTTTCTATGCAGTAGCATTGGATCATGCCTGTAAGACATAAGGAGTTCCACAAATCCTTCCTGGATAACTCCATGTAGGATCTTGGCTTTCTCTGAAATGGCTGGCTGGTTCCACATTTAGTTAAATCCACACAGGGCACTATTCTCTGAGGTCTCCCTTTCTGGAGGCCCAGAATTTTCCAGGACATAAATTTCTGTGTTTTTTTGTACTCAAAAGTTCAGTTTTAAGCTTATCTCTGTCCTGTAGCATTTCACTATAAGCTGTGAGAAGAAACCAGGCTGCATTTTCCACATTTAACTTGGAGATGTCTTCTGCTAAATATCCAAGTTCATGGCTTTTAAACTCTGCCTTCCAGCCAAAGCCAGTAGTCAATTTTGCCAGATTATCTGCCATTTTAAAACAAGGATCACCTTTCTTCAATTTTGCAATAACATATACCTCATTTCTGTCTAAGTCCTTGTCAGAGGTATCTTTAGAGTCCACATTTCTACCAACAGTCTCTTCAAAACATTCTAGGCTTTCTCTATCAAAGTTCTCACAACTCTTTCAGATTCTTCCCCTTATCCATTTAAAAAGCCATTCCAATATGTTTGGTATTTGCAAACCATAGCAGCACTCCAATCTCTGGTACCAAAATCTGTTCTAGTTTGCTAGCTGCTGGAATGCAATATGCCAGAAATGGAATGGCTTTTAAAGAGAGGAATTTAATAAGTTGCTAGTTTACAATTCTAAGGCCAAGAAAATGTCCCAATTGCAAATCTATAAAAATGTTCTTTCAAAGGCATGCAGGGAAAGATACCTTGGTTCAAGAAGGCCAATGAAGTTGAAGGTTTCTCTCTCAGCTGAAAAGCTGATACAATGCATAAGAATAACCTCTAAACTCTGTTTGCAGTCTCTCAGCCACTGAAACTTCATTTTTCCTCATTGCTTACTTCCCCCTTATGATCAAGAAGACCTTCTCAATTCTATGATGGTAGGTCCTGGCTCATCCCAGGAGTTCCATCCCATGTTTCCAGGAATATGTATGTCTCTAGGAGTCATATACCATTTAGGAGGGAAGGTAGTGAGTTTCTCTGCTGAATTAGCTTAGAGAGAGAGAGGCCACATCTGAGTAATAAAAGAAATTCTCTTGGGGTGACTCTTTTTTTTATAATTCTTTTAATGTGTTGTTGGATACGATTTGCTAGAATTTTATTGAGGATTTTTGCATCTATGTTCATTAGAGAGATTGGTCTGTAGTTTTCTTTTTTTGTAATATCTTTGCCTGGTTTTGGTATGAGGGTGATGTTGGCTTCATAGAATGAATTAGTTAGTTTTCCCCCCACTTTGATTTTTTTGAAGAGTTTGAGCAGGGTTGGTACTAATTCTTTCTGAAATGTTTGATAGAATTCACATGTGAAGCCATCTGGTCTTGGACTTTTCTTTTTAGGAAGCTTTTGAATGACTGATTCAATTTCTTTACTTGTGATTGGTTTGTTGAGGTCATCTATTTCTTCTTGAGTCAAAGTTGGTTGTTCATGTCTTTCCAGGAACCCGTCCATTTCATCTAAATTGTTGTATTTATAAGCGTGAAGTTGTTCATAGTATCCTGTTATTACCTCCTGTATTTCTGTGAGGTCAGTAGTTATGTCTCCTCTTCCATTTCTGATCTTATTTATTTGCATCCTCTCTCTTCTTTTTGTCAATCTTGCAAAGGGCCCATCAATCTTATTGATATTCTCATAGAACCAACTTCTGGTCTTATTGATTTTCTCTATTGTTTTCATGTTCTCAATTTCATTTATTTCTGCTCTAATCTTTGTTATTTCTTTCCTTTTGCTTGCTTTGGGATTAGTTTGCTGTTCTTTCTCCAGTTCTTCCAAGTGGACAGTTAATTCCTGCATTTTTGCCTTTTCTTCTTTTCTGATATAGGCATTTAGGGCAATAAATTTCCCTCTTAGCACTGCCTTTGCTGCATCCCATAAGTTTTGATATGTTGTGTTTTCATTTTCATTCACCTCGAGGTATTTACTAATTTCTTTTGCAATTTATTCTTTGACCCATTCGTTGTTTAAGAGTGTGTTGCTGAGCCTCCACATATTTGTGAATTTTCTGACACTCTGCCTATTATTGATTTCCAACTTCATTCCTTTATGATCCGAGAAAGTGTTGTGTATGATTTCAATCTTTTTAAATTTGTTAAGACTTGCTTTGTGACCCAGGATGTGGTCTATCTTTGAGAATGATCCATGAGCACTTGAGAAAAAGGTGTATCCTGCTGTAGTGGGATGTAATGTCCTATAAATGTCTGTTAAGTCTAGCTCCTTTATAGTAATATTCAGATTCTCTATTTATTTATTGATCCTCTGTCTAGATGTTCTGTCCATTGATGAGAGTGGTGAATTGAAGTCTCCAACTATTACGGTATATGTGTCTATTTCCCTTTTCAGTGTTTGCAGTGTATTCCTCACGTATTTTGGGGCATTCTGGTTTGGTGCATAAATATTTATGATTGTTATGTCTTCTTGTTTAATTATTCCTTTTATTAGTGGATACTGTCCTTCTTTGTCTCTTTTAACTGTTTTACATTTGAAGTCTAATTTGTTGGATATTAGTATAGCTACTCCTGCTCTTTTCTGGTTGTTATTAGCATGAAATATCTTTTCCCAACCTTTCACTTTCAACCTATGTTTATCTTTGGGTCTAAGATGTGTTTCCTGTAGACAGCATATAGAAGGATCCTGTTTTTTAATCCATTCTGCCAATCTATGTCTTTTGATTGGGGAATTCAGTCCATTGACATTTAGTGTTATTACTGTTTGGATAATATTTTCCTCTAACATTTTGCCTTTTGTATTATATATATCATATCTGACTTTCCTTCTTTCTACACTCTTCTCCATACCTCTCTCTTCTGTCTTTTTGTATCTGACTCTAGTGCTCCCTTTAGTATTTCTTGCAGAGCTGGTCTCTTGGTCACAAATTCTCTCAGTGACTTTTTGTCTGAGAATGTTTTAATTTCTCCCTCATTTTTGAAGGATAATTTTGCTGGATATAGGAGTCTTGGTTGGCAGTTTTTCTCTTTTAGTAATTTAAATATGTCATCCCACTGTCTTCTAGCTTCCATGGTTTCTGCTGAGAAATCTACACATAGTCTTATTGGGTTTCCCTTGTATGTGATGGATTTTTTTTCTCTTGCTGCTTTCAAGATCCTCTCTTTCTCTTTGATCTCTGACATTCTAACTAGTAAGTGTCTTGGAGAATGCCTATTGGGGTCTATTCTCTTTGGGGTACGCTGCACTTCTTGGATCTGTAATTTTAGGTCTTTCATAAGAGTTGGGAAATTTTCAGTGATAATTTCTTCCATTAGTTTTTCTCCTCCTTTTCCCTTCTCTTCTCCTTCTGGGACACCCACAACACGTATATTTGTGTGGTTCAAATTGTCCTCCAGTTCCCTGATCCCCTGTTCAAATTTTTCCATTCTTTTTCCTATAGTTTCTGTTTCTTTTTGGAATTCAATGTGCCATCCTCCAAATCACTAATTCTATCTTCTGTCTCTTTAAATCTATCATTGTATGTATCCATTGTTTTTTCCATCTTTTCTACTTTATCCTTCACTTCCATAAGTTCTGTAATTTGTTTTTTCGGTTTTTCTATTTCTTCTTTTTGTTCAGCCCATGTCTTCCTCATGTCCTCCCTCAATTTATCGATTTCGTTTTTGAAGAGGTTTTCCATTTCTGTTCGTATATTCAGCATTAGTTGTCTCAGCTCCTGTATCTCATTTGAACTATTGGTTTGTTCTTTTGACTGGGCCATATTTTCAATTTTCTGAGCATGATCCGTTATCTTCTGCTGGCATCTGGGCATTTAGTCAGATTTCCCTGGGTGTTGGACCCATCAGGTTGAAAGATTTTTCTGTGAAATCTCTGGGTTCTGTTTTTCTTATGCTGCCCAGTAGGTGGCACTTGTGGCACACGTTTGTCTGCGGGTCCCACCAGTAAAAGGTGCTGTGGGTCCTTTAACTTTGGAAAACTCTCGCCCTGGGTGAGGTTCGCCAGCCGAAGAGGCTTGGAAGAGTGCCAGCTGGCCCGGGGATCCGAATGCGGGGAGGGTCGCCGGACACTGCAGCCCAGGAGAGCGCCCATCTGAATCTCCTAGTCGGCCCAGGGCGCCAAGCATGGCAGGAGGGTGGCAGCCGCCGTAGCCTGGGAGAGTGCACCGTTCCCAGCCGGACCAGGAAGTCACGTGTTTGGAAGGGACCCCGGTCACCGTTCTCCACGGCCTGGGGATCTCCGATCCAATTCTCTCAGTTGGTCCGTGGGCCCACACATCGGGGGGCGCCAGCCACTGCATCTTGAGGAGACCGCCTGTCCAATTGTCCCAGCTGGCCCGGGAAGGAGGAAGGGAGGGACTCTGGCTGCTTGCCGCCCCAGCCTGGGGAAGCCCGCAACCCTTGGCGATCTCACCGGAGCGGGTTCTCTCAGCCAGTCAGCCATTCCAGGATGGGGTACACTGTCTTTCTGATCTCTGTCATGGCTCTGGGAGCTGTTCTGTATCATTTCTACTCCCCTAGTAGCTTTTCTGGAGGAGGAACTAAGATCCGCGTGTCTTACTAAGCCGCCATCTTCTCCGGAAGACCTGGGGGTGACTCAGGCATAATTTTAAGTAGGCTTAGCCTATCCTTTGCAGGAATAAGTCCATAGAGGTGAACCCCTAAATCAAGGGCTCAGTCTATTGACCCACTGCTTGCAAGAATATCAGGAATTCTGCAAATGGGAACACTGAATACTTTCTCCTTTCTGCCCAGTCCTCCAAGGGGAGTGTGGTAGTTAGGTTCAGGTGTCAACTTGGCTAGGTGAAGGTGCTTAGTTCTATTGCTGTGGACATGAGCCAATGGCATGTGAACCTCATCGGCTAGGAGGTGTGCCTGCTGCAATGAATGATGTGTGATTTAATTGGCTGGTGCTTAAATGAGAGAGCTCAATGTAGCACAACCAAAGCAGCTCAACATACCTCATCTTGGCACTCACAACTCAGACCAGGCCTTTGGAGATGCAGAATAGCATCACCCTGGGGAAAGTGGCTGGAACATAGAGGCCTGGAGAGAAGGCAACCAGAGATCACCCTCTGCCTTCCCATGCAAGAAAGCACCTCAGTTGAAAATTAGCTGCCTTTCCTCTGAAGAACTATATGTTAACTAAAGAAATCCCCTTCTATTAAAATCTAATCTATCTCTGGTGTGTTGCATTCTGGCAGCTAGCAAACTAGAACAGGGAGTTTGAAAATACTTTCTTCTTCACCGCACAAATTTCTCTGGGATATATCAGGGCATCATACTAAATTGTTCAAACCAAAAAGATGTCATGCCCTAATCAATATTCCATGTACTTATTGTGTTCAACTAAACTGACCATGCAAGGTAAGTTTGTAACACACTACCCATAATATAAATTTTGCACCAAATCAATATCTCTTCCTTTGGTTTCACACAGAAGTTGAAGTTTTAAAATATGGATGATATCATCCTTTACCCAATATTCTGATTTACTTTCATCCTATCCATATCAGTTTCATTCATATCTCTAGTCATAGTAGGTCACTTTTTCAACTTTTAAAATAGTTTTGTAAGTATGGCATAGTGATTATTCTCATAGTTCAGAACTCTAACTCTGATTCTCAGGTATCACATAAATGCCTGAAGAATCTGGGAATGGCCAGGATATATATAAAAAGCTCAGTATCTCAGAATTTAGAAATAAGTTACAATTCCTGAATATATGTGTAAGAGTTTACAATATAGGACCATTTACAAAAGGCCAAAAGCTGAAAATCCATACTCTTAACTTCAATTCACTGAGTTTTTATATTATAGCTAGTCCATATGAGTGAGGTATGATAATATTTGTCCTTTTGCTTCAGCCATTTTGTTCAAAAACAGTCCTTGAAGTTCATTCACCTAGTTGCATGCCTCACAACTTCATTCCTTCTTGTGGCTGTTCAATACTTCTTGTATGTATACATAACAGTTCCCCCTCCCTCCTCTCAGTTTTTGTACCCTTAGGCCTCCCCCCTCCATTGTGACTCAGAGACACTTTGGCCATAAACACCAGTATGCAAATATCTATTTATGTCCCCACATTAAGTTCCTCCAGGTGTGTACCTAGGAACAAGTTGCATGATCACATGGCCACCAAACCTCTAAAACCTTCTTCTGAAGAAAGAATCAGATGATGTTCAGGTTTCTTCTGTCCAATAGGAAGGCACTTGGATGGGTTGTGCATCCTCTGCTGGCTTCTGGTTTCAAATGGCTTTCTCAGCCTCTGGGGTCCTTCTGGCTTCTGGCTTCTGGCTTGCTTTTCATCTCACGGGAAGGCACATGGCACCTCTACTGGACTTTGCATCTCCAAATGTCTGTATCAAGGCATCTTTCTCTGTTTGCATTCCAAGCATCTCTCCCAGCACTCCACAGATTGCCAAATGTCTGTATCTGTGTGTCTATGACTTCTGAGCTCTTTCTTCATGACATTCTGTAAAGACTCCAGTAAATCACTCAAAACCCACATTAAATGGGTGTGGTCATATCTCCATCTATTAAAAAGTTTATACCCACAATTGTATCACATCTCCATGGCAATAATCTAATCAACTGATAACATCTACAATTGGGTGTGTCAAATATTTGTGGAAACAAGCTAATCAAAGTTTACCCCCTTAACAATAGGTCTGCACCCACAAGATTGGATGAGGAAAAGAACATGACTTTTCTTGGGTATGTCACAGTTTCAAACTAGTGCATCCACCCTCTGGACCCATAATCTACATTTTATTTCCATATACAGCATACATTCCTTCCATCACAATATTACAAAAGCCTTAAACCATTCCAGTAGCAATTAAAATACAGACATTACAAAATCTCATCAAAGTCACTTACAGGCATGGTTTACATGGATAGGTTGACCCACTCTCCTGGCCCAAGATTTCTTGGCTTCAGATCTTAGCTTCCATAGTTCTGTCTTTTGAGCAATTTTTACTTTGGTCTGTCCCTCTTCCATCCCTTGTAATCCAGACTGACAGTGGTTCCATTTATATAGACCTCACAAAAATTTGTTGATTTTCCATATATCACACAGGGATCAAAGCCATCATGCAATAGAACTTTCCACAAATCTTTTCTAGATAACTTCATCTCCAATCCTGGCTTTTTCTAAAAAGGCTGAGTGGTTTCATGTTTGGTTAAATTCTCACATCGTGCCCCATTATCTGAAGTCATATTTTCTGGAAGTGGAGAATTTTCCAGACAATTAATTTCTGGTTTCTTTGTGCCCAAGAGCTCAGTTCTCAACTTATCTATTTCCCATTGCATTTTAATATAAGCAGCAAGGAGAAAAGGGCTGCATTTTCCACATTTAGTTTGTAAATCTCTTTACCTAAGTATCCCAACCTACACTTCAAATTCTACCTTCCACCTAAAACTAGGGCACAACTTTGACAAATTCTCTCCCACTTTAAAAGTAGAATCACCTGTCTTCCAATTTGCAGTGACACATTCTTCATTTCTTTCTAAAGCCTCATTGGAAGGATCTTTAAAGTCCACATTTCTACCAACAGGCTCTTCGAAACAATCCAGGCCTTCTCTGTCAACATCTCACAGTTCTTCCATTATCCTCCCTTTGCCCACTTAAAAAATCATTTCAACATGTTTTGTATTTACAAACCTCAGCACCCCACTTCTCTGGTGCTAAAATCTGTTTCTGTTTGCTAAAGTTGCCAGAATGCAATGTACCAGAAACAGAATAGCTTTTATAAAGGAGATTTTTTTTAAGTTACAAGTTTACATTTCTATGGCCAGTAAAATGTCCAAAAGAAGGCATCCAGAGAAAATACCTTGATTCTGAAAAAAGGGTCAGAAGGCATCTAGGATTCTTTTGTCACATGGAAAGGCACATGGCTGGTGTCTACATCCTCTGCTGACTTATGGTTTCAAATGGTTCTCTCAGTCCCTTTAGATCATTTTGCATCTGACTTGCTTAACATCTTTCAGAAAGGCACATCACTTTGTGATGTCTTCTGGTCTCTGCATCTCCAAACATTCGTGTTTAGGCATCTGTTCTATCTGTTGGTCCATTAAGCATCTCTCTTATCATTCCCAGCTTCTCCAAATGTCTGTACCTGTGTCTCTGTTGCTTCTGAACTCTTTCTATCTTCATGAACTGTCATAAGGACTCCAATATACTGGTCCAGAGCCACCTTAAATGGGAGAGGTCACATCTCCATGAATTTAAAAGGTCACACCATAATTGGCTGGGTCACATCTAATCAAAAAGTTACACCCATAATTGGTTGTATCATATCTCCATGGCAACAATCTATCAAAGCTTCCACCCTCAATAATAGGTATGCATCCACAAGATTGCATGAGGAAAAAAAAAAGTTTTCCTCAGGATACATATCAGTTTCAAACTAGTATGCCCCTTAACCAAGACACCAATGAAAACTGTCATACACTCATTAAGAAGCATCTTATACTTCATCCCATTGTTGGGGTCTTAGATTATTCCAGTTGTGCTTCCTTTGGTAGGCCATTGTTATATTTTATTTTAGTACCATGTTGTGATGCCAGTGAACTTGCAGTAGCCAGGGAATAATCTCCTGAGGTTCAAAACATGGCTTGAAGTAGAATGGTGTAGTCTAATTCAGTAAGGTCATCATTTCTTTCCATGTATTTGACAATTTCAATTTTCACTACTTTATACCACGTACTTTCACTTGAATTCTGCCATACTACGTGACCACAGGCAGTACAGGCTAACGATTGAATTAGCTTCATTTCTGGAGATACATTTCCAAGACTGCATGGAATATTTTGTGCTTCCAGTAGTTCTTCATTGCACTCAAATCTTTGATAAAATGTGTTGCCATCTTCATTTGGATTTTCCTCCAATTTCTCCCTCAAGTGAGAAGTAGACTTCCAGAACAATGTCTTGTTTCATGGAAGGGTAAAGTCCTTCATCTGTACAGCTCACTGTAATTTTGCTTTTGATAATTCCTACCACAAGAAAACATAGGGCAATGTTAATATTCTTTTACAAAGATATCCTCACCAGAAAAACTTTGGGGTGGGGAATGTAGTTTAGAGACGGGGAAATGGGTCGTTGGGATTCCATTTTATGTAAGCTGTAACTGGGTGGCTGTTGGACAGCTAAGATTTAACATGATGGTACTGTTGGAACATGACCTTCACCTAGTGTTTTGAATGAGATTTCCTTGAGTGCAGGAGCTTAAAGAACAAAACTAAACAATAAAAAGACACCTATCCAAGGCTTTGCAGATTGGCTCTGTTGGGGTATTACAATAGTCACTAAGCTGTTAGCAATACTGTCTCAGGTCTAACTTGAACTTGCACCGAACCTTATGTTTTGGAAATATGTGCCACTTTTCCATCATGAATGGGTTTTGAACTAGGCAAAACAGAGATAAGTGCCTTGTATCAGTCCTTCAGATTGCCCCCAGACAGTTTGGAGCAAATAATTTGCAAATAAGGTCTGCTCTGCTCCCTTCTGGACCAGAAAATAGGGTACTACACTGGGAATGTGTGCTACCCTTTTTAAAACAGGTGCAAGACTGGGTAGGGTGAGCAGCAAGGGTGAGTAAAAATGCAACAAAGCTTTCCTCCTATTTTATTTTTTTGCTTGTTTGTTTGGGAAATGCATGGGCTGGGAATTAAACCCAGGTCTCCCACATAGCAGGTGAGAATTCTACCACTGAACTACACATGCACCCCCTTTCCTCCCATTCTTAAGTTGCCCTGTTCTTGATTCAATGGTGATTTGGTCTCTATAGAACTGGAGTAGTTAGGGTTTTCTAGAGAAAAAGAACAAGCAGCAGATATACATAGATAAAGAAATTTATGAAATTGGCTCATGTAACCATGGGAGTGTAGAGTCCAAGGTCTGTAGGGCAGCCTACAAGCTAGTAACTCCTATGAAGGTGCTCAATGAACTCTCAGGAGAGGCTTACTGGGCAACTTTGGGAATGCAAGTTTCAAAGGTCTGTGGGCCAGGCTGCAAGCTGGTAACTGCTAAAGTTCTCAATGAACTCTCAGGAGAACCTGGCTGGACAAGTGTAAGACTGGAAGTCCAAAGTCCGTAGGGAAGGCTGTGAAGCTGGTGACTCTGATGAAGGCTGTAGGTGAACTCCAAAGGAGAGGTTCACCAGCTGAACCAAAAAGAGTGACTGTCTCTTCTGAGATCATCTGTGGATGTAGCTGATGTAATAATGATTTAAGTCCATGAAATGTCCTCATAACAACAGACTGGTTGGCACTTGCCTGACCAGATGACTTGGAAACACCACGTGGACAAGTTGACACATGAACCTGACCATGACAGTCCATTCCTTGTCAACTTGGCAACTGTACACATCACCTTAAACCATGCTTAATCTCTAAATAGAAAACAATAACAGACACATTTTTTCCTCACCTAACAATACCCAACTGTCCTGCATACAATAGGAAATGCAATAAATCACCCCAGATAGGGTGGAAGTCCTTGGGTAATATTCACTCTTAAACTTAGTATCTTACAATTTAAATACACTAACATGAAGAAAACAGCATAACAGTCCCCATTTCTTAACTGATCTACACTCCCATGGTTACATGAGCCAATTTCATAAATTTCTTTATCTATGTATATCTGCTGCTTGTTCTGTTTCTCTAGAAAACCCTAACTACTCCAGTTCTATAGAGACCAAATCACCGTTGAATCAAGAACAGGGCAACTTAAGAATTGGAGGAAAGGGGGTGTATGTGTAGTTCAGTGGTAGAATTCTAAATTTATCAGAACCTTCTTGCACTGCCCATTCCATGTTCCCTTTATCCTCAGCAAGCACTTCAGTTGGCCATGATCTTTTCTGGTGGGGTGACCCAAACCTTCATTCCTGAAGTTTGAGAGTCATTGGTTGTTCTGCCTGGATTTGGGTTGTTGTGGTTTTCCATTGATTTTAATCACAGGGCATGGTAGTACTAAAAAACACTCTAGGGGATCACCTACATTCCAGGAAATCTCTTCTTTACCTCCATTGTGCAGCTGCAGCCCTATTTCTCCTGATAGTCAGGGTCAATCACCTCAGCAGCAAAGTAATTCCCTTCTTGACTTGTTGATCCAGGGGCATGAGTAGCCCAAAGTGATCAGGTGGCAGTCTTAGCTTCCAGTTAAATGAAATCACTGTTGTTTCTCCTGGTGGAAGCACCCTTCCCCCCTTTCTGGAACTAAGACCTGTAATCAGCTTAGCTCAAGGTCACAAGGACAAGAAGTAAACATTTTCCTAATGGATTGCTAGGATTAATAGTGAGTGGTGCCACTCCAATTTCCACCCCTTGGTTCCTGGACCCATGGATCCCAGCTATGGGAGAAAAAGAATCCCACAGCGGACACTGATTCAGAGCATACACAGCCTCAAAGGAAAACATCACCCCAGGCCAGCAAGTTAGTGCCACCTAGTTAGCACTGTAATTGTGCTTTAAAATGCCATTCCACAGTTCTATCAATCCAGCCACCTCTGGATGATGGGGAAAATGATAAGACCAGAGAATTCCATGATCATATGCTCATTCCCACACTTCATTTACTGTGAAGTGGATCCGTTGATCAGAAGCAATGCTGTGTGGAATACCATGACCATGGATAAGGCATTCTGTACATCCATGGATGGTAGTGTTGGTAGCATTGCATGCAGGGAAAGCAAACCCATATCCAGATTATGTGTCTAGTCCAGTTAGAACAAATTGCTGCCCCTTCCCTGATGGGAGTGGTCCAATATAATCAACTTGCCACCATGTAGCTGGCTGATCACCTCAGGGAATGGTGTCATATTGGGGGCTGAGTATGGGTCTCTGCTGCTGACAGATTGACCACTCAGCAGCAGCTGTAGCCAGGTCAGCCTTGATTAGTGGAGGTCCATGTTACTGAGTTCATGCATAGCCTTCATCCCTACCACCATGACCATTTTGTTCATGAACCTATTGGGAAATGACAGGAGTTTCTGATATCCACAGAACAAATAATCTTATCCTCTTCATTATTAAAACCTTCCTCTGCTGAAGTTACCCTCTAGTGCACTCACATGGGACACAAATGTGAAATATGTTCATGTTTTTAGCCCATTCAGAAAGGTCTATCCACATGCCTCTTTCCCAGACCTCTTTGTCCCCAAATTTCCAATCATATTCTTTCCAAGTCCCTGGCTATCCAGTCATACCATCAGCAACAGCCCATGAGTCAGTATACAAATGCACATCAGGCCAGTTCTCTTTCCAGGCAAAATAAGCAACCACGTGCACTGCTTGAACTTATGTCCACTGGGAGAATCTCCCCTCACTACTGTTCTTCAGGGACATCTCAGAAAGGGGATGGACTGCTGCAGCTGTCCACTTTTTGGTGGTAGCTGCATATTGGGCAGAACCATCTGCAAACCAGACCCGAGTTTTCTGTTCCTCAGTCAATTCACTGTAAGGAACTCCCCAAGAAGCCATACCTCTGGCCTGAGAAAGAGAAGGTAATGTGGCAGGAGGGCAAGCCATGGGCATTTGGGCCACTTCAACATGTAACTTACTTGTACCATCAGGACCTGCTCTGATCCTATCTCATATATACCATTTCCATTTTATGATGGAGTGCTGCTGCACAGGACCAACTTTATGGCTTGGTGGGTCACACAACACCCAGCTTATGGTAGGAAACTCAGATCTCATGATAACTTGGTGGCCCATGGTTAAGTAGTCAGTCTCTATTAAGGCCCAGTAGCAGGCCAAAAACTATCGGGGTCTGCATTGTGATTCTCTTATACAGTTCTGCTAAAGGCTCCAGACAGCATCTCTACTTGCCACTGACACTTCCAGCACCATTGGATCTGCTGAATCATATGATCTAAGTGGCCAAGCAGCTTCTACAAAAGCCTGGACCTGTCACAGAGCCTCCTCTTGTTCAGGTCCCCACTCAAAATTAGCAGCTTTTCTGGTCATTCAATAAATGGACCAGCGTAGCACGCCCAAATGAGGAATATATTGTCACCAAAATCCTAAGAGACCAACTAGGCATGGTGCCTCTTTTTTGGTCATAGGAGGGTCCAGATGCAGCAACTTATCCACCTCAGAAGGGATATCTTGACATGCCCCACACCACTGGACACCTAGAAATTTCACTGAAATGGAAGGACACATATTTTTGTTGGATATGTCTCCCATCCTCTGACATGCAAATGCCTTACTAATAAGTCTAAAGTAGTTACTACTTCTTGCTCACTGGGTCCAATCAACATGATATCATCAATATAATGTACCATTGTGATGTCTTGTGGAAGGGAGAAATGATTGAGATCCTGTGGACAAGATTATGGCATAGGGCTGGAGAGATAATATACCCCTGAGGTAGGACTGTGAAAATATATTGCTGACATTGACAGCTGAAAGCAAACTGTTTCTGGTGGTCCTTACTAACAGCTATTGAGAAAAAAGCATTTGCCAGATCAATAGCTGCATACCATTTACCATGGGAGGTATTGGTTTGCTCAAGCAATGATTACGCATCTGGAACAGCAGCTGCAACTGGAGTTACCACCTAGCTGAGCTTACTATAACCCACTGTCATCCTCCAAGACCCATCTGTTTTCTGCACAGACCAAATAGGAGAGTTGAATGGGTATGTGGTAGGAATCACCAATCCTGCATCCTTCAAGTCCTTAAGTGTGGCAGGAATCTCTGCAATCCCTCCGGGAATCCAATATTTCTTCTAATGTAATATTTTGCTAGGTAGGGGAAGTTCTCATGGCTTCCACTTGGCCTTTCTTACCATAATAGCCTTCACTCCATGAGTTAGAGAGCCAATGTGGAGATTTTGCCCATTGCTCAGTATGTCTATTCCAAGTATGCATTCTGGAGCTGGGGAAATAACTACAGGATGGGTCAGAGGACCCAATGGACCCATGGTGAGATGGGCCTGAGCTAAAACTTCATCAATCACCTGACCTCCATAAGTCCCTGCTTTGACTGTGGATCACAGTGATGGTTTGGGTTCCTTGCAATTAATGTCACTTCTGAACCAGTGTCTAATAACTCCCCAAATATCTGATTATTTCCTTTTACTCATTGTACAGTCACCCTGGTAAAAGGCTGTCTGTGTCCTTGGGGAAGGTTTGGAAGATTAACAGCATAAATTTGTGGCAGTGTAATAAGGTCCTCATCCAAAGGGACCTAGCCTCCCCCTCACTGAAGGGGATCTGGGTCTGTAAACTGTCTCAAATCTGGATATTGATTAAGCGGCCATGATCCTCTGTTTTTTGTAATTCAAGTTAGATTTCTGTTCATTTGACCTTTAACTCTTTTACTTTTATAGGTCAAATAAGAATTTAGTAGACTTCCCATCTATTGTACTTCTAGGTACTCCATGATCTACTAGCCAATGCCACAAATCTCTTTGAGTCAGATTATTTTGACTTCTGCTTTGAGTCTGATGTCCATTATGATAGCCATGTCCAGCTTGTCTTTGGTGATTAAGTGCTGCCACCTGGTTTCTGCCAACTCTGGATCTGATCATCCCCATTGTGTTTAAGGATTCAAGCTCAGTGACAGCACTTCCCAGGGTAATAGCTGACATACAGAGAAGGACGACTATAGAGTTCTTCAGAGATGATGAACCTAGCCTCACTATTTCCCACAGTTCTGGTAAATGGTGCATCCTCTGGACATTCCTGGGGTGTATGAGCAGGTTTTCTACGATAAATCCATTCTAACATTCTAATCTCTCTAATCTGTTGGATTTTCTCATCAGCATTATACCCAGACAGCACTGGTATTTCAACCTCAGGTACTGTTGACCACCTTTTGATCCGTGTTTCATCCAAGGATCCAACATACTGTTAACACCCTTTCCAACCCCTCAAGCTATAACTTTGAATGCAGAATCTCTGATTAGTGGACCCATATCAATAAATTCAGCATGATCCAGCTTTATATTCCTCCCACCATTACCTTACACCCTTAAAATCCATTGTCAAGTAAAACATATGAATTAAAAATAAATAAATAATAGGGGGAACAAATAGAAAAATAAATTTAGTAGATTGAAATGCTGGTGATCGGTGAAGGGGAGGGATAAGGGGTATGGTATGTATGAATATTTTTTCTGCTTTCTTTTTATTGTTTTTTCTGAATTGATACAGATGTTCTAAGAAATGATCATGATAATGAATATACAACTATGTGATGATAGTGTGAGTTATTGAGTATATAACAAGAACGGAATGATCATATGATAAAAATGTTTGTGTTTGTTTGTGGTTATGTATCATAAATAAAAACAAATTCATTAAGAAAAGAAAATTGATGTAACCCATGTCAAAGTCTGAATTTTCAACAACTAATTGTGGTGATGTGTTTTAAAATTTATAGCTTTTTTGTATATATGTTATTTTTCACAAAAAAGAGGGAAAAACATTGATTGTGATAATAAAAAGGTATTTAAGCCCTTTAGCCTCCTATATTCTGGAGCAGCTAGATGGAGAAATATGAGCGGATTGTATGGTAGCCCATGACAAACTCTGGGATCTGTCCCGCAACCACTTGTTGAAGAGTTCTTTGAAAACTATTGCTTTTTATTTCTTTTCTTTGTATATATGTTATACTATAAAATAAAAAAGTTAAAAAAATCCATTGCCACACACATTTCCCTGATTTCTAGCTATATAAATTGGAAAACTCATAGGGTTCTCTTTGAGTATAATGTACCTCCTCATGGGTGACACTTTGTACCTCACCTTTTGGGGTCTGTTGGGACTTTAGTCTAGTTATATGTCTGAAAGAAATGAGGCATGGGTGGGGTGGGTCATGAAAAGAATTAGAAGAATCTTCCAAGCCAACTGCTTCAGGGCATTCATTTGTAGTTTCATCTTGTCAAACATGATTAATCACTCTAGGATTGATCCCTTCACGTGAATGTTGGGTGGGCAACTCCTTAGGGCAGGCTGGAGGTGTGGTGGCCATGTGCTCAGGGAGACTATTACAGGATTATCTAGAAAGACTCAGCATGACCAAGGTTTCAACCTCTCCACTGACATCATTATCAATCCACATGCCACCTCATTTTTCATTTCATTTTTCAGGTTCTCACTCCTTTCCAATCAGTGCCCTCATTTTAACAGCAGACATCTCACAAGATTGAGATCTCAGTTTATGTTTTAAAGTTGCTACTCTAACAATGTTTCTGCATCTGATTTTCAGAGATCTCAAGTCTGCAGTGACAAGAAATAAGATTTTCCTTCAGGGCACTCACAGAAAATTTACATCTGTCATACGGTATGTGAGCTTCTCATTTGAAGCCTTCAGCTCATCCCTTTCCTTCATTAATGTATGCAGCATATCTAACAATAACCAGCCAAAATCTCTATACCCTCTATTTCCAGAAAACTCCATAAAGATGTCAAAAAAATTATCTCCCAGAGCCTGGCTTCATACAAGTGAAGAATTAGAAGAATCCAGTGGTGATATTTTGACTATCTCTTTTGTCAGCTTGCCCCATGGACTGGCAGTGTCATTCTGATTACAGGAAACAGAGTCTTTAGTGCCTTTGTGTCCAGTCAGAGTAGAAAATCAATTGTAAAGCCCATTTTAAAGATTCTGTTTCTTAAAACCACAGCTGGTACCAAGTTGTATTAGCTAGGGTTCTCTAGAGAAACAGAATTAGCAGGTGATATCTGTAAAATTTATAAAAGTGTCTCATGTAACTGCGGGAATGTAGAGTCCAAGGTCTGTAGGGCATGCTGCAAGCTGGTACTCCCATGAAGGTCCTTAGTGAACACTCAGGAGAGTCTGGCTGGGCAACCATGGGAATAGAAGAATCCAAAATCTGTAGGATAGACTGAGAAGCTGGTGATTCCAATGAAGGGTCTGGATGAACTCCACAGGAGAGACTCACAGGCTGACACAGGAAGACTGACTGTCTCTTCTGAATCCTCCTTAAAATCCAATGATTAGACTGCAGAAGACATTCCCCAAAGCTGATTACAAATGAATAATCATGATTTAAGTCCATGAAATGTCCTCATAGCAACAGACAGGCCAGCACTTGCCTGACCAGATGACTAGGTACCACCACATAGCAAAGTTGACACATGAACCTGACTATGACAAGAACTTTAGTTGTTTCCCACATTTCTGACAGCCATCCTAACAATTTCTGGTTGTTTTGTCAATGTTTTTGTGGAGAGATGGGGGTTTCAAACTGTTTATTTCCTCATATTGGAGTCTATGGGGACTCTAACTGGCAAGGAATAAAAGGCTTTTCTATGTAAATAAATATTTTTCTGAGTTTTACGTCTTTGTTTTTGTATTTCTAAAAATTAGAAAAGTCATACAATCCCACCTAGACATATATTTAAGCTGCAAAAATATCTAAGAAAAATAGAAAAATTTTGAAGGTAGCCTGAAGACGGAAGTCTCAATATGCACAGAGGTAAAAGATGAGAATTATGACCCTCCTTATCAGAAAATATGAAAGCCAGAATACAATGGAATTCAGAAAGTAAATTATCAAACTATAATTCCATACCTCACAAAAGTACCATTAAAAATAAAAGGAGACAGAGAGACACAGGAGAAATGGCTGTGTGAAGAGACAGAGACTGGAGTGATGCTGCCATATACTGGAATCACCTGGCGCCAACAAATGGTGGAAGAGACAAGAAGGATTCTCCCCCAGATCCTTGAGAGGAAGTACGTCCCAGATGGCATCCAAATATTGTTGCTGTTGAGCTTCATAAGGGAAACTTAACTAGGTGTAGGTGCCCACCAGAGCCTTTTACACCAGCTACTCAATTCTCTGGCTCTCATTATTCACCAATAGTTTTTAGTCTTATGCTTACTTAAAAACACTTGCAATCAATGTGACTGCATGATTGTGAAAACCTTGTGTCTGAGGCTCCTTTTATATATGGAATGAAGAGATGAGTAAAAAATATGGATTAAATTAAATAAATAGCAGGGGGAACAAATGTCAAATAAATTGAGTAGATTGAAATACTAGTGATCAATGAAAGGGAGTGAAAAGGGGTATAGGAAAAAAATAGGGGAACAAAGGTTAAAATATATTGGGTAGATGGAAACACTAGTGGCCAATGAGAGGGAGGGGTAATGGGTATGGTCTGCATGAGTTTTTTTTTTCTTTTTATTTCTTTTTCTGGAGTGATGCAAATGTTCTAAAAAATGATCATGGTGATGAAAATACTACTATTTTGGTTGTACATCATATATGGAATGTTGGTATGTTAAAAATGCTTATGTTTGTATGTTGTTTGGGTTTGTCAATAAAGAACAAACAAACAAAAGAACACACTTGCAATCAGCTATAAGCCAGAATATATATTTTTAATGATTGATCAGAATAGCAGTGGGTACCTGTTATTAAGTATAAAGTGCATGGCAATTTCCTAGGGGGCTTTTATTCATTGTCTATTCACAAATGCTTCCTGAGGGCTTAATCTGTTCCTATTAGTTTGCTGGGCACTGAGAATAAAGTGAAGACAGATAAGTCTCTAGTTTTACCCAGCTATTTTTTAATGGCTTCAATAAAAGTGAAATTAAAAAGAAGGTTGGATTTGATATCTCTTCCTTTAGAAAAGCTAATAGAAAATCTGGAGGTGAATTTTCTTCTGTGATGGGCAGTAGCTGTGCAATGGAACAGAAGTTTTTCCTGTTCTTGAGACAGAGTCCTGTTTTTAAAATATCATCATTTTTTTCTTTTTTGTGAAAAATATCGTATATACAAAAAAGCAATGATTTTCAAAGTACAGTACAACAATTAGCTGTAGAACATATTTCAGAGTTGGGTTACAATACACAATTTTAGATTTTAGCTGTTCTAAAACACTGGAGATTAAAATGCCAATATAATGATTAGCAATCATACTTGTTTGTTAAACCTTACCTGCCCTGTAAAACTCCATCAGCAGCTTTGATTTTTCTCATACTCTTTAGGGGTATTTGGCCTATGCATGTTCCACCTTTCTCATGTTGGAAGGAATTTCAGTAATAAGGGATTGGTGATGGAACTAGCTGATGTTCTAGAAAGGCTGGCCCCTTTAGATTCCAGGCCTTGTCTGGTCCAAGGACTGATCTGGTGGTTGTAGTTTCCTGCAAAGTTACCCTAGTGCATGGAACCTTTATAGAATCTTACATATTGTTCTATATGTTCTTTAGAATTGCCTGGATTGGTTTTGGTTGTGGGTTGGAAAGTTATGATAGGTAGCAATGTCTAACTGATGTTTGCATAACAGCAACTTCCAGAGTAACCTCTTGACTCTATCTGAACTCTCTCAGCCACTGATGTCTCATTTGTTATACTCCATTTTCCTTTTTGGTTAGGGATGACATTGTAGATCTCACAGTGCCAGGGCCAGACTCATCCCTGGGAGTCATCTCTCACACCATCAGGGAGACTTTTAATCCCACATAGTGGGGAGGGCAATGATTTCAATTGCAGAGTTGGGCGACAGAGTGAGACCACATATGAACAACAAAAAGGCCCTCTAAAGATGATTTTTAGGCACACCTACAGGTAAGCTAATCTTCTCTGATACATTCATAAGCTTCACTAGAGCAAGTCTGAAGATCAAGGGCTTGCAACACAACAAGCAAACTCAACACCCTCCCCCTCTCTACATGGGACATGACTCCCAGGGGTGTAAACCAGAGTTGAGAGGTTATCCTGGAGGTCATTTTTATGTGTTTTATAGATATCCCCTTTTTAGTTTAAGGTGTATCATAGAAGATACACGGAAGTGTCAGAAAATGTAGAGCTGTTTTCCAGTAGCCATGTTTCTTGATGATGATTGTATAATGATATAGCTTTCACAATGTGACTATGTTATTGTGAAAACCTTTTGATCCTTTTCTCTATGATATTGATAGATGAGTAAAAATATGGATTAAAAATGAATAAATAATGGAGAACAAATGTTAAAATAAATTGAGTAGATTGAAATACTAGTGAACAATGAAAGGGAGTCATAAGGGGTATAGGAAAAAAATAGGGAGAACAAAGGTTAAAATGTACTGAGTAGATGGAAATACTAGTGGTCAATGAGAGGGAGGAGTAAGAGGTATGTATGTGTGAGTTTTTTCTTTTTATTTCCCTTTTGAAATGATGCAAATGTTCTAAAAAATTATTGCGGTGATGAATATACTACTATGTGATGATGTTTTGAGTCATTGATTATATACCATACATGAAATGTTTGTATGTGAAGGATGTTCATGTTGGTATGTGGCTTTGATTTGACAATACAAAATAAATTTTTTACAATATGTATAACTCACAGCATAGTTTGATGCACATAAGAACCCAATATATGGTAGGTATTGTTTGACAAAAAAAAAGATCAATGGCTTGGTCTATTGATTTGGGTGTTGCTAATGTTCGACAAACTATCAGGGGTTTCCCCAGTGGTAAAGTTCAATAGTTCCATATTTTTTCTCCCATCCCTCAAAGAATTTTGCCAATACTTTCTGATTATGTGCCTAATATATTGTGGGATATTTCCAGGCATTATATTAAGCTATACAGGATTAAAAGCCCTCATTTTTATTCTGGGCTCCCTGTGTTTCGATTGTTTAAATGAGCTATTGAGACAGGTTGAGTTAGACTAAGTGCTACAGAAAATTTAGGTTCTGGACAAACCTTTCTTCCTTTGGTTTCAATGGGTAGATGAGGTTCTAAAATACAGACAATGTCTTCCTTACCCCTGTGTTCTTAATTACATTAATCCTGATCTGATAACCTTCCTTCTTATCTCTGAATACCAGGTTATACATATATAAAACAGCCTCTAAAAATCCAGAAATAATAATTACCATTCTGGACAAAATGCGACTGCTATAAGAGCTTACAATCTAGGGCCCTATTTTCTTATAGGCATTTCCTAAATGAAACCTTATAACAATTTCTCTTTTATTTCTGGCTTACTTTTCCTCACCAAATGTCCCACAACTTCATTCACAATGCTCCATGCCATGAACTTTGCTCCTTTTTGGAATATCACAATATTTGTTCATATGCATACACTATCATTTGCCAATCTACTTCTCAGTCAGTATATCCTTCAGCCACCTTTACCATGGTTATAAAAGTGGAGTCATGAAGTATTTATATTTCTGTCAGGCTTATTTCACTCAGCATTATGTCCTCAAGGCTAATTCATTTTGTCATGTGCTTCAGGACATTATTTCATGTTCTTGCTGCATAATATTCCATTGTATGCATATACCACATTTTGTTAATCCACTTGTCTTTGACGGGCACTTAAATTGTTCCATCTTTTGGCAATTGTGAATAGTGCTGCTATAAAAATCAATGTGAAAATGTCTGCTTGTGTCATGGCATTCAGCTTTTCTGGGCATATACCGAGTAGTACTATTATGGGTCATAGAGCAACTTGATACTTAACTTTCTAAGGAACCACAAAACTGTCTTCCACAGTGGCTGTACAAGTATACATTCCCACCAGGAGTGGATAAGTGTCTCAATTTTTCCTCATCCTCTCTAATATTTGTAGTTTCCTGTTGGTTTAATAGCAGTCATCTTATGGGTTTGAGGTGGTGTCTCATTGTAATCTTGATCTGCATTTTCCTTATAGTTAATGAAAATGAGCATCTCTTTATGTGATTTTGAGTCATCTGTATTTGTTCTTATGAAAAATGGCTATTCATATCTTTAGCCCATTTTATACTTGGGTTGTTCTTTTGTTGTTGAGTTGTATGATTTCTTTATGTATATAGGATATCAAACCTTTGTCTGATGTGTGATTTCAATTATTTTCTCCCATTGAGTTGGCTGTCTCTTTGCCTTTTTAACAAAGTCTTTTGAGGTACAAAAGCATTTGATTTTGAGGAGTTTTTATTATCTATCTTTTTTCTTCCTTGTGTTTTGGGTGTAAAGTTTAAGAAGCTACCTGCCACTACTAGATCTTGAAGATGTATCCCTACATTTTCTTCTAGATGCTTGATGTTACTAGTTCTTATAGTTAGGTGTTTGGTCCACTTTGAGTTAATTTTTTGTATGGCATATGAGGTAAGGGTCCTCTTTCATTCTTTTGGCTATTGATATCCAGTTCTCCTATGCCCATTTATTGAAGAGACTATTTTGTCCCAATTCACTGGACTTTGGGACCTTGTCGAAAATCAGTTGACCATAGATTTGGTGGTCTATTTCTGCACTCTCAATTGGATTCCATTGGTCAATACTTCTATCTTTGTTCCAGTACCATATTGCTTTTACCCCTGTGGCTTTATAATACGTTTTAAAATTAGGAAGTGTTAATCTCCCACTTCTTTCTTCTTTTTTAGGATACTTTTAGCTACTTGGGGTCTCTTTCCCTTCCAGATGAATTTGGTATCTAGCTTTTCCATGTCTTCAAAATAGGTTCTTGGAATTTTGATTGGGACTGCATTGAATCTGTAGATCAATTTGGGTAGAATTTATAGCTTAACCATATTTAATGAATCTATCTATGAGCAGGGAATTCCTTTCAACCTATTTAGATCTTTGATTTCTTTTAGCAATGTTACATAATTTTCTGTGTAGAAGTCCTTTAAATCCCTAGTTAAGTTCATTCCTAGGTATTTGATTCTTTAATTGTTATTTTGACTGGAATTTTTCCCTTAACTGACTCTTCAGTAAGATCATTGCTTGTGCAAAGAAATGTTACTGATTTTTGCACATTAATTTTATATCCTGTGGCTTTGCTGAACTTATTTATTAGCTCAAATAACTTTGTTGTAGATTTCTCAGGATTTTCCAAGTATAGTATCATGCCATCTGCAAATAATGAAAGTTTTACTTCTTCCTTTCGAATTTGGATGCCATTATTTCTTTTTCCTGCCTAATAGCTCTAGCTAGAATTTCTAGTACAATGTTGAATAACAGTAGTGACGGAGAGCATCCTTGTCTCATTCTTGGTCTTAGGGGGAAAGTTTTCAATCTCTCTCCATTGTTTACAATGCTGGCCCTGGGTTTTTCATATATGCCCTTTATCATATTGAGGAAATTACCTTTGATTTCTGCTTTTTGAAGTTTTTTTTTTAACCAAAAAGGATGCTGAATTTGTCAAATGCTGGTGTTAATTCTTTTTGGAATGTTTGATAAACTTTTGGGAAAGCCACCTGGCACCTTCCTTCCTTCCTTCCTTCCTTCCTTCCTTCCTTCCTTCCTTCCTTCCTTCCTCCCTCCCTCCCTCCCTCCCTCCCTCCCTCCCTCCCTCCCTCCCTTCCTTCCTTCCTTCCCTCCCTCCCTCTTCTTTTGTCAGGGGCTGTCATAACATCATCTCAGATTTTTCATGCTAGCTGCTCCAGAATATAGCAGGCCAGAAGGAATAAATATTTTTTATCATCAAATGGATTATTTTTTTCTTTTTGTGAGAAATAAAGCAATAGACTTCAAAGCTGTGCACAACAATTAGTTGCAGAAGAGTTTTCAGTTTGTGGGGTTACAATTCCACAATTTTATGTTTTTACTTCTGGCTGCTCTAAGATACTGGAAACTAAAAGGAATATCAATTTAATGATTCAGTAATCACGCTAATTTGTTAAACTCTGCCTTCTTTGTATAATTCCACTATCAGCTTTGATCTTCCTATCCCACCATTTAGGGTTACTTGGGCTATGGTCATTCTCACTTTTTCACATTGGAAGGGGTTGTCGATAATATGCATTAGGGAGATGGGGAGAAGCTGTGCCCTCTAGATTTTAGGACTTATCTGGTCTAGGAACCCTTCTGGAGGTGTAGGTTTCTGGAAAGTAACTCTAGTGCATGGAACATTTGTAGAATCTTATATATTGCCCTAGGTGATCTTTAGGCCTGGGTGGAATGGTTTGGTTGGGAGGTTCAAAAGTTGTGATAGGTAGCAATGTCTAATGGAAGTTTGTGGCAGATCGTCTATTTATTTCTGAGTCAGTGTAGCTTTTTTCTGTGTCTCTAGGAATTTGCCCATTTCGTCTATGTTGCCTAGTTTGTTGGTATGTAGTGGTTCATAGAATACTTTTATGCTTTCTGTTATTTATTCAGGGTCTGTGGTAATACACTCATTCTCATTTCTGATTTTATTTGCATCCTCTTTCTTTTTTTCTTTGTCAGTCTTGCTAGTGGCCCATCAATTTTATCAATTTTCTCACAGCACCAATGCTTGGTTTTCTTGATTCTTTCTAGTATGGTTTTGTTCTCCCATTAATTTAATCTGTTTTAATCTTTGTTATTTCTCATCTTCTATTTGTTTGGGGGTTAATTTGCTGCTCATTCTCAAGTTCCTCCAAATGAGCAGTTAAGTCCTCGATTTTCGGTCTTTCCTTTTTCTTCGTGTTTTTTTTTTTGTTTTTGTTTTTGTTTTTTTTTTGCATAGGCAGGCATTGGGAATTGAACTTGGGTCTCCAGCATGGCAGGCAAGAATTCTGTCACTGAGCTACTATTGCACAGCCTCTTGACTGTTTTTAAATATAGGAATTTAGGGAATAAATTTCCCTCTCAGCAGAGCCTTTGCCACATCCCATGAATTCTGATATATTGTATTTTCATTTTCATTCATCCCCAGATAGCTCCTGGTTTCTATAACAATTACTTCTTTTACCCACTGGTTGTTAAAGAATATGCTATTTAATTTCCATATATTCAGGAATGTTCTCACTCCTTGGTAGTTATTGATTACCAAATTTCATTGTGATCAGAGAATGCACTTTGAATAATTTCAATGTTTTAAAATTTATAAATACTTGTTTTGTGCCCCAGCATATGATCTATCCTGGAGAACAGTACATGAGCACTAAAAAAAGAATGTATACCCCTGTGTTTTGGGGTCTAATCACCTATTTATTTCTATTGGGTCTGATTCATTTATGAAGTTATTTAACTTCTCTATTTCCTTGTTGGTCTTCAGTCTCATTGTCCTATCTGTAGAGGAAAGTGGTGTATTAAAGTCTCCTTCTATTATTATTGAAACATCTTTTGCTCCCTTCAGTTTTGCCAATGTCTGCCTCACATACTTTGGAGCTCCTTGATTGGGAACATAAACATTTATGGTTGTTATTTCCTCTTGGTGAATTGTCCCTTTAATTAATATATAGTGTCCTTCTTTGTCTCTTATGATGTCTTTACATTTAAGGTCTATTTTGTCCAATATTAATATCACATCTCCTCTTTCTCTTGGTTTCAACTTGCACGGAATGTCTTTTTCCATCCTTTAACTTTTGATTTATTTGTATCCTATGTCTAAGTTGAGCCTCTTGTAAACAGCATATAGCTGAATTATATTTCTTAATCCATTCTGCCAATCTGCATCTTTAATTGGTTAAGTTTAGTCTGTTAACATTCAAAGTTATTATTGAAAAGATGTTTCTTGAATCCACCATCTTATCTTTCAGGTTTTATTTGTTAGATCTATATATTCTCTTCCTTCTTTCTCTCTTTATCCTTTAAGGTGCCCTACTGGTACTGTTCAACTGGGTGCCCTCCTCCAGACCTCCCTCCCTTTTTTTTTTCAAATGGCAGAACTCCCTGTAGTATTTCTTGTAGGGTTGGTCTCTTGTTTACAAATTCTTTCAGGATTTGTTTGCCTTGAAAATTTTAATCTCTCCCTCAGTTTTGGAGGACAATTTGACTGGGTACAGAATTCTTGGCTGGAAGTCTTTCTCTTTCAAGATCTTAAATACATCATACCACTGCCTTCTCACTGCCACAGTGCCAGTTGAGTAGTCTGAACTCAGGCTTATGTGGTTACCCTTGTATGTAGTAGATTGCTTTATCCTTGCTGCTTTCAGGATTTTCTGCTTCTCTTCAACATTTGACAGACTGAGGAGTATGTGTCTTAGGGAAGGCCTATTTGGATTTATTCTATTTGGAGTCCACTGAGCTTCTTCAACTTGGATATTTATGCCCTTTATAAAGGTTGGGAAGTTTCCCCCCATTATATCTTCACTTAATCTTCCTATCTCTTTATTCTTCTCTTCTTCTGGGACACCAGTGATTCTTATATTTGTATGCTCTTTTTTGTCCATAATTTCCCTGAGATCCAGTTCAAAGTTTTCAATCTTTTTTGTCATTTGCTGTTTTTAGTGTTCAAGATCAATTGTTCCAATTAAAAAATGTTTTTGCATAAGGAAGCATAACACAGGGCATTGAAAGTAGACGGTCATTAATGTTTTAAAACTTCAACTTCTGTGAGACTAAAGCAAGAAAGATTTATTTAGTGCAAAATTTATATTTTGACTAGTGCATTCCCTAATTTAACTTATATAAACAGTTTAGTTAAACACCGTAAGTACATGGAACCTTGAATAGGGCCAGAGATTTTGTTGGTTTGTCCAGGTTAGTGTGATGCCCCCATAAATCTGAGAGTGATTTGAACAGTGAATAAAAACGTATTTGCAAAGTGTCCATGGGGGGAATTGGGAGGGGGTAAAATTCAATTTCCCCATTTGGAGAATTCCTGATAATCTCGCAAGCAGTGGGGACTACCAAATCAATTGGTCATGCCCTCAATCTTGGGGTTTGCCCATAAGAAACTTGTCCCTGCAAAGGATAGGCTAAGCTTACTCAAAATTAAGCCTAAACGTGACCCCCAGAGCACCTCTTTTGTTGCTCAGATGTGACCTCTCTCTCTCTCTCAACATGGCAAGCAAACTCACTGCCCTCCCCCTCTACTTGGGACATGATTCCCAGGGGTGCAAACCTCTCTGGCAATGTGGGACAAAAATCCGGATAAGCTGGGACTCAGTATCAAATTGATTAAGAAAACCTTCTCAACTAAAATTAGGATTAAAATTAGGAAGAGTGAAATGAGATAAAATAAAGTGTCAGTGGCTGAGAGTTTTCAAACACAGTCAACAGGTTATCCTGGAAGTTATTCTTACATATTATAAGGATAACCCCTTTTCAGTTTATGGTATGTTAGAGTGACTACAGGGAAGTACACGAAACTGTAGATCTGTGTTCCAGTAGCCATGTTTCTTGAAGATGATTGTATAATGCTCCTTTTATCTACAGTATGACAGTATGGACAGTTGAATAAAAATATGGATAAGAAATAAACAATGGTTAGAATGAGTTAGGTAGATTGAGATACTGGTAGTCAACGAGAGGTAAGGTAAGGGGTATGGCATGTATGAGTTTTTTCTTTTTATTCCTTTTGCTGGAGAGATGCAAATGTTTGAAAAAAGTGGTCATAGTGAGGAATACAACACTGTGATGATATTGTGAATTATTGATTGTAACCATGTCAAGAATGTTTGTATGTTTGTTTGTTGTTTACAATTAAAAAGATCTGTTGTTCTTTCCTCTGGTTCGCTTATTCTTTCTTCTGCCTCTTCAAATCTGCTATTGTGTCTTGAGCATATTTATTTGGTTTACATCATCTTTAATCTCTGTGATATCTGCTTGCTTTCAAATTCCTTGTGATGCTCTTTCAGTGTATTCTTGATCTCCATTTTGTCATTAGCCATACCATTTATTTTATTTAGTAGAGTTATATGAACTTCTTTGTTTAGTTTTTTCAACATCTGTTTCTCCTCTGGTGTAGTTTCATCATTAGATTGGTGTATATCTGCCTGCATCACAGACATGCTTAGTGATCTTTCTTCCTCATATGTAAATAACTTGGTTTACTTTGGAAGTTGATTTTCTTCAGTAGTCTAAAGCCTTGCATTTGTGGGATGGATGTGGAGCAAAATGCAGGATGTGGGATGGGGTACAACAGCATGGTGATGTGTTGCAGCACAGGAAAAGGCACAGGTTGGGGATGCTATGCTGGTGCTTCTGAACATGGGTGCCCAGCAGCAGGGAAGATGTGGCTGTGCGGGATGCATGGGTCTGGGGGGTGGGGCCCTGGTGTGTGCTTGTCTAGGTGTGCGGTACTTTATGCGCATGCACAGAGTTCAGGGCAGCGGATCAGCCTTGCACCTGTATGGGCTGGAAGCACCTGTGTCCAGGCTGTGCAGGTCAGCACTTGCTCAGAGCAAAAGAACACGACTGGGGTGGTGAACATGTGTCAATTTTGGAGGGCCATAAGAGGAAGTGCACATGGACAGACTAAAGGGGGGCAGGGTAGGGTTGCATGACTGTATGTGTTGAAGATGGGTGTCACTTGGGTATGGAGGTAAATGCCTGTAGCCTTTATGTACTGGTGACCACCTGCAGTGTTCAGGAACCAGAAGGTAGGGCTGGAAGGGGTGGGGCAACACTGCACAATTACAGAAAAGGTGGGTTGGGCTGGAGCAGATGTGCACGTGCTTGAAGTGGGGGTGTAGAGTGAGTGAGTACACATGTGGGGGTTTGGTGGGGTGAGGACACTTGGAACATGGATATGTAGGGCAGGTAATGGGGTTCAGGTACATGAGGTATGAGATGAGCTACTGCTCACAGGGCTGCACAGGTAAGGTAACATGTTCAAGGAATGTGGCTTCACTTAATTCTTTGTACCTGTTTCCCTATCCATGCACTCCTGAGTGCCCTGGGCTTCCTCATTAGGCTCTATGCCCTGGCAGGATGGTCTCTGGTTCCCTACTTCTCAGTTCCTCAGCGTTTGCAACTAGAGCCTCCCTATGTGGTGCAGAAGACTCTCCCAGGTCACTTACACCCAGGAATCACTGTCGCATTCACCTTCCCATCCCTTATCTAGCTGTTCCTTAGAGAAGGGGTAAACTCAATCTATCTTATTCTGTCATCTTCCCAGAACTAGTACTTGGAATCTTGACTAGGAAGTGAGATCTCATTGGTTTGTCCAGGTTACTCTGATGTCCCAATATACCCCATACTAATTTGGGAAGTGAAGAAAGAAGTATTTGCAAAGTCCTCTTGCAGGGCTGTTGAGAAAGGAGGAAATATTCAACTTTCCCATTTGGAGAATTCCTGATATTCTCATAAGCAGTGGGGACAACCAAATCAGTAGGTTGAGCCCTCTATCTTGGGGTTTGCCCTATGAAACTTATTCCTGAAAAGGATAGGCTAATCCTACTTAAAATCATGCCTAAGAGTGACTCCTAGAGACCTCTTTTGTTGCTCAGATGTGGCCTTCCTCTAAGTCAATTCAGCTGATGAAATCACTGCCCTCCCCCATACATGTGAATTGATTCCCAGGGGTGTCAATATCCCTGGCAATGTGGGACAGAACTCCTTAGATGAGTTGGAATATGGCATCATGTGACTGCGAAAGTCTTGACCAAAATGGAGAAGAGAAAAATGAGACAAAATGAAGTTTCAGTGGTTGAGGTATTTCAAAGAGTCAAGAGGTTATACTGGGGGTTATTCTTATGCATTATATAGAGATCTCTTATTAATTAATGGTGTATTCTGTGGCTGCAGGGAAGTATCTGAAACTGTTGAACTGCATTTCAGTAGCCTTGATTCTTAAAGATTTTATGACACAGCTTTTACAGTGTGACTGTGTGATTGTGAATACCTTGTGTCTGAAGACCCTTTATTGTTTGGTTGGTTTTCTTTTGATGCTCATTTTATCCAGGGTATGGCCAGATGAATAAAAAAATATGGATAAAAAGCAAATTAAAAGACAGGATAATGGGTAAAATAAGTTGGGTAGACTGCAATTCTAGTGGTCAATGACAGGGAGAGGTAAGGTGTACGGGATGTATGAGTTTTTTCTTTTCTTCTATTCATTTCTCTTTCTGGAGCAATGTACATGTTCTAAAAATGATCATGATGATGAATACATAACTATGCGATGATATTGTGAGACACTGACTGTATACTATGCACAGACTGTACATGCATGAAGATTTGTCAATAAAAATAGTTTTTAAAAATGACATGGCTGTGAGTTTGCCACACAAATAACCTGGGTGAAGTGCTAAAAACATCTGCAACTGGGAACCAACAGGTAAAGACAAGAAAAATACAATCCTGCTCCTTTTAGCAAAAGTGAACTTGGAAAACAGTGGTCTAACAGAAAAGAAAATCTTTATTGATAACATCAACCCTACTCTAGCTAATCCCATTAGGGAAACTGCCTCTCCCCAATCCTGTGATAGTGATATCCAGCAGACAGCTAAATCTCCACCCCAACCTGAGAGCAACAAAGTAGTACGAGTGGCCCTTCATTTCACCCTTTTAGGGTCCGTGGCTCCAAACAGGATGCTGAACCTCTATTCCCATCTAGTGGTGAGGAGGCAATATGAGGTGACCCTTCTCTCACAGGGATGATGTCAGAAGCACAGTAGAGGTCTGAATTTCCACCCATCCAGTGCCCACTCCACTGCAATTATGAAAGCAGAATGAAAAGGACCTAGTCAGCACTCCAATTTCTCCAAAAGGGTGATGTCATCAAGGTTGAACAGGGAGCTGATCTTTAACTCTTACTTAGTACAAACATGGTGGTACCAGTCAGTCCTTTGCTATTAATACCACCTCACCTTCACTGGTGTCAGTAGAGCCTAGCAGGGATCTTTCCACTCCCACCCAGCAGCAAACACATGGAACTCTGCTCCTCTCTTCCCTCAGTGTCAGTTAGGGGAAAGGAGGAAACTGAACCACCACCTGGATCTGCATGTTATACACAAACTGATAAAGGACTGAATGGAACCAAAGTCTCACAACAGAGTACCAAACATGTCCAGGATATAATAAAAAATGATTCATCATACTAAGAAACAGAATAGTAACATGAATGAGAAAAGACAATCACAGATGCCATGACAAGAGGCTCAGATATTGGAATTATTTGACAAGGATTTTAAAGCAGCAACTATAAAAATGCACCTATTTTTCAGACACTAGTTTGAGGTCATGGTGATAAAGTAGTAAACAAATTTCCTCCCCTCATGGAGCTTATATTCTAGTGCACATGGATTTTTCATGTTCACTGTTAACTTTTTCTTAAGTCCTGATGTTACTCATCACTTTCAAAGTCTTTCCTTCACAGACTGCGTTGAATTTGAAACCCTTATTATTGGGATTTATTATTGGGTTTCTCTGATGCATGTTCTCAAACATATTCTCTGTTGTATGGATATCTTCTGATGAAACTAAGAAATCTAAATTCTGAAGAACACCTTTACCACACTCATCACTGTGTACTGGATTTACCACCTTTATGCACTCTCTGATGAACTTGAAGACATGAACGTTCACTAAAGCCCTTATCACACTCAAAACATTTGTATGGTTTATCTCCGCTATGGACTCCCTGATGGCTTTGAAGATTACAGGCCTGAAGGAAGCTCTTACCACATATGCTACATTTATAGCGTTTCTCTCCCTTGTGGAGCCTCTGATGAAGATGAAAGTAAGAGTTCCAAATGAAGCCTTTCCCACACACTTCACATATGTAGGGCTTCTCTCCTGTATGGATTCTTTGATGGGCATGTAGATATGAACTTGAGCTGAAGGCCTTACCACATGAATCACATTTGTAGGGTTTCTCACCTGTATGGACTCTCTGATGGTACTGAAGATTTGAACTCCGACTATAGCCTTTACCACATATCTCACATTTGTATGGTGTCTCTCCTGTATGAACTCTCTGATGAGCCTGAAGATGTGAAATTCGACTTAGGCCCTTACCACATACCTCACATTTGTATGGTGTCTCTCCTGTGTGAACTCTCTGATGAGCATGAAGATGTGAAATCTGACTAAAGCCCTTACCACATACCTCACATATGTATGGCTTCTCTCCTGTGTGAACTCTCTGATGAGCCTGAAGATGTGAAATCTGACTAAAGCCCTTACCACATGTCTTACATTTGTATGGTTTCTGTCCTGTGTGAACTCTCTGATGAGCCTGAAGATGAGAAATCCGACTAAGGCCCTTACCACATATCTCACATTTGTATGGCATCTCTCCTGTGTGAAGTCTCTGATGAGCCTGAAGATATGGAATATGACTAAAGCCCTTACCACATGTCTCACATTTGTATGGTTTCTGTCGTGTGTGAACTCTCTGATGAGCCTGAAGATATGAAATCTGAGTAAGACCCTTACCACATATCTCACACTTGTATGGCCTCTCTCTTGTATGAACTCTCTGATGAGTTTGAAGATGTGAAATCTGTCTACATTCCTTGCCACATATCTCACATTTGTATGGTTTCTGTCCTGTGTGGACTCTCTGATGAGTTTTAAGGTTAGAATTACAGTTGAAGTTCTTATCACACAGGTCACATTTGTATGGTTTTTCTCCTGTATGGACTCTCTGATGGTACTGAAGATTTGAACTCTGACTATAGCCCTTGCCACATATCTCACATTTGTATGGTGTCTCACCTGTGTGAACTCTCTGATGAGCCTGAAGATTTGAAATCTGACTAAGGCCCTTACCACATATGGCACATTTGTATGGTTTTTCTCCTGTGTGAACTCTTTTATGAGCCTGAAGATGTGAAATCTGACCAAAACCCTTACCACATGTCTCACATTTGTATGGTTTCTGTCTTGTGTGGACTCTCTGATGGGTTTTAAGGTTACATTTACGGCTGAAGTTCTTACCACACAGGTCACATTTGTATGGTTTCTCTCCAGTATGTATTTTATGATGGGCTTGAAGATTTGAGGCCCTACTGAAGCCCTTACCACACACCTCACATTGATATGATTTCTGTCTGGTGTGGGTTCTCTGATGAAGACTAGAATTTTTATTATATACTCTATCACATGTTTCCCAATTGCATGTTTTGTCTCCATTGTGGGCTCCCTCATTGGCCTGAAGCTGTGATGTCTGAACTAAATCTTTATCACACACATCACATTTATAGGATCGCTCTCCAGTGTTGTCTACACAGCAAATGTTAAGATCTAAGCTATGACTGAAACCCTTCCCACATCTGTCACATTTACAAGGCTTCTCTCCTGTGTGAATAAGTTCATTTGTGGGAAAGGAGTTCTGATTCAACCTCTTAGCACATACCTGACATCTGTAGGTTTTCTCTCCTGTGTTGACTTTCTGCTGAATTTGCAGTTGTGAACTCTCACTGAGACCCTCACCACACCCATCATTTCCACAGTACTTCTCTCCATGAACACTCCGATGAGTGGGCGGTACTGAGCTGTAAGTGATGCTCTTACCACACTCAATGCATTTATAAGGCTCCTGTCCTATGTGCGACTGCTGATGAAGTTCAAGATTACAGCCAATGCTGAAGACTTTTCCATTCTCATCAAAGATTTGCTCTCTTGGGTAGATTAAACTAAGCTGGGATGATTTCAAGTCTTTTCCACAATTATGATGGCTAAATGCTTTCTGTCTTCTGTGTACCCCATGACCATCATGGTCATAAGAGATCCTTTTCATGATACACTGGTCATGTTTACACAGTTTACTTCTTACATGTACTTGATAATTCTGGGACTCTCTCAGACATATTTTCTTCCCCAAATCCCAGGCAGTCCTATATGGAAACTCAGTATTTTGAATGCTACTAGTACTCTTCCCTTGATGCTTCATTACACAGATCTCATCTTCAGAAATCTGAATAGATTCCCATGTCCACATCTGAGAGGGTGAATCACCTTGTTTTAGCAACTTTGACCTTCTGCATTTAGGATTTATTATGGCATCTCGATTTCTGGCTAATTTACTTGTAGATTGTTTCCACATATGCCAGCATGTAAGATCTTCATGTAAAACATATCTTAATGCTACTTCTTGAAGAGTCTTGACTTCATTTTTATTCCTGTTTCCTGGAAGGATAAGGAGAACTCAGAGATGATAGCATGCATAAGGGACTGCTCAGAGAAACAACAATTTTACATGTAGACCACACTGGAAGACCTATTCAACCACTGGAAAGTCCACCTTGACTTTGCTTTCCCATGCCTATAGAAACAAAGAAGTAATCATTAGGCTCCTATCCACCCAAGTGTTTAATAGGACTCATTTAGAACTATACCAAGTCTTATGTATGCATGTCAAAGTCAGAAATAAGGAGCCTGCACTGTAACGAAAAGATATCCTAAAAATATGTAATACAGGAGAAACTTTACCCCTTTGTCCACAAGAATAAACACTTTAAAATCTGTACCTCTGTTTTTGCAGCATGTTTATGGGATCTGTATAATCCTAGTTAATTACACATTTCAAAACAAGGGCTGTGGGCAGGCCATGGTGGCTCAGTAGGCAGAGTTCTCACCAGAGACCAGAGACCCAGGTTCAATTCCTGGTGCTTGCTCATGCAAAAAAAAAAAAAAAACAAAACAAAACCAAACCAAAAAGCAATGGCTGTGTAGTACAACCTACATATCTGTATGTGGCAAGGAAGTGCAAAATATCTAGAAAAACCTGAACTGATCTTTCACTGTAGATAGATGGATTATCAGGGTATGCTAATAATTCCCAAGGAGAAGAGGGGATGTCCTCAGAAAAACAGAATATATTTGCAAAAGAAAATATCTCTGCTATTCCAATTAGGAATCTGTAAGCTGGCACCTTATTTTCTTAATTTAGTCATTAAATCAACATGTCCATAAGCTATATTTGAGAGAATTTCTCCTTAATTTTGATGAATTTGTAGTATACAATATTCTACTGGTGAATATTATAACCTGAAAATATTTGGGAAATTCATTTCCGTAGCTGATACTTGCGATGGGAGTGAACCTTTGATAATTTTTGCTATCTAACTGTTTCAAATTTTTGGATAAACCTTGATGGCTAATATTATCTTTTCCAAATTTTTGGATAAACCTTGATGGCTAATATTATCTTCTAGATTTCATAGATATGTAACCACACATACAAAAAAATGCAGCAGCAGCCAGCATATAAGATGGCTTTCAATAAGTGCTGTAGGTATTCATGACCTTTTAAAGTTCCCTTCCACAGTATATCAGAATTTGTCTCTGAAATCAATAGAGTATGGAAGAAATGATTGTATATCACTTCCAAGAGTAGGTCATAAAAGACTTGAGGCTTCTGCTCCTGTGGTTCACTTGCTCTGGGGAAAACCAGTTTCTGTACCTTGAAGAGACCCAGGCAACTCTAGTGAGAGGTCCACTTAGCTAAGGATATGCCTGTTGCCAAGAGCCAGTGAAGAAATGAGGCTTCTGGCCATGAACCACGTGAAGGAGCCATGGTTTGCAGCACATCCTCCTACCCCAACTTGCCTTTAAGTGACTGCAGCATGAGTCAACACCTTGCTGCAACCTCATGAGATGGTGAGTTAGATGAAGGAGCTCCTGAATTTCTAACCCTCAGAAACTGTGTAAGAGAATAAATATCTGTTGGTGTAAGTTGCTAAGTTGGGGGGGGTGTTATTTAGAAATAAGTAAGTTGCCTAGTGGGTGGGGAGTAATTTGTTATACGGCATTATGTAATTAATACAGACTTTGTACTTGGGGTGTTTCATAACAAAAGCTTAAAATTGTGGGAGTGGCTTTGGAAACTGGAAGCAGGGGGAAGCTAGAAAGCTACTCCCACAATTTTAGGCTTTTGTTATGAAAAAGCAAAAAGTCTTTTTACACTTCACTAACACTCTATTACAAAAAAAAATTTAAGGTAAGAGAGTGTTAGTGAAGTGTGAAAAGACTTTTCAAAGAAGTCTGGACTTTGAGAAGGTGGTGAGAAGCTAAAGGGAAGTGAGAAAATATAACTGGAAATTGGACAAAGGTGGATCCTTATGTCGTAGCAGAAAATTTAGCAACACTTGCCTGCAGTTATGAGGTAAGTAAAAAAATGCATTTAATAAATGAGGTACACTTATCATAAAATGTGAGAAGAGAAAATTAGCTAAAGGTAGGACTGTTAAACTAAAGGGATTCAATAATTGCTGGCTTTAAATATCTTGATGATAAATTATGTTACAGTAAAGAAATAATATCTGATTAAAGATGAAATCCAGGGCATCCTCAGCAAATATGGTCTAAAGCTAAACTTAGGGGCATGAATGAAAAATTTTTTGTTAAGACTCCAGAACGATCAAAGGTAGTACCTCAGAGTAGTGTTCATTTAGATGAGAACCTGTAAAGGGTTCAAGTGTGTGATCTAAATGGCAGTATATCTTAGCCTCAACAGAAAGTGGTCCCATCTGTCAGGAAGGGCCTGAGGAAGGAGCAAAGGATAGGAAATGAATTCAGAGAGTTAGTGGGTGGCTGGGTTATATAAAGGCCATGGAGACCATTGTAAGGATTCTAGATGTTGCTGAGTGAAATGGGTAGGCATGAGACAGTTTTAAGCAAAGAAATGGCATCATCTAATTTAGATTTTAAAGGACTCCTCTGGCTATTGTGCAGAGAATGGACTGTAAGCAGGCTAAAGTGGAGGCAGAGAGAAAGGTGTTCTAATCAAAGCTGAGTAATGAAATATGGGGGCTTGGACCAGGTGGTATTCAAAGAGGTGGTGAGAAGTACAGTACTGGGGTTGTTTATAGGGATGTGGCTGCACAACCCTCACCTGAATGTTCATCCTGAATTGCTGATTCCATCATTAAAAGTTCCTCTTCTTTTCCCAAATGTAATATGATATCTTGCTTGAAGGGTTGATATCCTGTGAAAAGGAAATGGCATATGGATGAGGTGACTACAATAAGACAAAAATTATTTAAATTTTAGTTCCAATCCTGTAATTTTCATATACTCTGAAGTGGGTTGAATTGTGGTTACCTAAAGGTAGCTTTCACGTGTAGCCTGCACGTGTGACTCTATTTAGAAAAAGGGTCTACAGAGATGTAATTAAGATCTTGAAAGGAGATTTCCCTAGATGAGAGAGGGCCTAAATCCAGTGACCAGTCACCTTGGAAGAGATTGAGAGGCAGAAGGAGTGAAAAAAAAGACCAGGGATGAAAAGGCCATGTGAAGATGAAGGCAGGGAATGGAGTGATGCTTCCACAATGCAAGGAATTCCAGGAGCCTCCAGAAGCTGAAATGATTCTTCTCTAGAGTGTGGCCCTGCTGACACATTAATTTTGGACTTCTGGCCTCTACAACTATAAAATAATAGGTTTCTGTTGTTTCAATCTATGTAATTTGTTGTCATTTGTTTGGACAGCCCTAGGAAACTAATATAAGTTCTAAGCAATATTTTTCAAACTTTTGATGGCCATCAATTCTAATAAATACCTTTTATGTTGTGATCCAGTACACAACCCATTAATGTAAATCACTGCATCAAGTCATCAAATTCTAACCATTACCTATTCTTATCATATTTTTCCTGTTTTTATTCACAATTTTTGTTGCACAATATGTAATTCCTAAGGAGCCATGATATTTCTATTCTATTCTATTTCATCAAATATTATTATGATGCAACTAAAGAGCTGATTTCATAATCCAATAATATATCACAACTGGAATTTGAAGAAATAGATAAGATCTAGACAACTTGTCCCCAGGAATTAGGAAAGTCATATCCTAAAGTTCTGCAAAGCATTTCAAGAGTCCCAAAGTCTTAAAGACCTGAGGACACAAAGACACTCCACGGGGATAACATTTAGTACAGAGGGCTCCTCTTCTCACCCACAGAGAGTAGGTTCCTGAAGTTCTCCATCATCACATCGTGGTGCAGTTTCCTTTGGGTGGCATCCAGCATCCCCAGTTCTTCCTTGGTGAAGTTGACAGCTACATCCTTGAATGTCACCACCCCCTAAATTGTGAAACACAACTCGTCAATATTAAAACCACTGTCCATAGGGTGCAAGGGTAGGAGAATACTTGCCTGTCATGCGGGAGACCCAGGTTCAATTCCTGGGCCACGCACTTCCTAAAAACAAACAAAGAAACAAGCAAACAAAGAAAGGAAAACAAAAATTCAAGAAAAAATGGTGCTGCAATAACGGGATACTCATATGGAAAAAGAATGAAATGTGATCCCCACCATACCTCATACAAAACAAAACAAAAAACAAAAAACCACTGCCCAGTGGAACAAGGCCAGCAGTAAGAAGATAGATGTGTGGGAAGCTGCCTGTATCCTGGGGAACCTGAATTAACTCCTCTTCTTCCGTATTCCACACATGACTTTTCCACAATCATATCAAAAGTTTGTGCAACTAAAAAATAATCCGTGGGAAGGACTAGCCCAGTCTGGGGAGCAGTGTCAACTCCTGGGTCCAGGGCCACAGCTTTTGGGCTTTTGTGAGGCCCCAGGGATCCTATTTCCAGTGGCTGTGAGTTTGTGATGATTGTTGCTGCTGTTGCCCCAGCTGCCACCACTTCTTCCTTCTCCTCCTGGGCTGGCCTGATTCCCTTCATGCAGCCACCTCCTCCCAATGTCTTTTCCCCTCATGGAACAGCTCCTGTAGCTGCTGCCTCCTCATTCATCCTGGCACAGGCTCTAAGATGTTCAACCTGGGTGGCCTGGCAGGAAGCCAGTCATGTGAGGAGCTGGAACACAGTCTCAGGACCTTAGCTGAATGCATAGCTAGAAGGTTGGCTTTCACAAGTACATTCTACAAAAAGACCTGCTAGAGTCATTATTGCACCCCATGCAGGATATATGTCCTGTGGGTCTTGTGCTGCCCATGCTTACAAATAAGTGGACCAATCTATTATCGGAGAATTATCATCCATGGGCCTTCCCATCAGGTGCCCCTCTCTTGATGTGCACTTTCCAGTGTGGATATATATATAGGACACCTTTGTATGACCTTTGTATTGACCAAAAGATTTGCAGAGAACTGTGGAAGACAGGAATGTCTGAATGCATGTCTCTGCAGACAGATGAAGATGAACACAGTATTGGAATGCATTTACCTTACACAGGTAAAGCCATTGAAAGCCACAAGGATGCATTTACCATTACTCCTGTACTGACTGGAACTCTGAGTGATTCAAAAGAACAGGAATTTGGGATATTCTTCAGTAAATATCTAGCAGTTCCTAGTAAGCGGTTTACTCTGATTTCTGCCTTTGGGGCCAAAGGTTCTGTTACAGTTATGATGAATCCCAGGGGAAGATTTATAGATCCACTGAACATCAAGATAAAATGGGTATGAGTATTACAGAACAATTAAACCCTGTATTCTTTAGCAATTAGTTGAAGAAATACCATAATACAGTATGTGGAAGACATCCCACTGGGGTGTTATTAAATGCTATGACAGAGTTCCAGAAGAATGGAATGAATATGAGTTTTTCCTTTTTTAATTTTTTTAATTACACAGTCAAGCCAGGGTAGAATCTGGCAAGACAGTTTGGTGAGTTATGCAGCTGGAGCACTCACAGTCCACTGAAGCTCTGAATCCTCAGGGATGCCACCTGCACATACTCATACTCTGTCTGGGTCCCAGCCTAGGCCTTTTAAAGATACGGGTTTTTTAAAGATACTGTTTCTATTTTAACAACTAAAATAGATGGTATCTGTTGTACAACATGGGTTGTAATTGTCTATAACTGGAGATTTATTATAATCTAATACATATCATTTATAAATGCAATTTATTTCTTAAAAAGCTTCCACCATTCTCTGTATACTATTCTCAAAACTATCCTGAAAGCAGAATATATGTGCACAAGTCTGCAAAGAGTATACATTTAGGATATGGTAAATGTTTTACCATACTGTTCCTGGTTTGGGGGGATCCTGAAACCTCAAACCAACAGAATTTTTTCTCTTTCTTCCTTATTTTCAACTCTTCGAAAAATGCTTTATTGTTTATGGCAGTGGAAGACAGACAGACATCAAAATAGGAGGAAAAAAAAACTATGACAATTCAAAGGTGGCAGTTGTGGCAGACAGTTTTTTGAAAGTAACCTTTCAAACATTTACCATATCCTAAATGTATACTCTTTGCAGACTTGTGCACATATATTCTGCTTTCAGGATAGTTTTGAGAATAGTATACAGAGAATGGTGGAAGCTTTTTAAGAAATAAATTGCATTTATAAATGATATGTATTAGATTATAATAAATCTCCAGTTATAGACAATTACAACCCATGTTGTACAACAGATACCATCTATTTTAGTTGTTAATAACAGGGTTCACAACTTAAAAAATAATAATAATGATTCCTGTATATTTGATTTGTTGCCTCCCATGAGTATGCCTACAATAAGTTCCCTAGAACTGTAATTCTTTAATCACAGAGTACACACATTTCAAAATTGGATTGATACTACCAAATTGTCCCAGAATGTTGCTTCAATTTAGTTCCAACAGAGTCTGATAACTTCCATCTTTCCTTTCTCACTCATTCATTCACTAAACCTGGGAATGTCACTTTGTTATCCTTTGATAAACCAAAAGGCCTTCAGTCACCCTTCCTGGGGAGTTACATAAATCATCCTCAGTGTTCTCAAGGCACATGGCACCTATCTGTTACAACCATCTATGAGAGCACTCAGAGGGTTGAAGTTAACACAGAAGTTTCTCAAACCACAACACTTCAATTTAATTTCCAAAGTTCTGCCTCTTACCAACCATGTGACCTTAGACACAGACATTCCTTAAGCTCTCAATTTCTTCATCTGCAGAAAGGGACCCACCTCAGAAGATCCTCTACAGATTAAACTGAATGCACATAAAGTTCTTAGAATCATGCTGTCCACTTTAGTAGCTACCAGCTGTTCACATGGCTATGCACATTTAAACCAATTAAAAGTGAAATAAAATTAAAAATTCAGTCCACTGGTCATACTAGTCACATTAATCAAAAGAAGGCATGTATGGCTAAATCAATACAAAAACATAATCAGGCACTTACACACTAGCAGCAACCACACTCCTAGGCATTTATCCCCAAGAAATAAAAATGATGTCCACACAAAAGCCTGTACATGACTGTCCACAGCCACTATATAGCCTAAAAGTGAAATTTATCCAGGTCCTTCAATGGGTGAATGGTTAAACAGACTGTGGTACCACAGACTATGGAATACCACTCAGCAATAAAAGGAATGAATTATTGATACATGCAGTTTGTATGGAACTTAAGGACAATATATTGAGTGAAAAAAGCCAATCTCAAGAGTTTACAAATTGTTAATTCCATTTGTATAACATTTTCAAAATGACAACATTTTAGACATGGTCAACAGATTGGTAGTTGCCCAGGAAGGGATAGTGGAAGGGAGGAGTATGGATGTCACTATAATGGGCTTACAGGAGGAGGTTTTTGAGGTATTGGAATAGTTCTATACCTGGACTGCAAGTGGTGGCTACACAAGTCTACACATGTGCTAAAACGACACAGAGCTGTAGATGCACATTATACCAATAACAATTTCCTGGTTTTGATATTATACTATAGAACCTTAAGGGGGACACTGGGTGGAGGGTATATGGAACTTCTCTCTACTATCTTTGCACCTTCTCTTGAATCTCTTTTGTAGCTTTAATTGCAGTTTCTCTGATATTACATGATAAACACATATCACAGTCTATTATTGTCAACATTTTACCAGTTTGAGGGAAGTATAGGAACATTACTTCCCTATAACTTTTTTACATTACCCCACTTATAATTTTCTTAAATATTTCCACTACATACATTCAGAACCACATCAGACAATGCTATTAGCTTTGCTTCAACCAGGAAGCATAATAGGAAACTCAAGACTAGGGCAGAATATTGTATTTAACTCTCTTTTTACTCATTCCATTGTTCTTTTTCCCTTCCTGGAGGCCAAAGCCTCCTTCTGTTCTCACCCCTTTCTGTTTAAAGAACTTTAAATATTCTTAAAGAGCCAAGAAAATAGTTCACTGAAAGCAGTATAATACTGTGGTTTTTTTTTATTTCATGTTTTGATATCTATGAACTTTTGCCCTACTATGTGTGAATAGAAGATGATACAAACCAACCCTAAAAACAAAACATAAGCTAAATGCATAAAACAAAAAATAGAATGAATAAAAAAGCAAGTAACTCACACAAAAGAAATACCTGTTGTTCTCCTTTATCTTCCACAAAGAAGAGAAAAACATGTGTCTAATATTAGAAAAGAGATGTCATTTTAAGAGATAAAATTTGAAATTTAACTTACCTGAAACCTGGTCATTTTCTTTCGCTCTTCTGGAGGAGGTAAGAGTCCTGGGGAGGCAGAGCTTTGGAAAAGAGCCATGAGACACAGGTCCTATGCCATATGAATTTAAAAAAAAGGGGGGGGAGGAAATCATGTATAAAGTCCAAAGCCCACAGTCCATCAATACTCTCAATTTTAGATAATTTCATTAAGAGAAAGATAACCAATAAACACACCCTCAGCCAATATTAAATCTATATATCTCCCCTTAACTCTTGTCCCTCATCCCATTATTTACTCCTGTTGTTCCTGTGGTTCTGCTGATGTTTCTCTGTTAAACATAGCCCATAGCATGAAACAGCAGTTGTCCCCCTGTACTCAGGACTTAAACACTCTTTGAGGATGAATCATACCTTTGAAGTAGTTCTTGCAAGAATTTAGTTATATTTCTGTGTTAATCAGTTGCCCATGTAAGTCTCTATAACCACTTTCAATCATATTGATCTTCAACGCGGTACTTTACTTATAGACCCACTAGAGAATGACCTTCACGTCTATCTTTTCCCTTACATTTAAGTTCAACCTCATTAACTAACCAATCACCCATTTCTAGCTCCTATGTATCTCTAAGTCCCCTATGTTCTGTTTATAAACCTCTAATTTGACCTTTACCATGGTCATAAAAGTGGTATCATGTGGTATCTATCCTTTTGTGTCTGGCTTATTTCACTCAGCACTATGTCCTCAAGGGTCATCCACCTTGTCATGTGCTTCAGGACATCATTTCATCTTACTGATGCATAATATTCCATCATATATATATATATAGATATACCACATTTTGTTAACCCACTCGCCTGTTGATGGGCATTTAGATTGTTTCCATCTTTTGGCAATTGTGAATAATCCTGCTATGAACATCAGTGTGCAAACATCTGTTTGTGTCACTGTTTTCAGCTCTTCTGGGTACATACCAAGTAGTGTTACCGTTGGGTCATAGGGCAACTTAATATTTAGTTTCCTAATGAAATGCCAAACTGACTTCCATGAGGCCATACCATTATACATTCCCACCAGCAATGGATTAGTGTCCTGATTTCTCCACATCCTCTCCAATATTTGAAGTTTCATGTTTGTTTAATAGCAGCCATTCTTATAGGTATGAGGTGGTACTTCATCATATACTTAATCTGCATTTCCCTTATAGCTAGTGAAAATGAGCATCTCTTTTTTTATTAAAGTTTTAATTTTTTAAAAAAATATAACAAACACATGAAAACATTCTTAACTTATGATCATTCTGTTCTACGTATGCAATCAGTAATTCATAATATCATCACATAGCTGCATATTCATCATGATCATTTCTTAGAACACTTGCAGCAATTCAGAAAAATAAATAAAAAGGCAAATTTTATACAAACCATATCCCTTACTCCCCTTCATTGATCACTAGCATTTAATCTGAATTTAACATTTTTCCCCATATTATTTATTTTTATTCCATATGTTTTACTTGTCTGTTGATAAGGTAGATAAAAGGAGCATCAGACACAAGGTTTTCCAAATCACACAGTCACATTGTGAAAGCTATATCATTATACAATCATCTTCAAGAAACATGGCTACTAGAACACAGCTCTTCATCTTCAGGCAGTTTCCTCCAGCCTCTCCATTACATCTTGATTAACAAGGTGATATCTATTTAATGCGTAAGAATAACCTTCAGGATAACCTCTCGACTCTGTTTGGAATCTCTCAGCCACTGATAGTTTATTTTGTCTCATTTCTCTTTTTCCCCTTTTGGTCAAGAAGGTTTTCTCAATCCCCAGATGCTAAATCTTAGCTCAGAAAATGAGCATCTCTTCATGTGCTTTTGAGCCATCTGTATTTGCTCTTCAGAAAAACACCTATTCATTTCTTTAGCCCATTTTATAATTGGGTTGTTTGTTCTTTCATTTTTGGGCTTTATGATTTCTCTATGCATACAGGACATCAAACCCTTGTCCAATGTGTGATATACAAGTCTTTTCTCCCATTGAATTGGCTTCCTCTTTATCTTTTTGAGAAAGTCTTTTGACGTACAAAAGTATTTGATTTTGAGGAGTTCCCATTTAATTTTTCTTTTGTTGTTTGTGCTTTGCTGTAAAGTTTAGGGAGCTTCATCCTATTACTCAGTTTTGAAGATGTTTCTTTACATTTTTTTCTAGAAGCTTTATGGTCGTAGTTCTTATATATAGGTGTTTGATCCACTTTGAGTTAATTTTTGCATAGGGTGTAAGTAAGGTAAGGGTCCTCTTTCATTTTCTTGGGATATTGATATCCAGTTCTCCCATGCCCATTTATTGAAAAGGCTATTTTGTCCCAGCTCAGTGGGTTTGGAGGCCCTGTCAAAAATCAGTTGACCATAGAACTAGTAGTCCATTTCTGCACTCGATTCAATTCTATTGGTCAATACTTCTATCTTTGTGTCAATACCATGCTCTTTTGACCACTGTGGCTTGTAATAAGTTTTAAAGACTGAAAGTGCTAATCCTCCTACTTTCTTCTTTTTTAAGGATGCTTTTAGCTATACAGGGTCTCTTTCCCTCTCCAGATGAATTTGGTAACTAGCTTTTCCAAGTCTTCAATGTAGGTTGTTGGAATTTTGATTAGTACTGCATTAAATCTATACATAATTTGGGTAGAATTGATAACTTAATTATATTAAACTTTCCTTTCCATGAGCAGGAAAAGCATTCACACCTATGTAGATCTTCTTTGACTTCTTTTAGCAATGTTTTGTAGTTTTGTGTGTACAAGTCCCTTATGTCCCTAGTTAAGTTCATTCCTAAGTACTTAATTCTTTTAGTTGCTATTTGAATGGAATTTTTTCCTTAATGGAATTCTCACTTAGATCATTGCTTATGTGTAGAAATATTACTGACTTTTGCACATTAATTTTATATTCCTCCACTTTGCTGAATTTGTTTATTAGCTCAAGTAATTTTGTTGTAGATTTCTCAAGTCTTTATACATGATGGCTAAAGAATGCAGGTGGCTGAAGGATGCACCAACTGAGAAGTAGACTGGTGAATGATGGGGTATACATCCAATTGAATATTGTGCTGCTACAAAAAGGAGTGAAGTCATGAGGCATGTAACAATGTGAATGAACTGTGGGAAATCTGGTGAGGCAAAATAAGGCAGAAACGAAAGAACAGTTATTGTATGGTCTTTAGAAAATGCTTATATGAAAACAGTGGCCTAGGTTGTAAGCTCTTATAGCAGACATACTAAGTCCAGACTGGTAATGATTATCTCTGGATTCTGAGACAATGTTTTATATATCTATAACCTGGTATTAAGAGATGAAAATGAAGCCAATCAGGTCAGGATTAAGGTAATACAGAACACAGTGGGGAGGAAGACACTGTCTATATTTTAGGACTGCATCTACTCTTTGAGACTAAAGGAAGAGAGGTTTATTTCATCTGGAACCTACATTTTCTGTAGCACATAATATAACTCAAACTGTCTGAATAGCTCATTTGAACCACTGAAACACAGGGAGCTCAGAATAGGAATGAGGGCCTTTAGAATGTCATTACCACAGGATGTTGAAACTTTATATTTTGACTAGTGCATTTCCTAATATAACTTATGTAGACACCTTGGTTGAACACCATAAGTACATGGAACCTTGAGTAGGACATGATATTTTGTTGGTTTGCCCAGAGTGATGTCCCAATAAATCCCAGAGTGATTTGAACAGTGAGTAAAAAAGTATTTGCAAAGTCCCCTTTGGGGAATGGTGAGGAAGGGGGAAAATCCAACTTCCCCAAGTTGAATTCTTGATATTCTCAAAAGCAGTGTGGACAATCAAAGTTATAGGCTGAGCCCCCAATCTTCGGGTTTGTTCATATGAAACTTAACCCCACGAAGGACAGGTCAAGCCTACTTAAAATTAGGCCTAATATGCACCCCCAAGAGAACCTCTTTTGTTGCTCAGATGTGGTCTCTCTCTCAGTCAACACAACAAGCAAACTCACCACCCTCCCCTTGTTTACATGGGACATGACCCCCAGGGGTGTGGAACTTCCTGGCAACATGGGACAAAAATCCTGAAATGAGCTGAGACTCAGCATCAAGGGATTGAGAAACCCTCCAGAATGAGGTGAGACTCAGCATCAGGGGATTGAGGAAACCTTCTCAACCAAAAGGGGGAAGAGTGAAATGAGACAAAATAAGTGTCAATGGCTGAGAGATTCCAAACAGAGTTGAGAGGTTATCCTGGAAATTATTCTTATCCATTAAATAGACATCACCTTTTTAGTTAAGGTATAATGGAGAGGCTGGAGGGAACTGCCTGGAAAGGTAGAGCTGTGTTCCAGTAGCCATGTTTCTTGAAGATGATTGTATAATGACATAGCTTTCACCATGTGACTGTGTGATTGGGAAAACCTTGTGTCTGATGCTCCTTTTATCTACCTTATCAACAGACAAGTAAAACATATGGAATAAAAATAAATAATAGGGGGAACAAACGTTAAAATTACTTTAGATTGAAAAGCTAGTCAATGAAAAGGAGGGGTAAGGCGTATGGTATGTATGAAATTTTTTCTGTTTTCTTTTTATTTATTTTTCTGAATAGATACAAATGTTCCAAGAAATGATCATGATGATGAATATGCAACTGCGTGATGATATTGTGAATTACTGATTATATATGTAGAACAGAATGATCAAAAGATAAGAGTGTTTGTGTTTGGTGCTTTTTGGTATTTAAAAAAAATAAAAGAAAAAGAATGAGGGCCTTTAATTCTGTATAGCTTAATGTAATGCCTGGATACATCCTAGAAGGCAGTGTGCCAATAAACAAAAAGTACAGGCAAATTTCCTCGAGGGATGGGGGAAAAATTACCATCAGGGAGTCCCATACTGTGTCAATCATTAGGGACACCCAAATCAATAGGCCAAGACCTGGATCTTGAGTCTTACTCTTATGAAGCTATGTAGGTATGCCTAAGAGTTACTTCTGGAGGAACTCCTCTGTTGCTCAGATGTAGCCTCACTCTCTCTAAGACCAAGTCTGTAAGTGAAATCATTGCTCTCCCCTACATGAGGGACATGACATCCTGGGGTGAAAGTCTACTTGGCAGCATGGGATATGACTCCAAGGGATGAGACCAGCCCTGGCACAATAGGATCAACAATTCCATCAACAAAAAAGGAGACAATAAATATAACAAATAAAGTATCACTGGCTGAGAGGGCAAAGAGTCAAGAGTCTATTTGGGTGGTCAGTCTTACACCAGCTTCAGTTAGACATTGTTCCTTTTCATAACTTGCCAACCCCCAACCAAAACCATTCCAGCCAATCCTAAAGAACACCTAGGGCAATATATAAGATTCTACAAAGTTTCTATGTACTAGGGAAACTTTCCAGAAAACTACAATCTCCAGAAGGGTCCCTGGACCAGATAAGTCCTGAAACCTAGAGGGCCAAACATTTCCAATACATCAGCTAGGTCCATCTCCCTACCCCATATTACTGACAGCCTCTCCCAACATGAAAAAGTTAGAATGGCCATAGCCCAAATACCCTTAAAGAGTGAGATAGCAAGATTAAAGCTGAAGGTGGAGTTATATAGAGAAGGTAGGGTTTAACAAATGAATATGACTGCAGAATCATTAAATTGATATTTCTTTGGGTCTCCAGTATTTTAGAGCAGCTAGAAGTAAAAACCTAAAATTGTGGAATTGTAACCCCTACTGTTCTAGTTTGCTAGCTGCCGGAACACAATATACCAGAAAAAGAATGGCTTTTAAAAAGGGGAATTTAATCAGCTTCTAATTTACAGTTCTAAGGCCCAGAAAATGTCCCAATTAAAACAAGTCTATAGATATGTCCAATCAAAGGCATCCAGAGAAAGATACCTTGGTTCAAGAATGCCAGTGAAGATCAGGGTTTCTCTCTCAAGTGAGAAGGCATACGGAAAACACAGTCATGGTTTCTCTCTTAGCTGGAAAGGCACATCATGAACACCATGTCATCTGCTAGCTTCTTCTCCTGGCTTCCTGTTTCATGAAGCTCCCCAGGGGGCATTTTCCTTCTTCATCTCCAAAGGTCGCTGGCTGGCAGACTGCTTCTTGTGGCTATGTCATTCTGCTCTACTCTCTCTGAATCTCTTTTATTATCCAAAATGTCTCCTCTTTTATAGGACTCAAGAAATTTATCAAGACCCACCCAAATGGGTGGAGACATATCGTCACCTAATCCAGCTTAACAACCATTCTTGATTAAGTCACATCTTCAGGGAGATGATCTAATTGCAGATTCAAACATATGGTATTGAATAGAGGTTATTCCAACTTTGTGAAATGGGATTTTGATTAAAACATGGCTTTTCTAGGGTCCATACATCCTTTCAAACCAGCCCACCTACCAAACTGAAATCTGTTCTGCAATTACTTGTGTGCTATGCTTTGAAATTTATTGCTTTTTTGTATATATGTTACTTTTCACAAACAAGAAAAAAAGATGACTGTGATGATAAAAAAAAATTTTATTCCTTCTAGCTTCCTACATTCTAGAGCAGGCAGAAGGAAAAATCCAAGAGGATCACATGGTAGCCCATGACAAACTCTGGGATCTTTCCTGTAACTACTTGTTGAAGACAGCTTTAAAAACCATTGCATTTTTCTTTCTTTGATTTGTATATATACTATATTGTACAATTTATAAAGTTAAAAGAAAAAAAAAAGAAAAAAAGGGACCCCTCCTTCAGCACATCTAACTGACCTCTCAGCCAGGGACCCTTGAGCAGTGAACAATGTGCCTAACTCTGCAGCGAACATAACACAAGATCACACTGCAGATCACAGGACTATTGTTCTCATTCTAGGCATCATGGGAAATGAAAGCTGGTTGAATGAACTGGCTACAAGAGGGGGCTCTGGGGACAGAAGTTCTATAGTCCTATACTGGTTTTGCTAGTAACTGATGGTGGAAAAGTTAATTAACCTCCCTGTGCCTAAATTCCACCACCTGCAAAATAAGAAAAAATACTGTTCACCTCAAAGGGTTGTTCTGGTGGTCATATGTGTGAGAAGGTACAAAACTCCTGATTTCCCTACCACTGCAGAAAAACAGATTGTTGTGAATCACAAAGTTGTCCTTGATGAAGTCCTCTGTCATCATTTTTAAAATTTGGTAAAATACACATGACATAAATTAGCCATTTTAAAGTGAATGATATAGAGCTGAAACAATCAATTAAGAATATATGACCAGATATAGAAAACCTCATCAAAAGCCAAATCAAGTTCCAGGTCAAGATGGCAGCTTAACAACGTGTGCGTTTTAGTTCGTCCTCCAGAACAACTGCTACATAACCAGAAACAGTACAGAACAGCTCCTGGGGCCACGTCAGTGACCAAACACACAGTGTACCCCAGTCTGGACCAGCTGGACTGGCTGTGAGCACCCCCCAAAACTGTGAGTTCCCAAAACTGCGGCGGCCAGTGCCCCTTCCCCACAGGCAGCTTCCCAGAGAGGAAAGGAAAGGACTTTACCAGCAGCAGTGACTGGGCACAATCAAACACCAATTGTGGAACTAATTAACAAATTCTGACTACTAAAAATAGGCTCCCAGCTTAGGTGAACCCGATCAAAGTGGAGGTTGCTCATTTTTACCCCGGCACCAAGGGGGCAGGACTGACAGAAAAAGGGGGAAAAGAAGGAAACAGGTTTTTGTGGCTGTGTATCTACAAAGGCTTGACTGCTTCTGGATACAGCAGCAGGACTTTTCAGGCTGCAACTACCCCAGGCATAGGCAGAAGTGAGCTCTTTTGGGGGCTTACCTGGAGCCTGTGCCTTCCCCAGGGGAGGGGTGAAGGCCCACCCAGGTGGAATCCCTCCATCAAGGAATTCAGACATCAGTGCTTGGTAATTTGAAGCCATTAAAAGCAGCCTACAACCTCTCCTCTGTCTCCAACAAACCCCCAGCCAAAGTTAAAGGTACCGCATCATCTTATGCTGGTGGGACCTGCAGTCAGACAAGCGCCACATACTGGGCAAGATAAGAAAAACAGAGTCCAGAGACTTCACAGGAAAGTCTTTCAACCTGCTGGGTCTCATGCTCAGGGAAAACCAACACAGGTGACTCTTTCCTCCTGATAGGAGGCCAGTTTGGTCTGGGAAAATCTGGCTGGGGTCTATAATATCTAAGCAGACCCTCCTAAGTGTGTGGGGGGGAAAGGTACCACACAAGCAGGGCAAGAAACAAGAACACAAGAACTGAAAAATTTTCCTCTGTTAAACAAAACTTAAGCTAAAGGTTCAGATAAAGCTGAACAGAATGTCAAAGAACAGATAGACAACAAATTCATCCAGCAAGAAAACCCTAGATAAAAGAAGTGAAAGCAATCTCCAGAATAAACTAATTAAGGTAATTAAATACCTAGACACCAGCAAAAAATAACAAATCACACTAAGGAAATTGAAGATATGGCCCAGTCAAAGGAACAAACCAACAATTCAAATGACATACAGGAGCTGAAACAACTAATTCAGAATATACGAACAGACATGGAAAACCTCATCAAAAACCAAATCAATGAATTGAGGGAGGATATAAAAAAGGCAAGGAAGGAACAAAAAGAAGAAACTGAAAGTCTGAAAAAACAAATCACAGAACTTATGGGAATGAAAGACACAGTAGAAGAGATGAAAAAAAACAATGGAAACCTACAATGGTAGATTTCGAGAGGCAGAACATAGGATTAATGAACCGGAGGACAGAACATCTGAAATCCAACAAGAAACAGAAACTATAGGAAGAAAAATGGAAAAATATGAGCAGGGACTCAGGGAATTGAAAGACAATATGAAGCGCATGAATATACGTGTTGTGGGTGTCCCAGAAGGAGAAGAGAATGGAAAACGAGGAGAAAAACTAATGGAGGAAATTATCACTGAAAATTTCCCAACTCTTATGAAAGTCTTAAAATTACAGATCCAAGAAGTGCAGCATACCCCAAAGAGAACAGATCCAAATAGACATACTCCAAGACATTTAATAATCAGAATGTCCAAGGTCAAAGAGAAAGAGAGGATCTTGAAAGCAGCAAGAGAAAAGCAATCCATCACATACAAGGGAAGCCCAATAAGACTATGCGCAGATCTCTCAGCAGAAACCATGCAGGCGAGAAGACAGTGGGATAATATATTTAAATTATTAAAAGAGAAAAACTGCCAACCAAGAATTCTATATCCAGCAAAATTGTCCTTGAAAAATGAGGGAGAAATGAAAACATTTTCAGCAAAAAATCACTGAGAGAATTTGTGAAAAAGAGACCAGCTTTGCAAGAAATACTAAAGGGAACACTAGAGACAGATACAAAGACAGAAGAGAGAGGTGTGGAGAAGAGTGTAGAAAGGAAGACTGTGAGTAAAGGTAAAAGGAAGGAAAATTAGATATGACATATAAAATCCAGAAGGCAAAATAGTAGAAGAACATACTACCCATACAGTAAGAACACTGAATGTTAATGGATTACTCTCCAATCAAAAGACATAGTCTGGCAGAATGGTTTAAAAAACAGGACCCATGTATATGCTGTCTCTACTCAAAGGTCATGAGGCCAAGGACACAAATGGACATTTACATGTTTATAGCAGCATTATTAACAATTACCAAGTGATGGAAACAGCCAAAATGTCCATCAACAGACAGTTGACTAAACAAACTGTGACATTTACATAAGATGGAATATTATGCAGCTGTAAGACAGAATAAAGTTATGAAGTATGTAACAACATGAATGGACCTTAAGGATGTTATGCTGAGTGTGATTAGCCAGAAACAAAAGGACAAATACTGTATGGTCTCACTGACATGAACTGACGTTAGTGAATAAACTTAGACTATTTCCTTGGTAACAGAGACCATCAGGAGATAGAAATAGGGTGAGATATTGGGTGATTGGAGCTGAGGGGATACAGATTGTGCAACAGGACTGAATATAAAATCTCAGATATGGACAGCACAATACTATCTAACAGTAATGTAGTTATGTTAAAACACTGAATGAACCTGCATGTGAGAATGATAGAGGGAGGAGGACTGGGGACATAAATGAAATCAGAAAGAAAGATAGATGGTAAAGATAGAGATGGTATAATCTAGGAATGCCTAGAGTATATAATCATAGTGAAATGTACAATGTACAAATTTAAGAAATGTTTTTGCCTGAGGAAGAACAAAGGAATGTCATTATTGCAGGGTGCTGAAAATAGATGATAATTAATACTTTAAAATGTCACCTTATTTGTGAGACTAAAGCAAAAAAATGTTTATTTGTTACAAAATTTATATTTTGACTAGAGCATTTCCTAATATAACACATGTAGATAGTTTGATTGAAAGTCATAAGTACTTGGAATATCAGGTAGCACATGAGATTTTGTTGCTTTGTCCAGAGTGATGCCCCGATGAATCCCAGAGTGATTTGATCAGTGACTGGAAAAGTATTTGCAAGCCCCCTTAAAGGGAATGGTGAGAGTGGGGAGAAATTCAACTTCCCCAAGTTGAATTCTTGATATTCTCACAAGCAGTGTGGACAACCAAAGCTATAGGCTGAGCCCCCAGTCTTGGGGTTTGTTCACATGAAACTTAACCCCACAAAGGATAGGCCAAGTCTACTTAAAATTTAGGTCTAAGAGTCACCCCCAAGAGTGCCTCTTTTGTTGCTCAGATGTGGCCTCTCTCTCCAGCCAACACAACGAGCAGTCTCACCACCCTTCCCCTCTCTGCATGGGACATGACTCCCAGGGGTGTGGACCTTCCTGGCAACGTGGGACAGAGATCCTAGAATGAGCTGAGACTCAGCATCAAGGGACTGAGAAAAACCCTAGAATGAGCTGAGAATTAACATCAAGGGATTGAGAGAACCTTCTCGACCAAAGGGGGAAGAGTGAAATGAGACTAAGTGTCAATGGCTGAGAGATTCCAAACAGAGTTGAGAGGTTATCCTGGAGGTTATTCTTATGCATTAAGTATATATCACCTTGTTGTTCAAGATGTAGTGGAGAGGCTGGAGAGAACTGCCTGAAAATGTAGAGCTGTGTTCCAGTAGCCATGTTTCTTGATGATGATTGAACAATGATATAGCTTTCACAATGAGACCCTGCGAATGTGAAAACCTTGTGTCTGATGCTCCTTTTAGCTACTATATCAGCAGAAGAGTAGAACATATGGAATAAAAATAAATAATAGGGGGAACAAATGTTAAAATAAATTTAGTTTGAAATGCTAGTGGTAAATGAAAGCGAGGGGTAAGGGGTATGGTATGTATAATTTTTTTCTCTGTTATCATTTTATTTCTTTTTCTGTTGTCTTTTTATTTCTTTTTCTAAATTGATGCAAATGTTCTAAGAAATGATGAATATGCAACTATGTGATGATATTAAGAATTACCAATTGTATATGTAGAATGGAATGATCTCTTAATGTTTTGTTTGTTAATTTTTTTAATTAATTAAAAAAGTTTAAAAAATGCATCAAGCTGAACACTTGAGATAGGTGCATTTACTCTATGTAAATTATATCTCAATAAAATTGATTTAAAATTAAAAAAAAAATGATCATGGTGATGAATACACAATCATATGAGAATATTGTGAGTCATTAATTGTACACCCTGTACAGAATATTTGGATGCCAAGAATGTTTGTATGTTTGTTTTTTAAGGTTTACAGTAAAAATTCAAAAATAAAAAAAAAAACCAAATCAATGAATTGAGGGAGGATATAAATAAGGCAAGGAATGAACAAAAAGAAGAAATCAAAAGTCTGAAAAAACAAATCACAGAACTTATGGGAATGAAAGGCATGGTAGATGAGATGAAAAAAACAATGGAAACCTACAATGGTAGATTTCGAGAGACAGAACATAGGATTAGTGAACTGGAGGACAGAACATCTGAAATCTGACAAGAAACAGAAACTATAGGGTAAAAAATGGAAAAATATGAGCAGGGACTCAGGGAATTAAAAGACAATATGAAGTGCATGAATATATGTGTTGTGGGTGTCCCAGAAGAAGAGAAGGGAAAAGGAGGAGAAAAACTAATGGAGGAAATTATCACTGAAAATTTCCCAACTCTTATGAAAGACTTAAAATTACAGATCCAAGAAGTGCAGTGTACCCCAAAGAGAATAGATCCAAATAAAAGTACTCCAAGATATTTACTAATCAATATGTCAGAGGTCAAAGAGAAAGAGAGAGTCTTGAAAGCAGCAAGAGAAAACTGATTCATCACATACAAGGGAAGCCCAATAAGACTATGCACAGATCTCTCAGCAGAGACCATGGAGGTGAGACGACAATGGGATGATATGTTTAAATTATTAAAAGAGAAAAACTGCCAACCAAGAATTCTATACCCAGCAAAATCGTCCTTCAAAAGTGAGGGAGAAATTAAAACATTTTCAGACAAAAAAATCACTGAGAGAATTTGTGACCAAGAGACCAGCGCTGCAAGAAATACTAAAGGGAGCACTAGAGACAGATATGAAGACAGAAGAGAGAGGTGTGGAGAAGAGTGTAGAAAGGAAGACTATGAGTAAAGGTAAAAGGAAGGAAAATTAGATATGACATATAAAATCCAGAAGGCAAAATAGCAGAAGAAAGTACTACCCCTGCAGTAATAACACTAAATGTCAATAGATTAAACTCCCCAATCAAAAGACATAGACTGGCAGAATGGATTAAAAAATAGGACCCATTTATATGCTGTCTCTGCTCAAAGGACATGAGGGCAAGGACACAAATGGACATTTGCACACCAATGTTTATAGCAGCATTATTAACAATTACCAAGAGATGGAAACAGCCAAAATGTCCATCAACAGACAGGTGGCTAAACAAACTGTGACATATACATGTGATGGAATATTATGCAGCTGTAAGAAAGAATAAAGTTATGAAGTATGTAACAACATGGATGGACCTTAAGGACATTATGCTGAGTGAGATTAGCCAGAGACAAAAGGACAAATACTGATATTCATCCCATTGATATGAACTGATATTAGTGAACAAACTTGGAATATTTTGTGGGTGACAGAGACCACCAGGAGATAGAAATAGGGTATGATATTGGGTAATTGGAGCTGAAGGGATACTGATTGTGCAAGGGGACTGAATATAAAAACTCAGAAATGGACAGCACAATACTACCTAACTGTAATACAATTATGTTAAAACACTGAATGAAGCTGCATGTGAGAATGATAGAGGGAGGAGGGCTGGGGACATAAATGAAATCAGAAAGAAAGATAGATGGTAAAGATTGAGATGGTATAATCTAGGAATGCCTAGAGTGTATAATAATAATGAAATGTACAATGTACAAATTTAAAAAATGTTTTTGCATGAGGAAGAACAAAGGAATATCATTACTGCAGGGTGCTGAAAATTGAGGGTAATTAATATTTAAAATTTTCACCTTATGTGTGAGACTAAAGCAAAAAATGTTTATTTGGTACAAAATTTATATTTTGATTAGTGCATGTCCTAATATAACTTATGTAGATAGTTGGTTGAACAACATAAGTACATGGATCCTTGAGTAGGACATGAGACTTTGTTGGTTTGTCCAGAGTGATGCCCCAATGAATCCCAGAGTGATTTGATCAGTGAGTGGAAAAGTATTTACAAATTCCCCTTCAGGGAATGGTAAGAACAGGGGAAAATTCAATCCCCCCTAGTTGAATTGCTGATATTCTCACAAGCAGTGTGGACAACCAAAGCTATAGGCTGAGCCCCCACTCTTGGGGTTTGTTCATATGAAACTTAACCCCACAAAGGATAGGTCAAGCCTACTTGAAATTAGGCCTAAGAGTCACCCCCAAGAGAACCTCTTTTGTTGCTCAGATGTGGCCTCTCTCTCCAGCCAACACAACAAGCAAACTCACCACTCTCCCCCTGTCTATGTGGGACATGACTCCCAGGGATATGAACCTCCCTGGCAATGTGGTACAGAAATCCTAGAATGAATCTCAAGGGATTGAGAAAATCTTCTCAACCAAAAGGGTGAAGAGTGAAATGAGACAAAGGGTCAATGGCTGAGAGATTCCAAACAGAGTGGAGAGGCTATCCTGGGGGTTATTCTTATGCATTATGTAGATATCACCTTGTTATTCAAGATGTAATGGAGAGGCTGGAGGGAACTGCCTGAAAATGTAGAGCTGTGTTCCAATAGCCATGTTTCTTGCTGATGATAGTATAATGATATAACTTTCACAATGTGACTGTGTGATTGTGAAAACACTGTGTCTGATGCTCCTTTTATCTACCTTGTCAACAGATGAGTAGAACATATGGAATAAAATTAAATAATAAGGGGAACAAATGTTAAATTTAGTTTGAAAAAAAGTGAACGATATAGAAGCATTTTGTACATTCAGAAAGTTGTGCAACCACCAACGCTATATAGCCCTCAAATATTTTAATTATCCCCAAAAGAAAATCCTGTACCCATTAATCAGTTGCTGTTAGGCAAAACTCCTTCTCCCATGATGGGACTTATCCCTGGAAAATATTCCAAGAAACTTCTCCCACCCCAACTCAGCTAGCAGTCTCAGGAGTGTACCTACATACACCCTCTGGCAACTGCATTCCTATGATAACTCCCTTACCCAACATCTACCTCTGGTAGTTTCAACCCTGCATCACTACAATGGTATTTACATTTTAAACCCCACCAAAGAAGATTTTTCAACTTCCTACTTAGCCCACTGCTTTCAAAACCAATCAATGGAAACTTGCCAACTTCCTATCCCAACCTTGACAAAGAAAACCCACAGCCTACCTTTCCCTATTTCCTGCCAACCACCTTATATAACATGAAGTGCTCCCTTGTTTGGGGCTGTTGCCATCTTAAGCTTCAGCCCTCCTGCTCTTAGCCTCACAATAAAGCTCTTTTAATTGAGTTTTGGGCTGTTCTCCTTCCTCTTGGTAAAAAAAACTATCATTTGCTCCCCCATTCCCTCCCTCCTCCAACCTGTGGCAATCAACAATCTGCACGCTATCTCTATGTATATGTTCTGAATATTCATATAAATGGAATCATATACTCTATGATCTTTGGTGCCCGGCCCCTTTCCTTTAGCAATAATGTTTCCAAGGTTGTTGTAACATCTATCCATACTTCAATCCTTTTTATGGGTAAATTACATTCCACTGAATGAGTAGACTACAACTTCTTTGTCCAGTTCCCCACTGATGTTTGGTTTACTTTCTGGCTACTAGGAATATGATGTTAGGAACACACATGTACATGTATGTTTCAGTAGCTGTTTTCAATTATTTGGGAGATATCTTTATGTCTTCATTTTTATATGAAGGAGTCATTCATGACATCCACAGTTATAGACTGTTCAATGCTTTGTCTTGAGAAATTCACCTTTCCCTCCAAAAAGTCATTAATTCTCATTGGCACTATCACCTAAAAATTAGTCATCCTGGAGGGCTAGTTAATTGCATCAGCCTCTGGATTCTTAAAAAATACAGAGACTTGTGAATTTTTCTCATGTAGTCAGAAGCATCTCAGTGGCTTATCCTCTCTTTCAATGTACAGTATGGTAGAGAAAATCTAACAATATATGATTCTATTTTTTTTCAGTTTAAACAAGTTTCACCATCTCTGTCTCACTATAACCACAGAACCTATCTCTTGGGTAGGTTTGGGGAAAAATGAGTGACTCCACTCAAGCCTTGGCAAGGCAAATCTATAGAGACAACAAGAAAATAGGGGGTTTTGCAGGGCTAGGGGAAGAGGGAATTGGAGGAGGGCAGGGGACAGCTAAGGAATGTGAAGTTTCTTTTTGGACTATGAAAATGTTCTGGAATTAGATTGTGTTGATGGCTACACAATGCTGTGAATATTCTAAAAAGCCCTGAATTTCAAAAGGGTGTATTTTATAATGTGATTTAAATCTCAATTAAATTAACAGGAAATAAAGAAAGCCTGGCACAGCACCTGAGACATTATATAAGCTCTCAGTAAGTGATGATACAATGATCTTATCCTTATTTAACAGAGGTAGAAGCTGAGGATTAGTTGAGGTCACAGGGCTGTTGAGAGGTAAGATGGCACTGGAATCCAGCCCTGACTCTGGAGCCTGGGACCCTCATCTTATCTTATCTCCATACTCTTTCTAATCACACATCACAAGAGATGGGAGAAAGGGGGGTTGGAGACTATATACCCTCTGCTGAAAATGATCTGCTAAGAAAGAATGAAGTCAGCTCATTTGGATTCTAATACTGACTCTTTCAAACTTACAGGCTTTTAGGCCTGTTTCCTCATCTGCAAAATGGGGATAATAATGGCATCTACCTTAAAGGGTTAGTAAGAGGTGATAGTAAGTAAATACAAGTAAACAACCAATACATGACAGCTATCCATGATCTTGGGCCTTCTTATTCCAAGCAGAGGTCCTCTAGAAGGGAAGAGATGACAGCAATGCATTCACTCTTAAAGCTTGGGAGAGAAATTAGTTCTTAACTTCCAATTCCCTATGTTCTGGGTCTAAATGTTTGCAGCCTCCTGCTCTACTCAGCAACAGGGTTTTGCAAGGAGACCTGTCATTTTAGAGCATATACATATTTTCTTTCTGTATGCTATATGGCGAGGGTCACATTTCATTATTTTTCCATTGTGAGTATCTTGTTATTGCAGCACCCTTGGTTGAGTTTTTGATTGTTGGTTTGGTTTTTCTTTGTTTCTTTTTAGGCTGGGAATAGAACCCGGATCTCCTGCATGGCAGACATGAATTCTCCTACTGAACTACCTTTGCACTCCAACATTTTACAATATTTAGTAGGAAATAAAGTGAGGTCTGGTTGCCTGACTCAGTTCTGCTCAATACCTGTAGCAAGACCACTGTTTTAGGCCGGAATTTTCAAATTTTGTTCATGCCTGTATTGTCAAGTCCTCTCATGCCTTTCCTCCTAGTACTCCAACTAATTGGGGACAGGTTTCCCCTTTCTTCTCCTGAAGAATTTCTACTCATCCTTCAAATCCCACCTCTGAAAGTCTTCCATCACCATGTCAGGGACAGAAATTGGAGATTTAAACACCTGCCTTGCCTATGAGATGATTAACACTTATTAGTATTTTTATCTCCAGTATCTAAAATACAGGGAGTGCTCAAAACATAGAATTAAAGAATGACTGAAGATACTCTCAGTCAGGTATGAAATGGACTAATTATCTTCAAGGATCCTCTGAACTGTAAAATTCTGAGGTGCTCCTAATTGGAAGGAGGAAAGCATGAAGTTTATGTTTCAATTTCTTCCTTTGGGTCTTTTATTTGCCTTGCTTGAGCAACATCAAGGTCATCCTTAGAACGATTTCTAAAAGGGTCAGTCTTGGACTTTAGATATGTCAAATCCTTTCACTTGTGTATTTATTCATTTCTTTATTAATAACCATCAGTCCTTCTTCAAATTGCATCTCCTCCAAGAATTTTCCCTGGATGTCCTTTATATAATTTAACTGCCCCATGCACCATTTCCCATCTCCCACTTTTTATATTAGCAGTCATCACTCACTAGCATGTTTTATTTATGTTGCTTGCTTAATTTATCACTCTTTTTAGAATATGAGACACATTGTTTTGTTTACTGCTCTCCCTCCAGTGTCTAGCAGATTTCATGGGCTGCTGTAAATCTCCGCAGAAATTTGTTGAAAAATAAATAATGGCTGAACCAGAAAGTGGTTAAAATGGGAAATGCTATGTTGTATATGCTACCACAATAAAAAAACTATTTAAAATGAATGGCTCATGAATAGTTGATAGAAATATATTCTATATTACATTAGATCAGACCTTCATTACCACTCACTGGGATAACTCATTCATTCTTTTATTTATTCATTCATCAAGTATTTATTGAACACCTACCTAGTGCCAGGCACAATTTTATACATTAAAGATAGATCAGGAGGTGGGACAAAGAACAGAGTAGGGAAGAGTGAAATTTAGTTAGTCTTCCAGGGCAGCTAGTAAATAGGCAGGACCTTTCTGGAAATACTGTATGGGGGACATCTGTGACTGGACATACATGGTACACCAATCTGGAATGGGTGGAAGGGCTGAGTTCACAGCACAGAACTGTAAGTTAATCTCCCAAACTGTGGAGACTGGCAAGGCAGTCTATTTTGGAGACATTTTCACATGGAAAAGTAAGCTGTCTTTATAAGGAACAAGGGAAGGAAACTCAACCAAACTCCAATCACAGCATTAATGAACAAATTGGGACTGCTGAATACAAGCTCCATGCACAGAGAAACCTAGAGCAAGCAGAAAGGAACTCTGAGGTCTCTCCCTGTAGAGAGGAAATGGGGCTGACAGAAGAAAAAGAACAACAAAAAACAGAGGCCTCTGAGTCACCTGATCTCAGAATACTGGGAAGAGGCTGTAACAGAAGTAAAGAGGTCCATACAGAGTTGGGTACAAAATCTGACTCTTGATTGGCAAACACAGAGCATGCAGCCTGGAGCATGGGGCCTGCTTCTGAACAGGATTTTTAAAAAAGTATTCTTTTTTTCTAAAACTTTTTTTTATTAATTAAAAAATTAACAAACAAAACATTTAGATATCATTCCATTCTACATATACAATCAGTAATTCTTAATATCACATAGTTGCATATTCATCATTTCTTAGTACATTTGCATCGATTTAGAAAAAGAAATAAAAAGACAACAGAAAAAGAAATAAAATGATAATAGAGAAAAAAAAGACTATGCATACCATACCCCTTACCCCATTTAGAAAAAGAAATAAAAAGACAACAGAAAAAGAAATAAAATGATAATAGAGAAAAAAAAGACTATGCATACCATACCCCTTACCCCTCGCTTTCATTTACCACTAGCATTTCAAACTGAATTTATTTTAGCATTTGTTCCCCCTATTATTTATTTTTATTCCATATGTTCTACTCTTCTGTTGATAAAGTAGTTAAAAGGAGCATCAGACATAAGGTTTTCACATTCACAGAGTCTCATTGTGAAAGCTGTATCATTGTTCAATCATCATCAAGAAACATGGCTACTGGAACACAGCACTACATTTTCAGGCAAGTCCCTCCAGCCTCTCCACTACATCTTAAACAACAAGGTGATATCTACTTAATGTGTAAGAATAACCTCCAGGATAACCTCTCAACTCTGTTTGGAATCTCTCAGCCATTGACACTTTGTCTCATTTTACTCTTCCCCCTTAAAAAGTATTCTTAATAACCCATTAAAGAAGCACCAGGAATTTGCAGTTGTCATCACTGACCCAGGCAACGGCAGAGTTAAGGGGTGTCTGAGAGAGAAAGTAACAATTCAACTAAAGGGGATAATTCCCTAAAGGGCATATCCTTCCCAAAAAAAGGGGGCAGGGCCCAGCACAAGTGGTGGCTCTCATTCACAGAATTCAGACCCAGGGGCTGGAAAACAGAAACAGCTTAAGTCCACTTTCTACTTCAGCCTCTGTATCAGCCACACCCTGGCAGGGATGGAGTCTACTGAGAATTAAAGGCATGACACCAATTTCTACAGGTGGGGAGCTGCAGGCTGACAAACACCAACTGCTGGACAGGGTAGCAAAAGCACAGAATCAAGAGGTCTCAAAAAAAGGAATGAGGCAGTGCAACTGTGACTCAATAGCAAGAAATCTTGCCTGCCAAGCTGGAGACCTGGGTTCGATTCCTGGGCCATGCTCATGCCAAAATAAAGGGAGGGAGGGAGGAAGGAAGGAAGAAAGAAAGAGAGGAATAGAGGAAGAGAGAAAGAGAAAGAAAGAAAGAGAGAGAGAGAGAGGGAGGGAGGGAGGGAGGGAGGGAGGAAGGAAGGAAGGAAGGTAGGGAGGGAGGGAGGGAGGGAGGGAAGGAGGAAGGAAGGAAGGAAGGAAGGAAGGAAGGAAGGAAAACTGGCAGCCTGCTAGGTCTCATGTTTAGGGAACCCTGATACTGATTACACCATCCTCCTGAGACCTGGGATTGTCTTGACTAGGAAAAGATCACTGGGGTCAATCATATCTGGGGAGACCCTCCTCAAAAAGATTCCACATAGGCAGAGCAAGAACCCCAAAAATGAGAGCTGAAAATTTCCAATCAGTGAAACAGAAGCTAGGGGAGAGGTCTAGAATAACTTTAGCTAAATGTCAAAGAAGCAGAGGACAAAGTGAACCAACAAGAGAACGCTACATAAAAGAGTGAAAACAACTTCCAGAATAAATTAATCAGGGAAATCATCTTGGACACTAGCAAAAAAATAAATAAATAAATAAAGGAAACACAAATATATGGCCCAGACTAAGGAACAAACTAAGTAATGAGCTGTCAAAACAACTAATTAAAGATGTTCAAACAAATTGGCTAAATCAAATCAAAAGTCAAATCAATGAAGCAAAGGAAAATATAGCAAGTGATGAAGGATATAAATAAGACACTGTCTGACCATCCGGAAGAACTGAAAAGCTTGAGAAAACAAATGACAGAACTTATGGGAATGAAAGGCACAATAGAAGAGATGAACAACACAATGGAGACATAAAATAGCAGATTTGAAGAGGCAGAAAAAAGAACTAGTGTACTAGAGGGTTGGACATCTGAAATCCTACACCTAAAAGAACAGATAGGGAAAAGAATGGAAAAATATGAACAGGGGCTCAGGGAATTGAATGACAACAAAAAGCTCATGAATATACATGCTATGGGTATCCCAGAAGAAGGAGAGAAGGGAAAAGAGGCAGAAAGAATAATGAAGAACACAATCACTGAAAATTTTCCAACACTTAAGAAAGCCATAAAACTAGCAGATTCAAGCAGTGCAGCATACCCTGAATAGAACAGATCTGAAGAGACCTATTCCAAGACAATTATGATCATGAAATGTCAAATGTCAAAGACAAAGAAGGGAAACTTAAGTGAAGATTTCTCAGCAGAAACCATGGAGGCAAGAAGGTAGTGTATGATATATTTAAGATACTAAAAAAGAAAAACTGCCAATGAAGAATTCTCTATCTGGCAATACACTCTTTCAAATATGAGGGAGAGATTAAATTGTTTTCAGAGAAACAGACATGGAGAGAGTTTGTAAACAATAGATCTGCTCTACAACAAATAATAATGGAGAAGTACAGGCAGATAGGAAAAGAGAACTAGAGGGTTAAGACAAAATGGCAGAAGAAACTATTACCTTAACAGTAATAACATTAAATTTTAATGGATTAATCTCCCTAATGAAAAGACATAGGCTGGCAGAACAAATTAAAAAAAAAACAGGACCCATATATACTGTTTATATGGGACTCACTTTAGACACAAGGACAAAAATAGGTTGAAAGGGAAAGATTTGAAAAATATATTTCATGCAAACAACAACCAGAAAAGAGCAAGAGTAGCTATACTAATATCAGAAAAATAGGACTTGAAATGTAAAACAATTAAAAGAAACAAGGAAGGATACTACTTATTAATAAAAGGAAAAATTCATCAAGAAGACATAACAATCATAAATATTTATGCACTGAGCCAGAGTGCCCCAAAATATATGAGGCATACACTAACAACACCAAAGGGAGTAGTCATCACTATAATAATAGTTGGAGAGTTTGAAACACTGCTCTCATCAATGGACAGAACATCTAGACAGAGGATCAATCAGGAAACAGAGAGTTTGAATAGTTGAATAAATGAACTACTCTTAATATATATTTACAGATATTACACCCCACAACAGCAGGATACATATCTTTTTGAAGTGCTCATGGATCATTCTCTAGGATAGACCACATGTTGGGTCACAAAACAAGCATTAAGTAATTTAAAAGGATTGAAACTAAACAACAAACAAAGCAAACAAACAACACAGCAACAAAAATAAAAAAAACACCACTTTCACAAACCATAATGGAATGAAATTGAAAATTAATAATGGGCAGAAGGAGAGAAAATTCACAAATAATATATGCTAAACAACAAACTCTTAAATAACCAGTATGTTCATGAGGAAATTACAAGAGAAGTCAGTAAACCTCTTAAGGTAAATGAAAATGAAAACACAATATATCAAAACTTGACATGCAACAATGGCAGTGCTGAGAGGGAAATTTACTGTGCTAAATAACTATTTTAAAAAAGAAGAAATGTAAAAATTGAGGAATTAATTGTTCAACTGAAAGAACTAGAGAGAAAAAAGCAGAAAACTGAAAACAAACAGAAGGAAAGAAATAACAAAAATTATAGCAAAAATAAACGACATTGAGAACATGGGAATGATAGAATCAATTAATGTAATACACCATATCAATAAAACAAAGTGGAAAAAACATAGCCATGTCAATTGACACAGAAAAGGCATTTGACAAAAATGAACATCATTTCTTGAGGAAAACACTTCATAGGATAGGAATGGAAGGAAACTTCCTCAACAGATAAAGGGAATGTATAAAAAACCACAGCTAACATCATAATCAATGGGAAAGGCCTGAAAGCTTCCCTTATAAGATCAGGAACAAGACAAGGATGTTCTGTGTCACCACTGTTAGTCAACATTCTACTGGAAGTTCTACCTAGGGCAATTAGGCAACAAAATGAAATAAAAGGCATCTAAATTGGAGAGGAAGAAATAAAATCCTTACTGCTTACAGATGATATGATACCATACATAGGAGATGCAAAAAAATATATGTAACAATGTGATGAGAGCTAATAAATGAGAATGGTAAAGTTGCAGGTTACAATACCAACATTCAAAAATGAGTAGTTTGTAAACAACAATAATGAACAATTTGAGGAGGCAATCAAGAAAAAAACTGAATTTACAGTAGCAGCAAAAGAATAAAATATTTAGCAATAAATTTAACATAAAAAACCTACAAAAAATTGCTAAAAGAAATCAAGGAAGACCTAAGTGAAAGGAAGCATATACCATGTTCATGGATTGAAACTAAATATGGTTAAGATGTCAGTTCTACCCAAACTGACTTATAGATTCAATGGAATACAATTTACATCCCAACAATTTACTTTGCAGAAAAAGAAAAACTAATAGTCAAGTTTATTTGGAAGAGCTGTGTGCCTCAAATAGCTAAAAATCTTTTGAGAAAGATGTTCTAGTTTGCTAGCTGCTGGAATGCAATATACCAGAAATGGAATGGCTTTTAACAAGGGGAATTTAATGAGTTGCTGGTTTACAGTTCTAAGGCTGAGAAAATGTCCAATTAAAACAAGTCTATAGAAATTTCCAGTCAAAAGCATCCATCCAGGGAAAGATACCTTGGTTCAAGAAGGCCGATGAAGTTCAGGGTTTCTCTCTCAAGTGAGAAGGCACATGGCGAACACAGTCAGGGCTCCTCTCTTGGCTGGAAAGGCACATGGTGAACATGGCATCATCTGCTGGCTTTGTCTCCTGGCTTCCTGTTTCATGAAGCTCCCCGGGAGGTGTCTTCCTTCTTCATCTCCAAAGGTCACTGGCTAGTGGACTCTCTGCTTCATAGTGTCACAGCATTCTCTGCTCTCTCTGAATCTCTCATTCTCCAAAATATTTCCTCTTTTATAGGACTTCAGAAACTAATCAAGACCCACTCAAATGGGTGGAGACATGTCATCCCCTAATCCAGTTTAACAACCATTCTTGACTAAATCACATCAACCAGGGAGATGATCTCATTGCAGTTTCAAATATACAGTATTGAATAGGGATTATTCTACCTTTATGAAATGGGATTTACATTAAAACATGGTTTTTCTTAGGGGCATACTTCCTTTCAAACCAGCACAAAAGAAAAATGAAGTGATAGGTCTCATGCTAGCTGACATTAAAGCATGTTAGAAAGGTACAGTGATCAAAACAGCATGGTATATGTCCTCTAACAACTATAAGTCCTGAAACCCATGGGGGGCCAGCCTCTCCAAAAACATCAACTGGTTCCATCCCCTTATCCCATATTTTCAACATTTCTTTCCAATATGAAAAAGTTAAAATGGGCAGAGTTCAAATACCCCTAAAGACTGAGAGAAAGATCAAAGAAGATGGTTGAGTTACAGGAGAAAAGATAGGATGGAACAAATGAGTATGATTGCTGAATCATTATATTGATATTTCTTTTAGTTTCCAGTGTCTTGGAGCAGCCATAAGTAAAAACCTAAAATTGTGGAATTGTAGCCCATACCAAACCCTGAAATCTGCTCTAAACAAACTGTTTTAGTGTGTTTTGAAATTCACTGCTTTATAGTATATCTGTTATTTTTCAAAAGGAAAAAAAACACTTAACATGGGGATAGTGGCAAGATGGCAGCTTAGCGAGGTCTGGGATTTAGTCCTTTCTCCAGAGGAGCTACTAAACAGCAGGAACAGTACAGAACAAGTCCAATCCACTTCAGTGAATGGACACACAGTGTACACCAGTCTGTACCAGCTGCAAGCCCTCCCAGAACTGTGAGATCCCCAAGCTGTGGCAGCTGGTACCCCTCCCCCACAGGATGCTTCTCAGAGGGGGAAAAAAAGGGACTTTACTAGCAGCAGGGGCTGAGTGCAACTAAACTCCAATTGTGGAATTAATTCACAAATTCTGACTACTAAAAATAGGTCCCCAGATCAGCTGAACCTCTAGTCAAAAGTGGAGGTAGCTGATTTTTGCCATAATGCCAAGGGGGCAGGGCTAATGGAAAAAGAAAAAAGAAAAAAGAAACAGGTTTTTTGGATCAGATAGCAGATAATACTTGAAAGGGTCTGGGCCCTGAAGGAAAGGAGGGGGCACATATGATCTGAAAGTACACAAAGCAACATACCAACTTTGCTCTTGATTGGCTAACCCAAGGAATGGGGTTGCTGCCCTGAGAAGGATTTTTCTCTTTCTTTTTTGTGGCTGTGTTTCTACAGCCTGACTGCCTTTGGATACAGCAGCAGCACTTCTCAGGCTCCAACTGCTCCAGGCACAGGGAGAAACAAGCTTGTTTGAGAGCTTGTGTGGAGCCTGTGTCTTCCCCAGGAGAGCGGTGGGGCCCAGCTTAGGTGGATTCTCTCCCTCAAGGAATTCAGACCCCAGAGTTTAGAAAATTGAAGTGGTTAAAGTCAGCCTAAAACCTCTCCTTGTCTCCTCCCAGCACGGAGAGCCTACTGAAGTTAAAGGTACAACATCACCTTATGCTGGTGGGACTGCAGGCAGAAAAGCACCACACACTGGGAAGGGTAGGTAAAACACACAGTGCAGAGACTACATAGGAAAGCTTTTGAATCTGCTGGTCCTCACCCTCAGGGAAAACTGATGCAGGTGACTCTTTCTTCCTGGTAGGAGGGCAGTTTGGTCTGGAAAAAATCTGACCAGGGTACATAATACCTAAGTAGACCCTCCTAAGTGTGTGTGTGTGGGAAGGCACCATAAAGGCAGGGCAAGAAACGAGAAAACAAGAACTGAAACATTGTCATCTGATAAACAAAACCTAAGTTAGTGGTACAGGATAAGCTGAATTGAATGTCAAAGAAAAGACAGACAACAAAGTCATCCAGCAAGAAAACTCTAGGTAAAAGAAGTGAAAACAATCTCCATAATAAACTAATTAAGGTAGTTAAATGCCTAGATGTCAGGAAAAAATAACGAATCACACAAGGAAAATTGAAGAAATGGCCCAGGCAAAGGAACAAATCAACAATTCAAATGAGATACAGGAGTTGAAACAATTAATTCAGAATGTTCGAACAGACATGGGAAACCTCATCAAAAATCAAATAGGACGGGCCACGGTGGCTCAGCAGGTAAGAGTGCTTGCCTGCCATGCCCAAGGACCCGGGTTCGATTCCCGGTGCCTGCCCATGTTAAAAAAAAAAAAATCAAATCAATGACTTGAGGGAGGATATAAAGAAGGCAAGGGACAAAAAAAAGAAGAAATCTAAAGTTTGAAAAAACAAATTACAGAACTTATGGAAATGAAAGGCAGAGTAAAAGAGATGAAAAAAAAACAATGAAACATACAATGTCAGATTTTGAGAGGCAGAAGATAGGATTAGTGAACTGGGGGATGGGACATCAAAAATCCAACAAGCAAAAGAAAATACAGGGAAAAGAATGAAAAATATGAGCAGGGACTCAGGGAACTGAATGACAACATGAAGCACATGAATATACATATTGTGGGTGTCCCAGATGAAGAGAAGGGATAAGGAGGAGAAAAACTACTGGAGGAAATTATCACTGAAAATTTCCCAACTTTTATGAAAGACTTAAAATTACAGATTCAAGAAGCACAGTGTACCCCAAAGAGAATAGATCCAAATAGACATACTAAAAGACTTTAATAATCAGAATGTCAAAGTTCAAAGAGAAAGAGAGGATCTTGAAAGCAGCAAGAGAAAAGCAATCCATCACGTACAAGGGAAGCCCAATAAGACTATGCACAGATCGCTCAGCAGAAACCATGGAGGCGAGAAAACAGTGGGATGATATATTTAAATTATTAAAAGAGAAAAACTGCCAACTAAGAATTCTATTTCCAGCAAAATTGTCCTTCAAAAATGAGGGAGAAATTAAAACATTTTCAGACAAAAAATCACTGAGAGAATTTGTGATGAAGAGATTGGCTCTGCAAGAAATACTAAAGGGAGGAATAGAGGCAGATATGAAAAGACAGGAGAGAGAAGTGTGGAGAAGAGTATAGAAAAGAAGACTATTAGTAAAGGTAAAAAGAAGAAAAATTGGATATGACATATGTATTAGTTAGGTTCTCTAGAGAAATAGGATCAACAGGGAACACTTACAAATATAAAATTTATAAAAGTGTCTCACATGACCGCAGAAACACAGAGTCCAAAATCCACAGGGCAGGCTGTGAAGCCAATGACTCTGATGGATGGTGTGGATGAACTCCACAGGAGAGGCTCACCAGCCGAAGCAGAAATCAAACCTGTCTTCTCTGAGTCCTCCAAGGTTTCCTTGATTAGATTAAGCATCACTCATTGTAGAAGACACTCCCCTTTGGCTGATTACAAATGGAATCAGCTGTGGATGCAGCTGACATGATCATGATCTAATCCTATGAAATGTCCTCATTGCAACAGACAGGCCAGCACTTGCCCAATATGATAAACAGGTACCACAACTTGGCCAAGTTGACACATGTCCCTAACCATAACAACATATAAAATCCAAAAGGTAAAATGGTAGAAGAAAGTACTACTCATAAAGTAATAACACTAAATGTTAATGGATTAAACTCCCCAATCAAAAGATATAGACTCAAAGAATGGATTAAAAAATAGGACCCATCGATATGTTGTCTAAAGGAAACACATCTTAGATGCAAGGATAAACACTGGTTGAAAGTAAAAGGCTAAGAAAAGATATTTCATGCAAATAACAATCAGAAAAGAGCAGAAGTAGATATACTAATATCAAACAAATTGGACTTCAAATGTAAAATGTTAAAAGAGACAAAGAAGGACACTGTGTATTAATGAAAGGAACAATTTAACAAGAAGACATAACAATCATAAATATCTACGCACTGTAAAAAAAAATATATATATATATGCACTGTGTTAGAATGCTCCAAAATACCTGAGGCAAACACTGAAAAGAGAAATAGACACATCTATCATAACAGTTGGAGATTTCAATTCCCCACTGTCATTGATGGACAGAACATTTAGACAGAGGATCAATAAAGAAAGAGAATTTGAATAATACAATAAATGAGCTAGACTTAACAGACATTTATAGAACATTACATTGCACAACAGCAGGATACAACTTTTTCTCAAGTGCTTATGGTTCACTCTCAAGTATAGACCATATCCTGGGTCACAAAGCAAGTCTCAATAAATTTAAAAAGATTGAAATCATACAAAACACTTTCTCAAATCATAAAGGAATGAAGTTGGAAATCAATAATAAGCAGAGTGTCAGAAAATTCACAAATATGTGGAGGCTCAACAAAATACTCTTAAACAACCAGTGGGTCAAGGAAGAAATTAGAAGAGAAATCAGTAAATATCTCAAGGCAAATGAAAATGAAAACATAACATATCAAAATTTATGGGATGCTGCAAAGGCAGGGCTAAGAGGAAGATTTCTTGCCCTAAATGCCTGTATCAAAAAAGAAGTAAGGGCAAAAGTTGAGGAATTAGGGCGGGCCGCGGTGGCTCAGCGGGCAAAGTGCTTGCCTGCTATGCCGGAGGACCTCGGTTCGATTCCCGGCCCCAGCCCATGTAACAAAAAATGGAAAAACAAAATACAATAAAACAAGAAAATGTTTAAAAATGTTTCCCTTTCTTCCTTCCTTCCTTCCTTCTATCCTTCCTTCCTTCTCTCTGTCTTTCCTTTAAAAAAAAAAAAAAAAAAAAAAAAAAGTTGAGGAATTAATTGTCCTCTTGGAAGAACTAGAGAAAGAACAGCAAACTAACCCTAAAGCAAGAAAAAGGGAAGAGATAATGAAGATTAGAGCAGATATAAATAAAATTGAGAACATGAAAACAATTGAGAATATCAACAAAGCCAGAATTGGTTCTATGAGAAAAACAATAAGATTGATGGACACTTAGCAAGGTTGACAAAAAGAAGAAGAGAGAGGATGCAAATAAAATCAGAAATGGAAGAGGAGAAATAACCACTGACTCCACAGAAATAAAGGAAGTAATGAGAGGATACTATGAACAATTTTATGCTAATAAACTCAACAATGTAGATGAAATGGACAACTTTCTAGAAAGGCGTGAACAACCAACACTGACTCAAGAAGAAATAGATGACCTCAACAAACCAATCACAAGTAAAGAAATTGAATCAGTCATTAAGAAGCTCCCCAAAAAAGAAAAGTCAGGACCAGATGGCTTTACATGTGAATCATACCAAACATTCCAGAAAGAATTAGTACCAAACCTGCTCAAACTCTTCAAAAAAATTGAAGAAGTGGGAAAGCTACCTAACTCATTCTATGAAGCCAACATCACTCTCATACCAACGCCAGACAAAGATATCACACAAAAAAAGAGAAAACTACAGACCGATCTCTCTAATGAATATAGATGCAAAAATCTTCAACAAAATTCTAGCAAATCAAATCCAGCAGCATATTAAAAGAATTATATACCATGACCAAGTAGGATTCATCCCAGGTATGCAAGGATGGTTCAACATAAGAAAATCAATTCATGTAATATACCATATCAACAAATCAAAGCAGAAAAACCACACGATCATCTCAATTGATGCAGAAAAGTCATTTGACAAAATTCAACATCCTTTCCTGTAGAAAACACCTCAAATGATAGGAATAGAAGGGAACTTCCTCAAAATGATATAGGGAATATATGAAAAACCCACGGCTAACATCATTCTCAATGGGGTAAAACTGAAAACTTTTGGCCAAAGATCAGGAATAAGACAAGGATGTTCACTATCACGCTGTTATTCAACATTGTGTTGGAAGTTCTAGCCAGAGCAATCAGACAACAAAAAGAAATACAGGGCATCAAAATTGGAAAGGAAGAAGTAAAACTCTCACTGTTTGCGGATAATGTTCTACTATATGTTGAAAACCCTGAAAAATCAACAGCAAAACTACTAGCGCTAATAAATGAGTACAGCAAAGTGGCAGGTTACAAGATCAACACTCAAAACTGTAGTGTTTCTATACACTATTAACGAACAATCTGAGGGGGAAATCATGAAAAAACACCACTTACAATTGCGACCAAAAGAATAAAATATTTAGGAATAAATTTAACTAAAGACACAAAAGACCTATACAAAGAAAACTACAAGAAATTATTAAAGGAAATCACAGAAGACCTAAATAGATGGAAAGGCATACCGTGTTCACGGATTGGAAGACTAAATATAGTTAAGATGTCAATTCTACCTAAATTGATTTACAGATTCAATGCAATACCAATCAAAATACCAAAAACTTACTTTTCAGAAATAGAAAACCAATAAGCAAAATTTTCTGGAAGAGCAGTGTGCTCCGAATAGCTAAAGGTATCCTGAGAAAAAAAAATGAAGTCAGAGGTCTCACGCTACCTGACTGTAAAGCATATTTTGAAGCTACAGTGGTCAAAACAGCATGGTACTGACATAAAGATAGATATATTGACCAATGGAATAGAATAGAGTGTTCAGATATAGACCCTCTCATCTATGGACAATTGATCTTTCATAAGGCAATCAAGCCTACTCACCTGGGACAGAACAGTCTCTCCAATAAATGGTGCCTAGAGAACTGGATATCCATATGCAAAAGAATGAAAGAGGACCCATATCTCACACCCTATACAAAAGTTAACTCAAAATGGATCAAAGACCTAAACATTAGATCTAAGACCATAAAACTGTTAGAAGAAAATGTAGGGAAATAGCTTATAAATCTTATACTTGAAGGCAGTTTTCTAGACCTTATACCCAAAGCAAGAGCACCGAAGAAAGAAATAAATAAATGGGAGCTCCTCAAAATTAAACCCCTTTGCACATCAAAGAACTTCATCAAGAAAGTAAAAAGACAGCTGTGTTAGTTAGATTCAGTTGTCAACTTGGCCAGGTGAGCATACCTAATCTTGTTGCTGCGGACATAAGCCAACCGTACGTGAACCTCATCTGTTGCCAATTACATCTGCAGTCGGCTAGGAGGCGTGTCTGCTGCAATGAGTGACGCTTGACTTAATTGGCTGGTGCTTAAATGAGAGATCGCAACGTAGCACAGCCTAGCAGCTTGGCATTCCTCATCTCAGCACTTGCAGCTCAGCCCGGGCCCTTGGAGATGGAGAAAGAAATCACCCCGGGGAAAGTTGTTGGAACCCAGGGGCCTGGAGAGAAGACCAGCAGAGACCATCCTGTGCCTTCCACGTAAGAAAGAACCTCAGTGGAAAGTTAGCTGCCTTTCCTCTGAAGAACCAACAAAATAAATCCCCTTTTATTAAAAGCCAATCCGTCTCTGGTGTGTTGCATTCCGGCAGCTAGCAAACTAGAACAACAGCCTACACATTGGGAGATGATATTTGGAAATCACATATCAGATAAAGGTCTAGTACCCAGAATTTATAAAGAGACTATTCAACTCAACAACAAAAAGACAGGCAATCCAATTACAAAATGGGCAAAAGACTTGAACAGACACTTCTCAGAAGAGGAAATACAAATGGCCAAAAGGCACATGAAAAGATGTTCAACTTCCCTGGCTATTAGGAAATGCAAATCAAAACCACAATGAGATACCACCTCACACCCACAAGAATGGTCTTTATCAATAAGGCAGAAAATGACAAGTGCTGGAAAGGATGTGGAGAAAGAGGCACACTTATCCACTGTTGGTGGGAATGTTAAATCATACAACTGCTGTGGAAGGTAGTTTGGTGGGTCCTCAGGAAGCCAAGTATAGAATTGCCATATGACCTGGCAATACCATTGCTAGGTATCTACTCACGATGACATGAGGGCAAGGACACAAATGGACATTTGCACACCAATGTTTATAGCAGCATTATTTACAATTGCCAAGAGATGGAAACAGCCAAAATGTCCTTCAACAGAGGAGTGGCTAAACGAGCCGTGGTATATACATACAACAGACTATTATGCAGCTGTAAGACAGAATAAAGTTATGAAGCATGTAACAACATGGATGGACCTTAAGGACATTATGCTGAGTGAGATTACCCAGAAACAAAAGGACAAATACTGTACAGTCTCACTGATATGAACTGACATTAGTGAATAAACTTGGAGAATTTCAGTTGGTAATAGACACCATCAGGAGATAGAAACAGGGTAAGATATTGGGTCACTGGAGCTGAAGGGATATAGATTGTGCCACAGGACTGAGTGTAAAAATTCAGAAATGGATAGCACAATACTACCTAACTGTAATACAATTATGTAAGAACACTGAATGATGCTGAATGTGAGAATGATAGAGGGAGGAAGCCTGGGACACAAATGAAGCTAGAAAGAAAGATGAATGATAAAGAGTGAGATGGTATAATCTAGAAATGCCTAGAGTGCATAATGATAGTGAGTAAATGTACAAATTTTAAAAATTTTTTGCATGAGAAAGAACAAAGGAATGTCAACACTGCAGGGTGTTGAAAATAGATGGTCATTAATATTTTAAAATTTTAACTTATGTTTGAGACTAAAGCGGAAAATGTTTTATTTGGTACAAAATTCAAATTTTGACTAGTATAGTTCCTAATATAACTTATATGGACAGCTTAATTGAATACCATAAGTATATGGAACCTTGAGTAGGTCATAAGATTTGTAGGTTTGTTCAGAGTGATGCCCCAACAAATCCCAGAGTAATTTGAACAGTGAGTAAAAAAGTATTTGCAAAGTCCCCTTGGGGGAATGGTGAGAAAGGGGTAAAATTCAACTTCCCCAAGTGGAGAATTCTTGATATCCTCAGAAGTAGTGGGGAAAACCAAAGCAATAGGCTGAGCCCCCCAATCTTGTGGTTTGTTTTATATGAAACTTAATCCCACAAAGGATAGTTCAAGCCTACTCAAAATTAGGCCTAAGAGTCACCCCCAAGAGAACCTCTTTTGTTGCTCAGATGTGGCCACCCTCTCCAGTCAACACAACAAACAAACTCACTGCCCTCTCCCTCCTTACATGGGACATGACTTCTAGGGGTGTGGGCCTTCCTGGTAACATGGAACAGAAATACTAGAATGAGTTGGGACTCAGCATCAAGGGATTGAGAAAACCTTCTCTACCAAAAGGGGGAAGACTGAAATGAGACAAAATAAACTATCAATGGCTGAGAGGTTCCAAACAGAATCGAAAGGTTATCCTGGAGGTCACTCATGCATTAAATGGATATTACCCTTGTTAGTCAAAATATAATGGAGAGGCTGGAGGGAACTGCCTGAAAATGTAGAGCTGTGTTCCAGTAGCCATGTTTCTTGAAGATGATTGTATAATGATATAGCTTTCACAATGTGACCGTGTGATTGTGAAAACCTTGTGTCTGATGCTCCTTTTATCTACTTTATCAACAGGCAAGTAAAACATACAGAATTAAAATAAATAATGGGGGAACAAATGTTAAAACAAATTTAGTAGACTGAAATGCTAGTGATCAATGAAAGGGAAAGGTAAGGGGTATGGTATGCATGAAGTTTTTTCTGTTGTCTTTTTATTTCTTTTTCTGAATTGATGCAAATGTTCTAAGAAATGATCATGTGAATATGCAACTATGTGATGATTTTGTGAATTACTGATTATATATGTAGAACAGAATGATCATATGTTAAGAATGTTCTCATGTGTTTGTTGTTATATTTTTAAAAAGTTAAAAAAAATTAATATAAAAAACTCTCAAAAAAAAACCACTCAACATCGTATTCTGGAAAACAGATAGATATACTGACCAATGGAATCATATTGAGTGTTCAGAAGTACACCCTCTCATCTATGGACAATTAATCTTTGAAAAGGCAGTCAAATCAACTCGACTGGCACAGAGAAGCTTCTTTAAAAATGGTGCTTGGAGAAGTGGATACACATATTCAAAGAAATGAAAGAGGATCCCTATCTCACACTGCTTACAAAAATTAACTCAAAATGGATACAAGACCTAAACATTAGCACTAAGACCATAAAACTTTTAGAAGAAAATGCAGGGGGATATCTTAAGAATCTTCTGATAAGAAGTGGTTTCCTAGACCTTATACCATAGCATGAGTAATGAAAGATACAGCTAAATTGTATCTCATCAAAATTGAATACTTGTGCATAGCAAAGGGCTTTGTCAGGAAAGTAAAAACGTAGCCTAAATAATGAATGATAATGTTTGGAACTCAATATCAGACAAGGGTTTAATATGCAGAGTATGTAAAGAAATCCTACAACTCAACAACAAAAAGGCAAAGAACCCAATTTAAAAATGGGCAAAAGACATGAAAGGACACACTTGCAAAGAGGAAATACAAATGGTTCAAAAATATGAAGAGAAGCTCAACTTCATTTGCTATTAGGGAAATGCATATCAAAACCACAATGAGGTATCATATTATACTTACTAAGCTGACCATAAACAAAAAACAAAACACCATAAATGCTGGATAGGACATGGAGAAAGAGGCACACTTCTTCACCATTGGTGGGAATGTAGAATGGTGCAACCACCTTGTAAGGCAGTTTGGTGGTTCCTCAGGAAGCCAAGTACAGCATTGTCTTATGATCCAGCAAGTCCATTCCTAAGTATAGATCTGGAGGAAATGAAGCAGGGACACAAATGGACATTTGTACACCAATGTTTACATTGGCATTATTCATGGTTGCCAAGAGATGGAAACAGCCCAACTGTCCATCAATAGATGAGTGGATTAACAAACTGGAGCATATATATATATATATATACATATATATATATATGCATATATATATATATATACATATATATATATGCATATATATATATGACAAAAAACATCACAACAGGTGTTAAGGCAAGAATAAAGTCATGATTCATGCAACAACGTGGAGGAAACTTGAAAACATTATGGTAAGCAAAATTAACCAGAAACAAGTGGACAAATATGTATGGACCTACTAATATGAAGTACAAAATGAACAAATTCTGAGAGTTAAAGTTGAGAACACAGGTTATCAGGAGATAGGGGAGAGATTGGGCATTTGACACTGAAGAAGAACAGAATGTATAATAAAGCTGTTTGTAAATGTTCAGAAGTGGATAGCAGAATACTTTATGATGGTAGCACAAAACTGTAAGTGTAATTTACAAAGTGGGAGTGGGAGTGTGAGTATGATGGAAAGAAGAAGGCTAGGATATGTATATCACCAGAAGGAAGGCTAGAGAATAAAAACTGGGAATCTATAACTTAGTAAAACCTAGTGTGGACCATGATGGAAGACAACTGTAGAAATATGAGAAAGTTCTTACATGAACTACAACACGTGTTCACCACTGTTGCAAAGTCTTAATATGGTGGTATATGGGGGACTATACAGTTAATGCAAATTAACATCTATAGGTAACAGTAACATTGTAATATTCTCTCAGTAATGATAACAAAGGCAACATACCAAAGCTAAGTGTCAATAAGAGGGGGATATAAGGGAGGGGTATGGGATTCTTGTTGATGTTTCTCCTTTTTATTCTTTTCTTTTTCACTTTAATTTTTTAAATTATTTTTTACTTTTTCCTGTTCTCTCTTTATGGAAGAAATGGAAATGTTTTCATATAGATTGTGGTAATGAATGCATAACTATGTGATTATACCAGCAGCTGCTGGTTGCTCATTTAGGATGGATTCTGTGGTATGAGAATAAAACTGTTTGAAAAATAAACAGAAAGACACACTTGCTGAAGAAGATGTGGAGAGAGAAATGTATCTAATAACTGTTGGTAGGGAAACAGAACAGTGCAGCCCATTTGGAGAATAGTACGGTAGCTCCACAGGAGGCTAAGTATGGGGTTGCCATATGATCTTGCAATTCTGTTATTTGATATGTAGTTGGTAGAACTAAAAGCAGGGACATGAATAGACATTTGCACACTGGCAGTTATTCATGAGTTAGAATGGATGGAGCTGGCTAACAATACATCAGTGGATTAATGGAAGACTGAATTGTAGTGTACACCCACAACTGAATATTGAGCAGCTTCAAGAAGGATGTTAATAGGTGAATGAAGCTTGAAGACATTCTGTTGAGTGAAATAAGCCAGAAACAAAAGGACAAATATTGTAAGGCTTTGCTAATATAAACTAACTATAATAAGCAGATACTGAGAATTGAATTCCAGGACAGAAACTGGGCAGACATTGGAGAATCGATGATTGAAGAGTACAGAATATCCAATAAGGCTAATTGTAAAGGTTCTGAGACTGTATGCTCTTACATCAGTCCCATCTATTTCTGAGTTTTAATTTATTTTTAAATTCTGAGATGCTGTCCTCTTTGTGTATAACCTGGTAGTTTCTTGGAACTTTGGGGATCTGTGAAACACCTGAGACAGTCAGGCAGCTCTGAAAGTCAGTATCACTCCAAACAACTGTTAAAGAAGCTGAAAAAGAGATCAGACTTCAATTAGAGACATGAATGAAATGGGCTTGATTAGTACTAAGGTAACAGAGAATAGAGGGTAATGGATATTGACTGTAGTCTAAAACTTCAAATTCTGTGTGAGATGAAAGGAAGAGATGCTTATTTGCTACAAAAAAATGTATATTTTCTGTCGCACACTAATTTGGTGTGGTCAGTTTATTTAAACAACATAATTACATGGAATCTAGAATATGGAATGAGATCCTGTTATTCTATACAGGTTACTGTCACCCTGTTACATCCCAGAGTATTTGGGGCAGAAAATAAAAAAAGTATTTGCAAAGTCCCCTTGAGGGACTGGGGAAAAATGCAGAAATATTAAACTACTACCACCTAGAAATTTCTGATATTCTTTCAAGCATTAGGGACTCCCAATTTAATAAGTTAAGTTCTTGATCTAGGGGCCTGCTCCTAGGAAATTTATTCCTGCAAAGGATAAGCTAAGCCTACTTATAATTATACCTAAGAATCAACCCAAGAAAAGCTCTTTTGTTGCTCAGATGTGGCCTCTCTCTCTCATCCAACTCTATACATAAAGTCACTACCCTCCCTCCTACGTGAGACATGAACTCTCATTGGTGTAAATTTCACTGGTAAGGTGTGACATGACTCCTGAACCAAAAGTGGGGAAAGGAAACAAAGTGAAGTTTCAGTGGTTGAGAGATTTCAAGTGAAGTAAAGGGGTGATTCTGGAGATTATTCGTATGTATCAAGCTAGAAAGAAATACCTGAAACTGTGGAGCTGTAATCCAGTAGAACGGATTCTTAGTGATGATTGTGAGAATTGTGCCAGAGGAACAAGCAAGGATGGAGAGTACTGTCACAAGAGAATCTGTAGGAGATAGGATTAACATAAGACCTGTGGAATTACTTGGGAATAGATGGCATTAGGGTGGTGGCGGCAGTAAGCTGCCTTATGTTATCTGATTTATGTAAGACAGGTCTAGGAGGAAGAGAATGTTTGTTTACCCCAAATGGTTATTTTAAGTATGAAGGAAGAACACTGAAAGATAAGAATATTGTTCCCTCAGGAAATGCATGCATGCCTATTGTCATCCTGTGGTATATAACCAGGATCTGGTTAAGAATAAAATTGTCTGAAGTCTGTCTGAAGTAAACTCAAGCTTCAGACCACCTGAGCCCCTCCCTCCCTCCCTCCCTTCATTCCTTCCTTTCTCATCATTCCTTAATATCCTTCAAGCTCTGTTTCAATAGGAAGCAACATTTGGCACCCAATGTGGGGCTCGAAGAAGAAGACTCCAAATCAATATTAAGGAACCAAGGAAAAGCCTCATTAGAGGCATGTGTGTCCAGCCAATAGAAGAGGACTCAAGGCATATTGGTAAGTAAGCATTTTCCTTGGATCATCAGGGTAACAGGTAATCACAATAGGTGGCTGGAGAAGTATGGAGTATGTATGTATGTTTGTATGTTTGTGTGTTGAAAACATCATTAGGGCGCCATTACTAAAATAAGGTTCTAATAAAGTTTAAGAGTTATTTGTATTTTAAAGAAAAAGACTTTGTGGATAAAGCAGAGAAGAGTCTAAAGCAGACTCCTCATAATGAGATGGGAGACATTGAGGGAAAAGCAGTGAAGAAAGTTCTGAATTGAAAACAGTTTTCATGACAATACAGTGGGGCCAAATGGGGCAATAACAGAAGGGAGTTCAGGAAAAATAAAGAAACTATGTTCTTGCTGTTAGGAAGAAAATACTCAAGGGAAATAGTTAATAGCATAAAGATGACACAGCCAGGAAACAATAGCCAGGAACAACATAACTCTAGTTGAGAAAAAGGGGTTAAAAAAGCTTCTTCAAGAAAAAAAAATCTTCAAAATAGAAATACAGAAGTGTAAACCTGAGGCAAAGGAAAAGGACAGCAAATAAATAACTTAAGATGGGGTGCATAATTATAAAAATTTTACATCAATATGAGCTGCCTTTATATAAAAATTCATATACACCTGAGTCAGAAAATATTCAATAGGAACAATGCCATGCCAAACAAAAGTCACTACTAATTAATGGTTCCTATAGAATTATAATAGATCAGTCTGCTAAGGGGTATGCAATTCGGGATTGTAGTTCTGACTCAAAAGTGTTCTGTTAAGTTACCTTGGTTTGATCTAAATAATTATTCTACTGAAATTATACCTATGCTACAAATAAAATCTTGTGACAAAGAATGGGAATAGTAACCCCATCTCCTTTTGTTAACTTAGATTCTCAACAAACAGCAATTTGGAAACTGGCCATGAGTTTAGCTCCTATTCATATTTTAAAAAGAAATATATTTTAAGAACTTTAAAACTAAAAATTCTTGTTAAAAACTATATATTGATAGTTAACGCATATTTGAAACATTAACTAAAGTATTTTAACGATTTAACATTATTCTAACAAATTTAATTTTGATGGTAGTTATATGTAGTAAAATATTTGTTCAAAGTAATGATTTAAGTATGAAAAATATGAAAGATGTATTTTTATTAATAGGAAAATAGAATAGTTTTATCCTAAAATGAATAACTGTTACTAAATGAGAAAAATATAAGACAAAGCCTAAACTAATATAATAAGTGCTGAGGGTTTGTAAAAATGGAAATTATGGTTAAAATCAAGAAAGATTGAATGAGTTTAAAATGACAATGTTTTCTTGGACTTTTAGCCTGTTCTAATGAAAAGATATAAAAAAATTTTCTAAATAATTAGTTAAAAAGCAAAGAGTCCGTGTTTTATCAAAATAACTTATGTTAACTTTTATCAAGTTGTTATCTGTACAAAAAATGCTGATTTTCTCCTGGGTATCATTATACTGGCAAAAACTGCTTCTTTTCTTGCCCTAAACCAGGCAGCTTAATCTATTAATCTAAGTACTATTACTATAAATGAATCTATTACTGGCTAAATCATATTCAAATCATATAAATACCTATATTCCTTTAAGCCAAAATACCTTAAGGTTTTGTCCAGTCTTTATATAAACTACATATGTATAAACTAAATTTATCCTAAAATAACCATGGCTTATTTTGGGAGCAGATCAGTTTTAAGGGCTGAATGCAAGGAAAAAATATACTGTGGAGTCTTTTGTTCACCTGATGTTGCCATTACATGCAACTGATATTGCTATCACATGACCTTGGTAAGAAATAGTTAAAATGTATACTCTAGCTGGGAGGACTGACTATCCCCCCAGAAGGAGGTGTACTTTAATAAAGATATCTAGGTCCCAGGAAGCTCCTCTTGGTCCCTAGCCAGTTCTCAGAGGACCCAACTGGGCCCGGTCATGTAAGCAAATCAGAATTTGGCCACTATTGTGAGAAAATATCATAAAAACTGCATGCAATAAATTTAAAATTAGCAAAAATGCACAACCAATTATAAAGAATCCACATTCCTGCATTCCTTTTCAATCAATCCAATGAATTCAATTAAAAAAATCTGGTCATTTACTATGGGTACACATCACTATTGACACTCTGCTTTCATTTTTGCTACCTGCCACTTTAAGGATTCCTAATTATATGTTACAAAACTTGTTTGATATTTTACAAGGAGATTCTGATTTATTAAGCAAAAGGTAGTTAACAGCTGCAGCTGAACAAGACTTACAGTTAATTGAACAATGCATTCAAAAAGGACAGCTTGTTCAAATACATCTAAAAAAGCCTGTTGATTTTATTATTTTCTTTACCTTGCAATCTCCCACAGGTCTATTTTAGCAAGATGATGTTTTAAAATGGATTTTTTTACCAAACAATTGACAAAAATGTTTAAATACATATTTGCAAAAGATTATTTCTTTAATAGCCAAAGGTCACCAAAGATATTATCAATTAAGAGGTCATGATCCTAATCGCATAGTGTGTGATCTCACAAAGGAAGAGGTTCAAAGTCTATATATTTTCAATACCTCTTGGCAAATAGCATTAAGTGACTTCAAAGGTCAAACGAATAATCATTTGCTATGTCAAAACTTTTACAATTTTTAAAAATGAATGCAATGGATTTTGCCTAAAATAGTTCTGGCTTCCCCACTAGCTATTACTGTCTTTACTGATGATAATATTAATGAGCAGGCTGCATATGTCACCCCAGTGGAAAGCAAGTTAGAAAATGCCTTATACCTCAGCCCAGCGTACTGAATTAGCAGCTGTAATTTAAGTATTACAAAGTTTTCCACAATCTCTTGATATTGTTTCTGATTTTGAATATGTTTGCCAAACAGTTACTCACATTGAGACAGCTTCTTTGTTTGAAAGAGATGAACTCTCCTGAATGTTTTTACATTTACAAACATTAGTCAGAAGTCAAATTAATCCTCCTTTTATCATGCATATAAGAGCTCATACCAATCTTCCGGGTCCTTTCTCATTACAAAATCAGCAAGCACATAGTCTTGTGAATTTAATGAAAGATCCCACAACAGTTCACAAATTGGCTCATATCAATAGCAAAGCACTGTGAAAGAAATTTCCATCTTTATCTAAACAGCAAGCTCAGAACATTGTCAGGACTTGTCAAACCTGTGGACCTTTAAATGCACTCCCACTTGCATCAGGGATTAATCCTTGAGGTCAAAAAGCAAATGAATTATGGCAAATGGATGTTACTCATATTTCACATTTTGGTAAAATGCAGTATGTACATGTTATCATAAACACTTGTTCTCATTTCATCTGGGCTACTGCACAATCTGGAGATCGTTTTTGCCATGATTGATCACATTTACTTAATGCTTTTGCTGTTATGGGATGCCTTCAACCTATTAAATGGACAATGGTCCTGCTTATACAGGAAAGTAATTTCATAAATTTTATACTACTTTTAATATTATTCTTATCACAGGAATTCCACATAATCACTCTGGGCTGGAATTATTGAATGGAATCACAGCCCTCTCTGAAGAATCAGCTCGAAATTTGGGAGGGACAACTCTTGGACCTCATGGCTTGACTCATTGTTTTCCAGACCGTGGTCCAAGATTGAGACAATGACAATAGGAGTTGTAAGTGCTACATTTGTTTAACTCTTCCTAGTCCCTGTTTATTAAAAAGTGTAAATCAAACAACAGAGGCCATAACAGAAAAACTGCCTCCCACCTACAGGAACCTGAGTCCCACAAATTATCACGAATATGAGCTAGCCTCTACAAACAAAAATGGTGCTGGCTTATAAAATGTGATGAATAATATTATCAAAAGGTGGGAATGAGGTAGTTCACAACTTTATCCTCAGTATTATTGTATAACTTTACGAATTCATGTGTATCACCTCAGTATTATTGTTGTTGTACAACTATGAATTTATGTATATTTGTGCATATCACCTTTTGAATTTATGGATAAAATCATGTACTTCTAAATTATGTAAAAAGCAGGGAGTAAAACAAAATGTCTGCAGCATGTGTCTGCTCCTGGTCACTTCCGTCACTTCCACAGACCCTGCCTCTGGTCACATCTGCAGACCTTGCCTCAGGTCATGTCTGCAGACCCTGCCTTGGGTCATGTCCACAGAACTGGGGTCCTCTGCACATGTCCCATCTCAGGCAATAGAAATTCCATACCTTTCCACTGTTTACCACCCGCTCCCATAGTAACTCCCACCTTGCTTACTAGCCTATATAATCAGAACAAAAAATATTAGCGGCTCAGACTTTGGATGGAGAGTTCTCTGGGCCTGCTGGAAATAAAGTTCATCCATTTCTCAGAGGCTCAGGTGCTTTCTTGGGTGACTGGAGATATCCCTACTTCAAAACTTCTTAAAAAAAAAAAAAAAGCAAATTCTTCACAGTCTTATAACTGCTAGTGCTGTCTCTCTTCCAGAATTAGCAAACTCAGCCATCCCTACCTCCCTTTCCCTCTGGATACTAACAATCCAAAAGGAAATCGGCACTCTCTTTCAAAATAAAGCAAACACTGCACCTCACCCCCCTCCTCACCAGGCTAGGAATAACTACAGAAACAGAAATTGGAAAAGGGGGTCTTACCATCTCCCTCACTTCTTTCCAACAACCTTTCCAACAATCCTTCTGCCATTCCTAACTCCCCTTCTATTAATACTCCTTTTCCTATTTCTAGGACCATACCTTTTCAAACTCTTTACACAATTTCTGCAAACAAACAAACTATTAAATCTATAACTCACCCAAGTTATTCATATTCTCTTTCTCCAAGATTATAAACATTAGCGTCTCAATACTTCCGGTGAGCAATGTAATCAACTAAAACTAAATCTCCACTCATCCAATGAAAAGGTAGAGGAAATAACTCAATTTGTTATCTCCTAACAGCAGGAAGGAGCCAGATCTGACAATCCCGTCACATCACACCATCCTCTACCTCTTCCCAACCTCCTCTAATTTTTTTCTATGTAATGAAACATACCAGAACACTTGAGAGCTGAGCCGGAGGAATGGGCATGGACAGAGAGTGCAGGCATGGAGAATCAACATCTCCAGACCTTCCCTCACTCTTCTAGGAACTTTCCAGACTCACATTTCTCACCCTCCAGCATCTGGGTCCTTGTGATAACCTCGCTTACTCAACCTTCACAGTTGCATTCTTGTGATAAACTCCCCTGCTCAACCCCTACCCCCAACTTCCTTTACAACTACTACCGGAACCAACGCCGGCTGGAGTTGATTTCTTGAGTCAACTCTCCCTGCTGTCCCTCTACTAATAAACCTTCCCTCCTGTGCTGCAGGTGGCGTGTCTCTCTCTCTCTCTCTCTGCTTCGTGTCTCCAACCCCCATCCAGCCCTGACTTCAAGCGGGGAGGTGGGACCCGGTTGCAAAGCGCCGGGAAGATCCTGAAACCCCCGCGAGGCACTACCCGCACCCGCCCCCAACCCGGGGACCCGTGAACCGCCCCAAACACCAAGGGGCACAAACCGCTGTCTCCGCCACCAGGCTGCACCCTCCACAGCTGACAGCAGTTTCTTTACCTAGAGCAAGGACTGAAACCTCGGACCCCACTTACGGGCCAGGAAAGCTTGGAGAGGACGCGGAGAGGTGGACTCACTCACCTGGGGGAAGGGACTCATAGCAGCCGCCACTCTCTCCAGCAGCGGAAGTACCTGAACCCGAGGGAGCGCGGGAACTACAATTCCCAGAATCCCGCGAGACAGATGGCCACAGCCCCGCCCTTCCTCTGCGGAAGTGACTAGAAAGAGATTGCACCTGAAAGTCTGCAATTCCCAGAATCCACGACTGCACACTGAATTGCACCTACTTTTGTAATGGAAGCAGGCTTAGTTCACAGTTCACAGATGTTATTGGCGCCTCGCTTTCTTTTCTTTTTTTTTTCTGGTTTTCTTTATCTTTTCTCTTTCCATTTTTCTCCGTCCTCCCCTCCTCCTTTCCTTTCTTCTTTTCTTCCCTTTTTTCCCCTCAGTTTTTAAGTTACGGTACTAGTAAGTACATCTGTAATGTAAATGTGACCATATAGGAGAGAAAAGTGAAGCTTGCAATTAGAAAATAAATCACATTATAAAAGAGAAGTGACGTCTAAGATAAAAGTGAAGACCCTTGCAGGGTCTGGGTTGGGGTTGCACTGGACACGGAATTTTAAAACAGAGCATCTGAGAAATGAGACAAAATAAAGTGTCAATGGCTGAGAGATTCCAAAGAAGAGTCAACATGTTATCCTGGAGGTTATTCTTGTGCATTAAATAATCAACTTTTTAGTTAAGGTATAATGGAAGGCTGGAGGGAACTGCCTGAAAATGTAGAACTGTGTTCCAGTAGCCATGTTTCTTGAAGATAATTGTATAATGATATAGCTTTCACAATGTGACCGCATGATTGTGAAAACCTTGTCTGATGCTCGTTTCATCTACCTTATCGACAAATGAGTGAAACGTATGGATTAAAAATAAATAAATAATAGGGGGAACAAATGTTAAAATAAAAGCAAGTATAATAAAATAATTAGGAATGGAAAAAAAAAAGAAGCAGGGCATCTGAGACTTGGTTTGCTTTTCTTGCCTTTTTTACCTGTGACTGGATGCATCTACTAGACCTCTGATAATAAATCCTGGCAATCACTCCAAGATGCTAAAGACTCTGATTAGGTCACAAAACTATAGCAACAACCTTCCAACTTTTATAGACTTTAATTACTCATTTTGATGATCTGTATTCTGGGAAATGAAAGGCTCTGCCTTCAGGATATATCTTGAAAATGTTTCTTCTAACTTCAAAAATCTCATAATCTACATCCATCCTGCTCTTGACAACATACACAATAAATTGTCTCATTTTTCTACAAACCAACTGAAATCCAGGAGCCAGGACTATTCAAAAAAATGGGGAAGGAAGTTAGAGGCTCCTGTGCAGATAACTAATAAATTCAACCCTGAGATCCAGCACTGCCCGCCTTTCTACTGAGAAAGAATATAGAAGCATTTTTAACTCTACTATAAAAAAGTGAGTTAAATGCTCAATCCTCCAGATTGGAGGATTTTTATTAATAAATTGCCACCTTTATTCATCTTTGATTCCTTAGTCTATCTATGTATGAACATATTCAAAATATATGTTCCATTTTAACATTTCTAATAATACAATTCATTAGCATTACTTTTATAATGTTGTCCTACTATTAGCACCTTCCATTAATAAAACATCTTTATCACCTGAAACAGAAACTCTTTCTCTATTAAGCAATAACTCCTAATTAATCTTCTACCCACCCCCTACTAATCTCCAGTCTACTTCCTTATTCTGCTTATTCTAGATATTTCATATAAGGGGAGTCATTCCATATTTATCCTTTTGGGTTTGACTTATTTCACTTTGTATAATGTTTCCAAGGTTCATCTAGGATCTACTAGCACTTCAATCAAATATATGGATGAATATTATTCCATTGTATGAATATACTACATTGTGTTTACACACTCATCTGTGGATGAACAATTCAGTTGTTTCTATCTTTAGGCTATTGTGCAAAATATTGCAATGAACGTTGTATCTGTTTGACAATCTATGACTTTTTCTTATTTCCATTTTTGCTACTGTAGTATTTTAAATCTATCTGTAACATCGTGCTATTTCCCCCTAAGTATTTCCACACTTATTTCTAAAATATAAAGACATGTATATATTAACCACAAATACAAAATTTCACCAAACAAAATTTTTAAAATTTTAACATTTCATAATAACAGTTCCTATTCAAATATCCAATGATTTTTCTAAAATGCTTATTATATACTTAATGTTCATATCAGTATTTAAAGGTTCATTCATTATAGTATGTCTGTTGAGTCTCTTTTAGTCTAGGACAGTCTCTCCTGTAAACTTTAATCATGGGCTTTCCTTATTGAATAATCTAGGCCAGTTGTCATGTAAGATGGCCCCCATCCTAGATTTGTCTAATTTCTCCTTCGTGGTGTCATTTAACTTTTATTATCACTAAGAGAAGCAATCTGACATGGGCTTGCATTCCTGAGTATTCTTTCTAAGTATGTCAAATATGCATATTCTGGATATCTTTTTAAACCCCTCAATCATCTTTTCTTTTTAAGACTTTCATTGTGGTAACATATATCCAACTATAAATTTCCCCTTTGAACCAGTTTCAAATGCTTAGGCTTAGTGGTATTAATTACAGTCATAATATTGTGCTAACATCAACACCATCCATTATAGAAGTTTTCATCACTCCAAACAGAAACTCTGTAGCCCATTCTCCATCCTGGATCCCCAACCACTAGTAACTTGTAATACTTTTTGAGTTGATGAATTCACATATTTGCCTAGTTATTTTGGATATGTGGAATCATGCAACATTTGTCCTTTGTGTCTGGTTTATTTCATTCAACATTATGTCTTCAAGGTTCATCCATCTTGTAGCATGGATAAGAACTTTACACCTTTTATGGATAGATGTTCTTTCATTGTATTTTTATACCACATTTTGCTTATCCATCCATCTATTGATGGATATTTGGGTTGCTTCTACTTTTTTTCAATTGTGAATAATGCTGCTGTGAACATTGGTGGTAGACAAATATCTGTTCGAATCCCTGTTTTCAATTCTTGGGGTCTATACCTAGAGGTGGGATTGCCAGGTTAATGATAACACTATGTTCAATGTTCTGAGGAATCACTAAATTGTTTTCCAAAGCATCTTCACCATTTTAAATTCCTATCAAACAATGTATAAGAATTCCATTTCTTCTGCTTCGTTGACACTCCCTTTTTATTTTGGTTTAAAGAAAAATACTAGCCATCCCAGTTGGTGTGAAGTGCTATTGTGTTGTAATACTGATATCCATTTCTCTGATAACTAATGATACTGAGCATCTTTTCATGTCCTTATTGGCTCTTTGTAGATCTTCTTTGAGAAATATCTTTATTCAATTCCTCTTTCCATTTTTAAAGTGGGTTACTTGTCTTTCTGTTGTGGAGTTGTAGCATTTCTTTATATATCATGAATATCAAACTCTTATCAGATAAAGCCAACTATTTTCTCCCACTATGTAGATTGTCTTTTCACTTTCCTCATAATATCCTTTCATGTACAACACCATTTAATCTTAATGAAGTGCATTTTATTTATTTTTCTTTTGACTCCCGTGCTTGGGTGTCATATTTAAGGAATCACTACTAAAATCAAAAGCATGAAGTTTTCCCCATGTGTTTCCTCCTAATGGGAGAGTTTTTATTCATGTTTATATTCTTGATCCATTTTTAGTGAATTTTTCTATATTATGTGGGATTGAATCCAACTTCATTCTTTTTACATTTGGATAACCAGTTGTCCTAATACCATTTGTTGAAGAAACTATTCTTTTCTTGTTTAATGTAATTGTCAGCCTTGATAAAAAATAAATTGACTGTAAATGCGTGGGTTCATCTCTGGGCTCTCAATTTTGCTTTGTTTGGCTATATGTCTCTATGGCAGTTTTGCTCTACTGAGGCTTTGTATTAACTTGTGGTGTTGGGAAGTCTGTGAACTTCAACTTTTTTTTTCCTTTGCAAAGCTGATTTGGCTATTCCAGGGCCCATATAATTCCATGTGAATTTGCATTTCTCCCAAAAAGGCTGCTAGTATTTTGTTAGGGGTTGTGCTGAATATGTAGTTCACATTAAGTGGTATTGACATCTTAACTAAATTGTCTTCCAATCCATGAGCACAGGATATCTTTCAATTATTTAGATCTTCTTTAAGTATTTTCAGGATTATTTTATAATCTTCAGTATAGAACTCATTCACCTCCTTGCCTAATTTGTTTCTGAACATTTTAGTCTTTTAGATGCTATTGTCAATGAGATTGATTTTTTAATTTCCATTTTGGATAGTTTATTCCAGTTGCATAGAACATAAGTGATCTTTGTATATGTTCTAGTTTGCTAGCTGCTGGAATGCAACCAACCAGAGATGGATTGGCTTTTAATAAAAAGAGATTTGTTTTGTTAGTTCTTCAGAGGAAAGGGAGCTAACTTTCATCTGAAGTTCTTTCTTATGTGGGAAGACTCAGGGTAATCTCTGCTGACCTTCTCTCCAGGCCTCTGGGTTCAAATAACTTTCCCCGGGATGATTCCTTTCTGCATCTCCAAAGGCCTGGGCTGAGCTACAAGTGCTGAGATGAGGAATGCCAAGCTGCTTGGGCTATACCTTGCGCTTTCTCATTTAAGCACCAGCCAATTAAGTCAAACATCATTCATTGCAACGTGCATGTCTCCTAGCCAACTGCAGATGCAATGAGCAACAGATAAGATTCATGTACCATTGACTCATGTCCACAGCAACAGAACTAGGTGCCTTCACCTGGCCAAGTTGACAACTGAATCTAACTACCACAGTATATTTAACTTGTACCCTGAAACTTTGGTGTATTTATTTATCAGCTCTAGTAGCCTTCTTGAGTGTTCTTTGGTTTTTTCCATACAAAGGATCATATCTTCTGTCAATAGAGATAATTTTACTTCTTCTTTACAATCTGGATGCCTTTCATTTCATTTTCTGCCTACCTGTTCAGGCAGGAACTTCCAGTACAGTATTGAATACCAGTGGTGAAAGTGGTCCCTTGAGTTCTTTGGGCAAGTGTGACAGTTTGATTTCAAATCTTTGTGTAGAAGTCCCAGGACTGCCCTTCTTCTGGAACAACTTCTGACAATTTTTTTTTCTTGGAATGATCCTTATTTTCCTGTTCTTTGCATACTCTGTGATTTTTTTGTTGAGAAGTGGATAGTTGCATATTATAACATGAAACTCTAGAAACAAGATTCCCCAGGGTTTGCTGTTCATCACTGTTGAAAGCTTACTTTTGCTCAGCCATTGTTTGATTTTTTAAAAGCAGGAATTGAAGTTTTTCTTATTGTATATGCATGACACTATCTTCATAGTAAGAAATTTTTACACAGTGACATTATTATGGAATATACATGTGGATTTTATACATATATTTTTATATAGAAAACATTTATACAAACAGATACTTTGAAATTAACTTAGACCCATGTTTTAGTTTGCTAAAGCTTCTGGAATGCAAGGTACCAGAAATGGAAGATTTTAAAACAGGGTTTATTAAACAAGTTTACTGTTTTAAGCCAGAAAAATGTGAAAACTAAGGCTTTCAGGTAAAAATACCTTGCCACTTCTTTTAAAAATATTTTTAGAATGGTGCAATGGTGTCTCAGTGGCAGGGTTCTTGTCTGCCCTGCTGGAGACTCAGGTTCGATTCCCAGTGCCTGCAATGCAAAAATAAAAATATTTTTATTGGCATATGTTCACATACATACAGTCTATATGTGGTATACAGTATCATCACATACGTGTGTATTCATCATCATGATCATTTTCAGAACATTTGCATCACTCCAGAAAAAGAAATAAAAAGAAAAAAGAAAACCTTCTTACATCCATACCAATTACCCTTCCCACTCATTGACCATTACTATTGCAATGTCCCTATTTATTTTACTCCTTATCCCACTAGTATTTCTTTATTGTTTATCCATATTGTTTTACTCATCTGCCCATACCTTGGATAAAAGGAGCAGTGGGCACAGAGTTTTCACAATCACATGGTAAAAGCTATATCATTATACAATTGCTTTCAAGAATCAAGGCTACTGGAACACAGTTCAACAGTTTCAGGAACTTCTGTCTAGCTACTCCAATACACCATAAACTAAAAAGGGGTATCTATATAATGCATAAAAATAACCTCTAAACTCTGTTTGCAATCTCTCAACCACTGAAACTTCATTTTTTCACATTGCTCACTTCCCCCTTATGATCAAGAAGGCCTTCTCAATTCCATGATGGTAGGTGCTGACTCATCTCAGGAGTTCTGTCCCATGTTTCCAGAAATACATCCCTGGAAGTCATATCCCATGTAGAAGGTAAGGCAGTGAGTTTCTCTGCTGAACTGGCTTAGAGAGAGAGAGGTCACATCTGAACAACAAAAGAGGTTAGTGACTCTTAGGCATAGTTTTAAATAGGCTTAGCCTATCCTTTTCAGGAATAAGTCTATAGGGGTGAACTCCCAAATCAAGGGCTCAGCCTGTTGACCCACCGTTGGCAAGAATATCAGGAATTCTGCAAATGAGGACACTGAATACTTTCTCCTTTCTTCCCAGTTTCCCAAGGGGAGTGTGGAAGCTAAGGTCAGTTGTCAACTTGGCTAGGTGACAGTGCCTAGTTCTATTGCTGTGGACATGAGCCAATGGCATCTGAACCTCATCTGTTGCTGATTATATCTGCAATTGTCTAGGAGGTGTGCCTGCTGCAATGAATGATGTTTGATTTAATTGGCTGGTGCTTAAATGAGAGAGTGCAACATAGCACAACCAAAGTAGCTCATCTCAGCACTCACAGCTCAGCCCAGGCCTTTGGAGATGCAGACAGGAATCACCCTAGGAAAAGTTGATGGAATCCAGAGGCCTGGAGAGAAGACAACCAGAGATCACTGTGTGCCTTCCCATGTAAGAAAGAACCTCAGTTGAAAATTCGCTGCCTTTCCTCTGAAGAACTATAACTAAATAAATCCCCTTTTATTAAAAGCCACTCCATCTCTGGTGTGTTGCATTCTGGCAGCTAGCAAACTAGAACAGGGAGTTTGCAAATATTTTTTCTTAGTTGCACAAATTTCTCTAGTATATATCAGGGCATCAACACTAATTTGGTCAAACCAAAAAGATCTCATGTCATATTCAAGATTCCATGTACTTATTGTGTTCAACTAAACTGACCATACAAGTTAAGTTTGTAATGCACTACCCATAATATAAATTTTGCACCAAATCAATATCTCTTCCTTTGGTCTCACACAGAAGTTGATGTTGTAAAATATGGATGATATCATCCTTTACCCAGTATTCTGATTTACTTTCATCCTCTCCAGATCAGTTTCATTCATATTTCTAGTCATAGTAGGTCACTTTTCCAACTTTTAAAATAATTCTGTAGGTATGGCATAGTGATTATTCTCATAGTTTCAGAGTTTTAAGTCTGATTCTCCAGTATTACATAAATGCCTGAAGATTCTGGGAAAGGCCAGGATATATATAAATAACTCAGTATCTCAGAATATAGAAATAAAAGTTACAATTCTTGAGTATATGAGTAAGAATTTACAATATAGGACCATTTACGATAGGCCAGAAATTGTTAATCCATACTCTTAACTTCAATTCACTGGGATTTTATATTATAGTTAATGCCTATGAGTGAGGCATGATAATATTTGTCCTTTTGCTTCAGCATTTTGTTCAAAAACAGTCCTTGAAGTTCATTCACCTAGTTGCATGCCTCACAACTTCATTCCTTCTTGTGGCTGTTCAGTACTCTTTGTATGTATACATAACAGTTCCCCCTCCCTTCTCTCAGTTTTTGTACCCTTAGGCCTCCCCCATCCATTGTAACTCAAAGACACTCTGGCCATAAACACCAGTATGCAAATATCTATTTATGTCCCCACATTAAGTTCCTCCAGGTGTGTACCTAGGAACAAGTTGCATGATCACATGGCCACCAAACCTCTAAAACCTTGATTCTGAAGAAAGAATCAGATGGTGTTCAGGTTTCTTCTGTCCAATGGGAAGGCACTTGGATGGGTTATGCATCCTCTTCTGGCTTCTGGTTTCAAATGGCTTTCTCAGCCTCTGGGGTCCTTCTGGCTTCTGGCTTCTGGCTTGCTTTTCATCTCATGGGAAGGCACATGGCACCTCTACTGGACTTTGCATCTCCAGATGTCTGAATCAAGGCATCTTCTTTCTCTGTTTGCATTCCAAGCATCTCCCCCAGCACTCCACAGATTGCCAAATGTCTGTATCTGTGTCTCTATGACTTCTGAGCTCTTTCTTCATGACATTCTGTAAAGACTCCAGTAAATCACTCAAGACCCACATTAAATGGGTGTGGTCACATCTCCATCTATTAAAAAGTTTATACCCACAATTGTATCACATCTCCATGGCAATAATCTAATCAACTGATAACATCTACAATTGGGTGTGTCAAATATTTGTGGAAACAAGCTAATCAAAGTTTACTCCCTTAACAATAGGTCTGCACCCACAAGATTGGATGAGGAAAAGAACATGACTTTTCTTGGGTATGTCACAGTTTCAAACTAGTGCATCCACCCTCTGGACCCATAATCTACATTTTATTTCCATATACAGCATACATTCCTTCCATCACAATATTACAAAAGCCTTAAACCATTCCATGGTTTAACATGCAACTTGTTCCTAGGTACACACCTGGAGGAACTTAATGTGGGGACATAAAATACAGACATTACAAAATCTCATCAAAGTCACTTACAGGCATGGTTTACATGGATAGGTTGACCCACTCTCCTGGCCCAAGATTTCTTGGCTTCAGATCTTAGCTTCCATAGTTCTGTCTTTTAAGCAATTTTTACTTTGGTCTGTCCCTCTTCCATCCCTTGTAATCCAGACTGACAGTGGTTCCATTTATATAAATTGCACAAAAATTTGTTGGTTTTCCATGTAGCACACAGGGATCAAAGCCATCATGCAATAGAGCTTTCCACAAATCTTTTCTAGATAACTTCATCTCCAATCCTGGCTTTTTCTGAAAAGGCTGAGTGGTTTCATGTTTGGTTAAATTCTCACATCATGCCCTATTCTCTGAAGTCATATTTTCTGGAAGTGCAGAATTTTCCAGACAATTAATTTCTGGTTCCTTTGTGCCCAAGAGTTCAGTTCTCAGCTTATCTATTTCCCATTGCATTTTTTTATTAATTAAAAAAAATTAACACACAACATTTTGAAATCATTCCATTCTACATATGCAATCAGTAATTCTTAATATCATCACATAGATGTGTGATCATCATTTCTTAGTACATTTGCATCGATTTAGGAAAAGAACTAGCAAAACAACAGAAAAAGATATAGAATGATAATATAGAGAAAAAAATAAAAATTAAAAATATATATAAAAAAGGAAAAAACAAAAAACACAAACAAACAAACAAAAAAACTATAGCTCAGATGCAGCTTCATTCAGTGTTTTAACATAATTACATTACAATTAGATAGTATTGTGCTATCCATTTTTGAGTTTTTGTATCTAGTTCTGTTGCACAGTCTGTAACCCTTCAGCTCCAATTACCCATTGCATTTTTTTTTTTTTTAAAGGAAAGACAGAGAGAAGGAAGGAAGGATAGAAGGAAGGAAGGAAGGAAGAAAGGGAAACATCTTTAAACATTTTCTTGTTTTATTGTATTTTGTTTTTTCCGTTTTTTGTTACATGGGCTGGGGCCGGGAATCGAACCGAGGTCCTCCGGCATAGCAGGCAAGCACTTTGCCCGCTGAGCCACCGCGGCCCGCCCACCCATTGCATTTTAATATAAGCAGCAAGGAGCAAAGGGCTGCATTTTCCACATTTAGTTTGTAAATCTCTTCACCTAAGTATCCCAGCCTACACTTTCAAATTCTACCCTCCACCTAAAACTATGGCACAAATTTGACAAATTCTCTGCCACTTTAAAAGTAGTCACCTTTCTTCCAGCTTGCAGTGACACATTCTTCATTTTTTCTAAAGCCTCATTGGAAGGATCTTTAAAGTCCACATTTCTACCAACAGGTTCTTCAAAACAATTCAGGCCTTCTCTATCAACATATCACAGTTCTTCCATTATCCTTCCTTTGTCCACTTAAAAAATCATTTCAACATGTTTTGTATTTGCAAACCTCAGCACCCCACTTCTCTGGGACTAAACTCTGTTTCCGTTTGCTAAAGTTACCAGAATACAATGTACTAGAAACAGAACAGCTTTTATAAAGGGGATTTTTTAAAGTTACAAGTCTACAGTTCTATGGCCAGAAAAGTGTCCAGAAGAAGGCATCCAGAGAAAATACCTTGATTCTGAAAAGAGGGTCAGATGGCATCTGGGATTCTTCTGTTGCATGGAAAGCACGTGACTGGTGTCCACATCCTTTTCTGGCTTATGGTGTCAAGTAGTTCTCTCAGCCTCTTTGAGTTCTTTTGGCCTCTGGCTTGCTTAGCATCTTGCAGAAAGGCACGTGGTGATGTCTTCTGGTCTCTGCATCTCCAAACATTCGTGTTTAGACATCTTTTCTCTCTGTTGGTCCCTCAAGCATCTCCCTCAACAACCCAAGGTTTTCCAAATGTCTGTGCTGTGTCTCTGTTGCTTCTGAACCCTTTCTTTCTTCATAAGCTCTCATAAAGACTCCAATATACTGGTCCAGAGTCACCTTAAATGGGTGGGTCACATCTCCATCTATTCAAAAGGTCACAATCATAATTGGCTGGATCACATCTAATCAAGAGGTCACAGCCATAATTGGTTGTATCGTATCTCCTTGGCAACAATCTAATCAAAGCCTCCATCCTAAACAGTAGGTTTGCACCCAGAAGATTCATGAGGGAAAGAACATGGCTTTTCTCAAAATATATAACAGTTTCAAACTACCTTACCCATAAACCAAGACACCAATGAAAACTGTCATAACTCATTAAGACGCATCTTACACTTCATCCCAGTGTTAGGGTCTTAGGTTATTCCAGTTGTACTTCATTTGGTAAGCCATTGTTATGTTTTACTTTAGTACCATGTTGTGATGCCACTGAACTTGCAGTAGCCAAGGAATAATCTCCTGAGATGCAATGGCTTGAAGATGAATGGGGTAGTCTAATTCAATAAGGTCATCACTTCTTTCCACTTGCTTGACAATTTCAATTTTCACTACTTTATACCATGCACTTTCACTTGAATTCTGCCATACTCCCTGACCACAGACAATACAGGCTAACTGTTGGACTGGTTTCATTTCTGAAGATACATTTCCAAAACTGTATGGAATATTTTGTGCTTCCAGTAGTTCTTTCATGTACTTGAATCTTTGATAAAATGTGTTACCATCTTCATCTGGATTTCCCTCCAATTTCTCCTTCAAATGAGAAGTAGACTTCCAGAACAGTATCTTGTTTCATGGGAAGGTAAAGTCCTTCAGCTGTACAGTTCAGTGTAATTTGCTTTTGGACAGTTCCTACCACAGGAAACATAAGGCAATATTTATATCTTTTATAAGATATCTTCTGTGCCAGCTTGTTTGCATCAGAAAAACCTTGGTGAGGAGGGTGCACTCTGAAGATTGGGAAGTGGGTCATTGGGTTTTCACTTTCTATAAGCTGAACTGGGTGACTCCTAGGCAGCTCATTTTTAAAGCGTTGGTACTGTTGGGCCATGACCTCCACCAGGTGTTTTGAATGAGATTTCCTTGAATGCAGAAGCTTAAAGAAGGAAACAAACAAAAAAAGCCCCCTATCCAAGGTTTTGCAGATTGGCTCTGTGCTGGAGTATTAAAATAGTAGTTAAGCTGTTTACAATACTGTCTCAGGTCTAACTTACTACTTTCACTGAGCCTAATGTTTTGGAAAAACTCTTGTCACTTTTCCATCATGAATGGGTTTTGAAATAGGCAAAACAGAGAGAAGTGCCATGTATCCTTACTTCAGATGGCCCCCAGACAGTTTGGAAGAAACAGAGTAATTTGCAAATAAGGTCTGCTTTGCTCCCTCCTGGACCAGAAAACAGGGTACCACACTGGCAATGTGTGCTACCCTCTTTAAAACAGGTGCTAGACTGGGTAGGTTGTGGAGCAAGGGTGAGTTATAATGCAACAAAGCTTTCCTCCCATGTTTTCTGCCTGTTTGTTTGTTGGGGAAGTGCATGGGCTAAGAATTAAACCCAGGTCTCCCACATGGCAGGTGAGAATTCTACCACTGAACTACACTTGCACTCTCTTTCTCACATTTTTAAGTTGCCTTGTTCTTGATTCAGTGTTGATTTGGTCTCTATAGACCTGTATTAGTTAGGGTTCTCTAGAGAAACAAAATCAGCAGAGGATATCCATAGATGCAAAATTTATAAAATTGTCTCATGTAACCATGGGAATATAGAGTCCAAGATCTGTAGGGTGGCCTGCAAGCCAGCAACTGAAGGTGCTCAATGAACTCTGAGGTGAGGCTCACTGGGCAACCGTGGGAATGCAAGCATCAAAGGTCTGTAGACAAGGCCACCAGCTGGTATCTCCAATGAAGTTCCTCAATGAACTTTCAGGATAACCTGGCTGGAGAAGCACTGGAAATGGGAGAGTCCCAAATCTGTAGGGTAGGCTGTGAAGCTGGTGACTCTGAAGAAGGTTCTGGATGAACTCCAGAGGAGAGGCTCACCAGCTGAAGCAGGAGTGACTGTCTCTTCTGAATCCTCCTTAAAATCCATCTGGTGATTAGATTAAGCAACACTCGTTTGAGGAGACTCCCCTTAGCTGATTACAAATGCAATCAGCTGTGGTCACAGCCAATGTAATCATGATTTAAGTTCATGAAATGTGCTCATAGCAACAGAGAGGCTGGCACTTGCCTGAACAGATGACTCGGTATCACCACCAGGCCAAGTTGACACATGAACCTGACCATGACAGTCCACTCCCTGTCAACTTGGCAGCTATACACATCACCTTAAACCATATTCTCTATATAGAAAATAACACACATTTTTTTTTCCTCGCCTAACAGTACTCAACTCCCGAGAATAGGGTGGGAGTCTTTGTGTAATATTCACTCTTAAACTTGATATGTTACAACTTAAATGTGTCAACATGAAGCAACAGCATTAAAGTTCCCATTTCTTAACTGACCATGGCTGTAGTTCATATTCATCACCACCTTCTTCCACTTACCAATCCATGTTCCTGTTATCCTCAGCAAGCACTTCAGCTGGCTGTGGTTGTTTGCTGGTGGAGAGACCCAAACGTTCATTCCTGAAGTTTGAGAGTCATTGGTTGTCCTGCCTTTATTGGGTTGTTGTGGTTTTCCATTGATTTTAATCACAGGGAATGGTAGTACTAAAAGACACCCTAGGGGATCTCTATATTTCAGGAAAACTCTTCTTTATCTCCATTGGTAGTTGCTGTCCTCTTTCCCCTTGATAGTCAGGGTCAATCACTCCAGCAGTAAAGTAATTCCCTTCTTGGCTTGTTGATCCAGGGGCATGAGTAGCCCAAAATGACCAGGTGGCAGTCTTAGATTTCAGTTCAATGGAATCATTGTTGTTTTTCCTGGTGGAGCACTCCCCCTTCTGGGACTAAAATCTGTAACCAGCAGAGCTCAAGGTCACAGGGACTGGAAGTAAACATTTTCCTAGTGGATCACTAGGGGTAATATTAAGTGTGCCACTCCCATTTCCATCCATTGTTTCCTGGACCCATGGAGCCTGGCTGTGAGAAAAACAGCACCTTATGCTAGATGCTGATTCAGAGCATATACAACCTCCTGGAGAACATCACCCCAACCCAGCAAGTTATTTCCTCCTAGTTGGCACTGTAACTGTGCTTTCAAAAGGCCATACCACCCTTCTGTCAATCCAGCCACCACTGGGTGATGGGGAACATGGTAAGGCCAGGGAATTCCATGATCATATGCCTATTCCCACACTTCATTTGCTGTGAAGTGGGTTCCTTGATCAGAAGCTATGCTGTGCGAATACCATGATGATGTATAAGGCTTTCTGTAAGACCGGATGATAGTGTTGGCAGAAGCATAGCGTGCAGGGAAAGCAAATCCATATCCAGATTATGTGTCTATTCTAGCTAGGACAAAGTCTAACCCCTTCCATGATGGGAGTGGTCCAATGTAATCAAGACACCACCATGTAGCTGGCTGATCACCTCAGGGAATGGTTTCATAATGGGGGCTGAGTGTGGGTCTCTGCTCCTGGCAGATTGGGCACACAGCAGTGGCTGTAGCCAGGTCAGCCTTGGTAAGTGGATGTCCATGTTGCTGAGCCCATGCATAACCACCATCCCTATCACCATGATCGCTTTGTTCATGAACCCATTGGGAAATGACAGGAGTTGCTGGGGAAAGAGGCTGACTGGTATCTGAACAGAATGAGTCATTATTTCCACTTGATTATTAAAAACCTTCCTCTGCTGAAGTTACCCTCTGGTGTGCACACTCACATGGGACACAAATATGTTCATGTTTTTAGCCCACTCAGAAACATCTATCCACATACCTCTTCCTCAGACATCTTTGTCACCAAATTTCTAATAATGCTCTTTCCAAGTCCCTGACCGTCAAGCCATACCATCAGCAGCAGCCCATGAGTCAGTATTCAAATGCACACCAGGCCAGCTTTCCTTCCGAGAAAAATGGACAACCAAAGGCACTGCTTGAAGTTCTTCCCACAGGGAGGATTTCCCCTCACCTCTGTCCATCAGGGACATCCCAGAAAGGGGTTGTAAAGCTGCAGCTGTCCACTTTTAGGTGGTACCTGCATATCATGCTGAACCGTCTGTAAACCAGGCCTGAGTTTTCTCTTCCTCAGTCAATTTACTGTAAGAAACTCCCCAAGAGACCACAGCTCTGGTATGGGAAAGAGAAGGTAATGTGGCAGGAGTGCAGGCCATGGGCTTTTGGGTCACTTCATCATGTAACTTACTTGTGGCTTCAGGACCTGCTCTGGCCCCATCTCATATATATCATTTCCATTTTATAATGTATTGTTGCTCCACAGGACAAACTTTATGGTTTGGTGGGTCAGACAACACTCAGCTCATGATAGGCACTCAGTTCTCACGGTAACTTGGTGGCCCATGGTTAAGCAGCCAGTCTCTACTAAAGCCCAGTAGCAGGCCAAAAGCTGTTTCTCAAAAAGAGAGTAGCTATTTGCAGCTGATAGTAAAGCTTTGTTCCAAAATCCTAATGGTCTGCATTGTAATTCTCTTATATGGGTCTGCCAAAGACTCCAGGCAGCATCTCTATTTGCCACTGAACTTCCAGCACCATTGGATCTGCTGAATCATATGGTCCAAGTGGCAGAGCAGCTTCTACAGCAGACTGGAAATGTCACAGAGCCTCCTCTCGTTCACATCCCCACTCAAAATTAGCTGTTTTTCTGGTCACTCAGTAGGTGGGCCAGAGTAGCACATCCAAATGCATAATATGTTGTCACCAAAATCCGAAGAGACCAACTAGGCATTGTGCTTTCTTTTTGTTCATAGGAGGGTTCAGATACAGCAACTTATGTTCACCGTAGAAGGGATATCTTAACGTGGCACACACCACTGGACACCTAGAATTTCACTGAGATGGAAGGCCCCTGCATTTTTGTTGGATATATCTCCCATCCTCTGACATGCAATTGCCTTACTAATAAGCCTAGAGTAGTTGCTACTTCTTGCTCACTGGGTCCAATCAATATGATATCATCAATATAATAGAGCAGTGTGATGTCTTGTGGGAGGGAGAAACAATTGAGGCATCTGCCTCAAGATTATGACATAGGGCTAGAGAGTTGATGTACCCCTGGGGTAGAACATTGAAAGTATACTTCTGACCTTGCCAGCTGAAGGCAAACTGTTTCTGGTGGTCCTTATTAACATCTATTAAGGAAAAAAGCATTTTCCAGCTCAGTAGCTGCATACCATTTACAAGGAGATGTATTGATTTGCTCAATCAATGATACCACACCTGGAACAACAGCTGCAATTGGAGTTATCACCTGGTTGAGCTTACTATAATCCACTGTCATCCTTCAAGATCCATCTGTTTTCTGCACAGGCCAAATAGGAGAGTTGAATGGGGATGTGGTGGGAATCACCATTGCTGCAACCTTCAAGTCCTTAAGTGTGGCATGAATCTCTGCAATCCCTCCAGGAATCTAGTATTGCTTCTGATGCAATATTTTGCTACATAGGGGCAGTTCTCATGGCTTCCACTTGGCCTTTCATACTGTAATGGCCCTCACTGCATATTAGTTAGCCAATGTGAGGATCGTGCCCATTGTTCAGTATTTCTATTCCAATTATGCATTCTGGAACTGGGGAAATAACTACAGAATGGGTCAGGGGGCCCACTGGACACACAGTGAGATGGGTCTATGCTAAAATTCTATCAATAACCTGACCTCCATAAGCCCCCACACTGGCTGGTGAACCAGAGTGATGCTTTGGGTCCCCTGGAATTAATGTCACTTCTGAACCATTGTCTAATAATCCCCCAAATATCTGACAATTTCCTTTTACCCATTGTACAGTTTCCCTGGCAAAAGGTCATTGATGTCCTCAGGGAAGGCTTGGAGGAAGATGAACAGTATAAATTAGTGGCAGTGTAAGAAGGTCCTCATCCAAAGGCAACTAGACTCCCCCTCATTGAAGGGGCTGTGGGTCTGTAACCTGTCTCAAATCTGGATATTGATTCAGGGGCCAAGACCCCCTGTTTTTGTGATTAAACTTAGACTTCTGTTCACTTGGCCTAGAGCTCTTTCACTTTTACAGGTCAAACAAGAATTTAGTAGACTGCCATCTATTGTACTTCTGGGTACTCCATGATCTACTAGCCAACGCCACAAATCTCTGTGAGTCAGATTATTTTGGCTTCTGCTTTGAGTCTACTGTCCATTATGATAGCCATGTCCAGTTTGTCTTTGGTGGTTAAGTGCTGCCACCTGGCTTCTGCCAACTTGGGATCTGATCATCCCCATTGTGTTTAAGGATTCCAGCTCAGTGACATCAGTTCCCAGGGTAATATCTGACATACAGAGAAGGGTAACTATAGAGCTCTTCAGGGATGATGGAGCTTGCCTTACAATTTATTTCTCACAGTTCTGATAAAAGGTGCATCCTCTGGACATTCCTGGGATGTATGAGCAGGCTTTCCATGATAAATCCATTCTAACTGTCTAATCTCTCTAAGCTGTTGGATCCCCTAATCTACATTATACCAAAGCAGTTCTGATATTTCAACTTCAGATAACATCAGCCACCTTTTGATCCATGTTTCAGCCACCCATCCAAACATACATTTAATGCCCTTTCTAACCCCTTGAACTATAACATCAAATGCCAAATCTCTTCTTAGTTGGCCCATATCAAAAATTTTGCATGATCCAGCTTTATATTCCTCCCACCATTATTCAATACCCTTGAAATCCATTGCCACACATATTCCATTGATTTCTACCTACATAAATTGGAAAACTCATGCAGTTCTTTTGGAGTATAATATATCTCTTCATGGGTGACACTTTGTACCTCACCTTTTGAGGCCTGTTGGGACTTTAGTCTAGTTATAGGCCTGGAAGAAGTGAGGCATGGAGAGGGTGTATCATGAAGAGAGTTAGAAGAATCTTCCAAGTCAATTGTTTCAGGGCAATCATTTGCAGTTTCATCTGGTGAAACATTATTAATCACTCTCAGATTGATCCCTTCATGTCGATGTTGGGTGGCCAACTCCTCAGGGGGTGTTGGAGGTGGGGTGGCTATGTTCTCATGGCAGACTATTTCATGGGTATCTAGGAAAGACTCAGCATGATCTAGGGTTTCAACCTCTCCACTACATTATTATCAATCCATATGTCATCCCACTTTTCAGCTTCCCACTCCTTTCTAATCAATGCCCTCATTTTAACAGCAAACACCTTACAAGATTGAGATTTCAGTTTATGTTGTAAAGTTGCTACTATAACAATGTCTGAGTCTGATGTTCAGAGATCTCAAGTCTGCAGTGATAGGAAATAAGATTTTACTTCAGGGCACCCAAAGAATATTTACATATGTTATAAGGCATGTAAGCTTCTCATTTGAAGACTTCAGCTAATCCCTTTTCTTCATGAAAGTATATACCATATCTAACAACAACCAGCCAACATCTCTACACCTTCTATTTCCAGAAACCTCCATAAAGATGTCAAAAACATTATCCCCCAAAGTCTGGCTTTATACAGTTGAAGAATTAGAAGAGTCCAATTGTGGTATTTTGACTATCTCTTTTGCCAACTAGCCCTATGGATTGGCAGTGTTTTTCTGATTACAGAAAACAGAGTCCTTAGTGCCTCTGAGTCCTTTCAGAGTAGAAAACCAATTGCAAAAATCCATTTTAAGACTCTGTTACTTAAAACCACAGCCAGTACCAAGTTGTATTAGCTAGGGTTCTCTAGAGAAGCAGAATCAGCAGGAAATATCTGTAGATATATAATTTATAAAAATAGAGCCCAAGGTCTGTAGGACAGGCTGCAAGCTGCTCTCCCATGAAGGTCTTTAGTGACCACTCAGGAGAGTCTGGCTGGGCAACTGTGGAAATGGAAGAATCCAAAATCTGTAGGGCAGACTGTGAAGCTGGTGATTCCAATGAAGGGTCTGAATGAACTCCACAGGAGAGGCTCACTGGTTGAAGCAGGGAGGCTGATTGTCACTTATGAATCCTCCTTTAAAGTCAGTGACTGGATTAGGCATCACTCATTGCTGAAGACTCTCCCCTTAGCTGATAAAAATGCAATCAGCTGTGGATGCAGCCAATATAATCATGATTTAAGTCCATGAAATGTCCTCATAGCAACAGACAGGCCAGCACTCGCCTGACCAGATGACCGGGACCACCACATGGCCAAGTTAACAGATGAACCTGACCATGGCAAGATCTTAAATTATTTCCCAGATTTCTGACAGTCATTCTAACAATTTCTGGTTGTTTTGTCAGTGTTTCTGTGGAGAGTTGGTGGATTCAAACTGTTTACTTCATCATATTGTTGTCTGGGAAGTCTAACTGGAAAGGAATAAAAGACCTTCTATGAAAATAAATATTTTTCTGTGTTTTACATCTTTGTTTTGATATTTTTAAAAATTAAAAAAGTCATAAATCCCACCTAGACGTATATTTAAAGTGCAAAAATATCCAAGAAAAATAGAAAATTTTGAAGGTAACCTGAAGAAAAGAAGACTCAATATTCACAGAGGAAAAAAGATGAGAATTATGACACCCCTCATCAGAAAGTATGCAAACCAGAATACAACGGAATGTGGAAAGTAAATTATCAAACTATAATTCCCCACCTCACAAAAATACCATAAAAAATGAAAAGAGACAGAGAGATACAGGAGAAAAGGCTGTGTGAAGATAGAGACAGAGACGGGAGTGATGTTGCCATATACAGGAACCACCTGGAGCCATCAATAGCTGGAAGAGGCAGGAAGGATTCTCCCCCAGATCCTTTGGAGGAAGGATGGCCCAGATGGGATGCAAACATTGTTGCTGTTGAACTCCATAAGGTCAACCCAACTCAGTGTAGGTACCCACCAGAGCCTTTACATCTAATACTCAATTCTCTAGCTCTCATTGTTCACCAATAATTTTTAGTCTTATGCTTCCTTAAAAACATTTGCAATCAAACACTGTGACTGTGTGATTGTGAAAACCTTGTGTCTGATGCTCCTTTTATGTATGTTATGGACAGGTGAGTAAAAAATATGGATTAAAAATAAATAAATAATAGAGGGAACAAATGTCAAATAAATTGCATAGATTGAATAACTAGTGGCCAATGAAAGGAAGTGGTAAGGGGTACAAGAAAAAAATAGGGATAACAAAGTTAAAATATATTGGGTAGATGGAAATACTAGTAGTAAGTGAGAGGGAGGGGTAAGGGATTTGGTATTGTTCTAGTTTGCAAGCTGCCAGAATGCAATATACCAGAGACAGAATGACTTATAAAAGGGGAATTTAATAAGTTGCTAATTTACAGTTCTAAGGCTGAGAAAATTCCCCATTAAAACAAGTCTATTGAAATGTCCAATTTAAGGCATCTGGGGAAAAATACCTTGGTTCAAGGAGGCTGACAACGTTCAATATTTCTCTCTCAGCTGGAAGTGTACATGGCAAACATGGTGGTGTCTGCTGGTTTTCTCATGGCTCTACCAAAAGGGACTCTTTCCAAAATGTTTCCTCTTTTAAAGGATTCCTGTAAGTAACTCCACCTTCAGTGGATGGAGACACACCTCCATGGAAATCATCTAATCAAAAGTTACCATCCACAATTGGATGGGTCACATCTTCATGGAAACAATCAAAATGATCCCACCCAGCAATACTGAATGAGGATTAAAGGGCATGGCTTTTCTGGGGTACACCACAGATTCAGACCGGCACATTATGTTTGAGTTTTTTCTTTTTATTTCTTTTTCTGGATTGATGCAAATATTCTAAGAAATGATCATGGTGATGAATAAACTACTATGTGATGATATTGTGAGCCATTTATTGTACACCATATATGGAATGTTTGTATGTTAAGAACGTTCATGTTTGTATGTTGTTTGGGTTTATCAATAAAAAACAAACAAACAAAAATGCATGCAATCAACTACAGGCCAGAATATATATTTTTAATGAATGATAAAAACAGCAATGGATACCTTTTATTGAGTGCAAAGTGCATGACAATTTCCTAGGGGCTCTTATTCAAATTGACTATTCACAAATGCTTTCTGGGGTCTTAATCTGTTCCTACTAGTATGCTGGGCACTGAGAATAAAGTGAAGACAGATAGGTCTTTACATTTACCCAGTTTTTTAATGGCTTCAATAGAAGCATAATTAAAAGGAAAGTTGGATTTGATATCCCTTCTTTTAGAAAAGCTCATAGAAAATCTGGGGCTGAAAGAGTCTTCTGTGATGAGCAGGAGCTGTGTGCTGGGATTACAGCTCTCCTTGAGACAGAGTCCTGTTTTAAAAATATAATCACTTTTTTTCTTTTTTGGTGAAAAATAACAGATATACAAAAAAGCAATAAATTTCAAAGCACATCACAATTAGTTGTAGAACAGATTTCAGAGTCTGGATGGGCTACAATTCCACAATTTTAAGTTTTGGCTGCTCTAAAATACTGGAGACTAAAGTACCAATATAATGATTCAGCAATCACAAACTCTACATTCTCTGTGTAATTCCATCATCAACTTTGATTTTTTTTTCACACTATTTAGGGGTATTTGGCTTGTGCCCATTCTACCTTTTTCATGTTGGAAGGACTTTCAGTAATAAGGGGTTGGTGATGGAACTGGCTGGTGTTCCAGAAAGGCTGACCCCTCCAGATTTCAGGCTTTATCTGGTCCAAGGACCAATCTGGTGGTTGTAGTTTCTGCAAAGTTGCCCTAGTGCATAGAACCTTTGTAGAATCTTATATATTGTCCTAGAGGTTCTTTATGATTGGCTGAAATGGTTTTGGTTGTGGGTTGGCAAGTTATGATAGGCAGTAATGTCTAACAGATGTTTGCATAATATCAACCTCCAGAGTAGCCTCTTGACTGTATTTGAACTCTCTCAGCCACTGATATGTTATTTGTTCTACTTCTTTTCCCCCTTTTGGTTAGGGTGGCATTGTGGATCCCACAGTGCCAGGGCCAGACTCATCCCTGGGAGGCATCTCCCACACCACCAGAGAGACTTTTCATCCCACATAAGGGGGAAGGCAATAATTTCACTTGCTGAGTTGGGCTAAGAGAGACTGAGGCCACATATGAGCAAAAAGAGGCCCTCTGAAAGTGACTTTTAAACACACCTACAGATAGGCTAATCTTCTCTGATATATTCTTTTTTCTCTGATTTTTTTCATTTTTTTCTGATATATTCTTAAGCTTCACAAGAGCAAACCTCAATATCAAGGGCATGGCTTACTGATTTGGGTGTCCCTAATGTTTGACAGAGTATTAGGGGTTTCTCTGGTGGTAAAGTTCAATAGTTTCATGTTTTTTTCTCCCATCCCTCAAGGAACTTAGCCAATACTGTCTGATTATGTGCTTAATGTATTGTGGGATATTTCCAGGCATTACATTAAGCTATACAGGATGAAAAGCCTCATTTTTATTCTGGGTTCCCTGTGTTTTGATTGTTTAAATGAGCTATTGAGACAGGTTGAGTTAGACTAAGTGCTACAGAAATTTAGGTTCTGGACAAAGTAAACTTTTCTTCCTTTGGTCTCAAAGAATAGATGAGGTTCTAAAATACAGACAATTTCTTCCTTATCCCATATTCTTACTTACATTAATCCTGATCCAATCACCTTCCTTCTTATCTCTGAATACCAGGTTATACATATATAAAACAGCCTCTAAAAATCAAGAAATAATAATTACCATTTTGGACAAAATGTGACTGCTACAAGAGTTTACAATCGAGGATCCTGTTTTCTTATAAGCATTTCCTAAATGAGACCTTATAATAATTTCTCTTTCATTTCTGGCTTAGTTTTCCCCACCAAATATCCCAGAGCTTCATTCACAATGTTCCATGCCATGAACTTTGCTCCTTTTTGGAACATCACAATATTAAATCATATGTATACACCATTTTCCAATCTACTTCCCATCAGTGCATCCTTCAGCCACCTTTACCATGATCATAAAAGTGGAGTCATAAAGTATCTATCTTTTTGTGTCTGACTTATTTCACTCAGCATTATGTCCTCAAGGCTCATCCATGTTGTCATGCACTTCAGGACATCATTTCATCTTATTGCTGCATAATATTCCATCGTAGGCATATACCACATTTTGTTAATCCACTCATCTGTTGATGGGCACTTAAATTTTCCATCTTTTGGCAATTGTGAATAATATTGCTATGAAAATCAGTGTGCCTATGTCTGAGTTACTGCGTCCAGCTCCTCTGGGTATATACTGAGTAGTGCTGTTGCTGGGTCATAGAGCAACTTGATATTTAGTTTTCTAAAAAATCACCAAACTGTTTTCCGCAGTTTGTACCCGTATACATTCCCACCAGCAGTGGATAAGTGTTCCAATTTCTCCACATCCTCTTTAATATTTGTAGTTTCCTGTTGGTTTAATAGCAGCCATTCTTATAGGTTTGAGGTGGTATCTCATTGTAGTCCTGATATGCATTCCCCTAACAGCTAATGAAAATGAACATCTCTTTATATGCTTTTGAGCCATCTGTATTTGCTCTTAAGAAAAATGGCTATTCATATCTCTAGCCCATTTTATAATTGGGTTTTTTTGTTGTTGAGTTGTATGATTTCTTTCTGTATACAGGATATCAAACCTTTGTCTGGTGTGTGATTCCAAATATTTTTTCCCATTAAATTGGCTGCCTCTTCACTTTTTTGACTAAGTCTTTTGATGTACAAAAGCATTTGATTTTGAAGAGTTCCTATTTATCAATTTTTTTTTTCTTGCTTGTGCTTTGGGTGCAAGGTTTAAGAAGTTACCTACTGCTACTAGATGTATCTGTGTTGATTTGAAAGGAAGTGTGTCCCCTAGAAAAGCCATGTTTTAATCTTAATCCCATTTTGTAAAGGCAGCAATTCTTCCAATCCCTATTCAGCACTGTATGTTTGAAACTGTAATTAGATCATCTCCTTGGAGATGCGATGTAATCGAGAGTGGTTGTTAAGATGGACTAGGTGATGACATGTCTCCACCCATTCAGGTGGGTCTGGATTAGTTTCTGAAGTTCTATAAAAGAGGAAACATTTTGGAGATTGGAGATCCAGAGAGAGCAGAGAATGCTGCAGCAGCACGAAGCAGAGAGTTCATGAGCCAGCAACCTTTGGAGATGAAGAAGGAAAATATCTCCTGGGGAGCTAAATGAACAGGAAGACAGGAGAGGAAGCTAGCAGATGACACCATGTTCACCATGTGCCCTTCCAGCTGAGAGAGAAACTCTGACTGTGTTTGCCATGTGCTTCCTCAGATGACAGAGAAACATTGAACTTCATTGGCCTTTTTTTATTATTAATTAAAAATTAACTAACAACATTTAGAAATCATTCCATTCTACATATACAATCAGTAATTCCCAATATCATCACATAGATGCATATTCATCATTTCTTAGTACATTTGCATCGATTAATAAAGAGAAATAAAAAGACAACAGAAAAAGAAATAAAATGATAATAGAGAGAAAGAAAAAAAATAAAATAAAAACTATACCTCAGATGCAGCTTCATTCAGTGTTTTAACATAATTACATTACAATTAGTTAGTATTGTGCTGTCCATTTCTGAGTTATTGTATCCAGTCCTGTTGCACAGTCTGTATCCCTTCAGCTCCAATTACCCATTATCTTACCCTATTTTTATCACCTGATGGTCTCTGTTACCAATGACATATTCCAAGTTTATTCTCCAATGTCGGTTCACGTCACTGGGACCATACAGTATTTGTCCTTTAGTTTTGGGCTAGTCTCACTCAGCATAATGTTCTCTAGGTCCATCCATGTTATTACATGCTTCATAAGTTTATTCTGTCTTATAGCTGCATAATATTCCATCATATGTCTATACCACAGTTTGTTTAGCCACTCATCTGTTGATGGACATTTTGGCTGTTTCCATCTCCTTGCAATTGTAAATAATGCTGCTATAGACATCGGTGTGCAAATGTCCTTTTGTGTCTTTGCCCTTAAGTTCTCTGAGTAGATACCTAGCAATGGTATTGCTGGGTCATATGGCAATTCTATATTCAGCTTTTTGAGGAACCGCCAAACTGCCTTCCACAGTGGTTGCACCATTTGACATTCCCACCAACAGTGGATAAGTGTGCCTCTTTCTCCACATCCTCTCCAGCACTTGTCATTTTCTGTTTTGTTGATAATGGCCATTCTGGTGGGTGTGAGATGATATCTCATTGTGGTTTTGATTTGCATTTCTCTAATGGCCAGGGATATTGAGCATCTCTTCATGTGCCTTTTGGCCATTTGTATTTCCTCTTCTGGTAGGTGTCTGTTCAAGTCTTTTTCCCATTTTGTAATTGGGTTGGCTGTCTTTTTGTTGTTGAGTTGAACAATCTCTTTATAAATTCTGGATACTAGACCTTTATCTGATATATCATTTCCAAATATTGTCTCCCATTGTGTAGGCTGTCTTTCTACTTTCTTGATGAAGTTCTTTGATGCACAAAAGTGTTTAATTTTGAGGAGCTCCCATTTATTTATTTCTTTCATCAGTGCTCTTGCTTTAGGTTTAAGGTCCATAAAACCACCTCCAATTGTAAGATTCATAAGATATCTCCCTACATTTTCTTCTAACTGTTTTATGGTATTAGACCTAATGTTTAGATCTTTGAACCATTATGAGTTAACTTTTGTATAGGGTGTGAGATACGGGTCCCCTTTCATTCTTTTGCATATGGATATCCAGTTCTCTAGGCACCATTTATTGAAGGGACTGTTCTGTCCCAGGTGAGTTGGCTTGACTGCCTTATCAAAGATCAAATGTCCATAGATGAGAGGGTCTATATCTGAGCACTCTATTCTATTCCATTGGTCAATATATCTATCTTTATACCAGTACCATGCTGTTTTGACCACTGTGGCTTCATAATATGCCTTAAAGTCAGGCAGCATGAGACCTCCAGCTTCGTTTTTTTCCCCTCAAGATACTTTTAGCAATTCGGGGCACCCTGCCCTTCCAGATAAATTTGCTTATTGTTTTTTCTATTTCTGAAAAATAAGTTGCTGGGATTTTGAGTGGTATTGTGTTGAATCTGTAAATCAATTTAGGTAGAATTGACATCTTAACTATATTTAGTCTTCCAAACCATGAACATGGTATGCCCTTTCATCTGTTTAGGTCTTCTGTGATTTCTTTTAACAGTTTTTTGTAGTTTTCTTTGTATAGGCCTTTTGTCACTTTAGTTAAATTTATTCCTAGGTATTTTATTCTTTTAGTTGCAATTGTAAATGGAATTCGTTTCTTGATTTCCCCCTCAGCTTGTTCATCGCTAGTGTATAGAAACACTACAGATTTTTGAATGTTGATCTTGTAACCTGCCACTTTGCTGTACTCATTTATTAGCTCTAGTAGTTTTGCTGTGGATTTTTCAGGGTTTTCGACGTATAGTATCATATCATCTGCAAACAGTGATAGTTTTACTTCTTTCTTTCCAATTTTGATGCCTTGTATTTCTTTTTCTTGTCTAATTGCTCTGGCTAGAACTTCCAACACGATGTTGAATAATGGTGATAGTGGACATCCTTGTCTTTTTCCTGATCTTAGGGGAAAAGTTTTCAATTTTTCCCCATTGAGGATGATATTAGCTGTGGATTTTTCATATATTCCCTTTATCCTTTTAAGGAAGTTCCCTTGTATTCCTATCCTTTGAAGAGTTTTCAACAGGAAAGGATGTTGAATCTTGTCAAATGCCTTCTCTACATCCATTGAGATGATCATGTGATTTTTCTGCTTTGATTTGTTGATATGGTGTATTACATTAATTGATTTCCTTATGTTGAACCATCCTTGCATACCTGGGATGAATCCTGCTTGGTCATGATATATAATTCTTTTAATGTGTTGCTGGATTCGGTTTGCAAGAATTTTGTTGAGGATTTTTGCATCTATATTCATTAGAGAGATTGGTCTGTAGTTTTCTTTTTTTGTAAAATCTTTGCCTGATTTTGATATGAGGGTGATGTTGGCTTCATAGAATGAATTAGGTAGCTTTCCCTCCACTTCAATTTTTTTGAAGAATTTGAGCAGGGTTGGTACTATTCTTTCTGGAATGTTTGGTAGAATTCACATGTGAAGCCGTCTGTCCTGGACTTTTCTTTTTGGGAAGATTTTTAATAACTGATTCAATTTATTTACTTGTGATTGGTTTGTCAAAGTCATCTATTTCTTCTTGAGTCAAAGTTGGTTGTTCATGACTTTCTAGGAACCTGTTCATTTCATCTACCTTGTTGTATTTATTAGCATAAAGTTGTTCATAGTATCCTCTTATTACCTCCTTTATTTCTGTGAGGTCAGTGGTTATGTCTCCTCTTCCATTTCTGATCTTATTTATTTGCATCCTCTCTCTTCTTCTTTTTTGTCAATCTTGCTAAGGGCCCATCAATCTTGTTGATTTTCTCATAGAACCAACTTCTGGTCTCATTGATTTTCTCTATTGTTTTCATGTTCTCAATTTCATTTATTTCTGCTCTAATCTTTGTTATTTCTTTCCTTTTGCCTGCTTTGGGGTTAGTTTGCTGTTCTTTCTCCAGTTCTTCCAAGTGGACAGTTAATTTCCAAATTTTTGCCCTTTCTTTTTTTTTTGATATAGGCATTTAGGGCTATAAATTTCCCTCTTAGCACTGCCTTTGCTGTGTCCCATAGGTTTTGATATTTTGTGTTTTCATTTTCATTCACCTCAAGATATTTACTAATTTCTGTTTTAATTTCTTCCTTGACCCACTGGTTGTTTAAGAGTGTGTTGTTGAGCCACCACATATTTGTGAATTTTTTGTCACTCTGCCAATTATTGATTTCCAACTTCATTTCTTTATGATCTGAGGAAGTGTAGTGTATGATTTCAATCTTTTTATATTTGTTGAGACTTGCTTTGTGACCCAGCATATGGTCTATCTTTGAGTATGATCCATGAGCACTTGAGAAAAAGGTGTATCCTGCTGTTGTGGGGTATAATGTCCTATAAATGTCTGTTAAGTCTAGCTCATTTATTGTAATATTCAAATTCTCAGTTTCTTCATTGATCCTCTGTCTCGATGTTCTGTCCATTGATGAGAGTGGTGAATTGAAGTCTCCAACTATTATGGTGGATGTGTCTATTTCCCTTTTCTGTAATTGCAGTGTATTCCTCACGTATTTTGGGGCATTCTGATTCAGTGCATAAATATTTATGATTGTTATGTCTTCTTGTTGAATTGTTCCTTTTATTAGTAGATAGTATCCTTCTTTTTCTCTTTTAACTGTTTTACATTTGAAGTCTAATTTGTTGGATATTAGTATAGCTACTCCTGCTCTTTTCTGGTTGTTATGTGCATGAAATATCTTTTCCCAACCTTTCACTTTCAACTTATGTTTATCTTTGGGTCTAAGATGTGTTTCCTGTAGACAGCATATAGAAGGATCCTGTTTTTTAATCCATTCTGCCAGTCTATGTCTTTTGATTGGGGAATTCAGTCCATTAACATTTAGTGTCATTACTGTTTGGGTAATACTTTCCTCTACCATTTTGCCTTTGTATTATATATATCATATCTAATTTTCTTTCTTTCTACACTCTTCTCCACACCTCTCTCTTCTGTCTTTTTGTATCTGACTCTAGTGCTCCCTTTAGTATTTCTTGCAGAGCTGGTCTCTTGGTCACAAATTCTCTCAGTGACTTTTTGTCTGAGAATGTTTTAATTTCTCCCTCATTTTTGAAGGATAATTTTGCTGGATATAGGAGTCTTGGTTGGCAGTTTTTCTCTTTTAGTAATTTAAATATATCATCCCACTGTCTTCTTGCTTCCATGGTTTCTGCTGAGAGGTCTACACATAGTCTTATTGGGTTTCCCTTGTATGTGATGGATTGTTTTTCTCTTGCTGCTTTCAAGATCCTGTCTTTCTCCTTGACCTCTGACATTCTAACTAGTGTCTTGGAGAATGCCTATTTGGGTCTAATCTCTTTGGGGTGCGCTGCACTTCTTGGATCTGTAATTTTAGGTCTTTCATAAGAGTTGGGAAATTTTCAGTGATAATTTCTTCCATTAGTTTTTCTCCTCCTTTTCCCTTCTCTTCTCCTTCTGGGACACCCACGACACGTATATTTGTGCGGTTATATTGTCCTTGAGTTCCCTGATACCCTGTTCAAATTTTTCCATTCTTTTCCCGATAGTTTCTGTTTCTTTTTGGAATTCAGATGTTCCATCCTCCAAATCACTAATTCTATCTTCTGTCTCTTTAAATCTATCATTGTAGGTATCCATTGTTTTTTCCATCTTTTCTACTTTATCCTTCACTTCCATAAGTTCTGTGATTTGTTTTTTCAGTTTTTCTATTTCTTCTTTTTGTTCAGCCCATGTCCTCTTCATGTCCTCCCTCAATTTATTGATTTCATTTTTGAAGAGGTTTTCCATTTCTGTTCGTATATTCAGCATTAGTTGTCTCAGTTCTTGTATCTCATTTGAACTATTGGTTTGTTCCTTTGACTGGGCCATATTCTCAATCTTCTGAGCGTGGACCGTTATCTTCTGCTGCTGGCGTCTGGGCATTTAGTCAGATTTCCCTGGGTGTCGGACCCAACAAGGTTGTAATATTTTTCTGTGAAATCTCTGGGTTCTGTTTTTCTTATCCTGCCCAGTAGGTGGCGCTCGTGGCACATGTTTGTCTCACGTGTTTGAAATGGATCCCCCCGGTCACCGATCTCCGCGGCCTGGGGATTTACGATCCAATTTTCTCCGTTGGTTCAGGAGCCACGCGTGGTGGGGACATCAGCCGCCGCGGCTTGAGGGGACCCTGTGGCTGGTTGCCGGCTGCAGCGGGCCCGGGAAATTCACCACCGGACCAGGAAGTCGCCTGCAGTGGAGGGGCGTCGGTCACCAGCCGCCGCGGCCTGGGGAATTCCCCACCAGACCAGGAAGCCGCCCGCGGGGGGGGGCACTGCGGCTTGGATAGCCCTCTGATCTGAGACTCGTAACCACAGACTTGAAGCCGAGACTCGAAGCCGCCCGCAAAAAAGGGGCGCCGGCCACCTCAGCTTGGGAAACTTGCCTCTCCAAGACTCTCAGCTGGCCCGGGAAGGAGGGAGGGAGTAGCTCAGGCCACCGCAGCTGCCGCTGCTCGGGAAATTGTGCGCCGCTCGGGGATCTCACCACAGCCGAGTCTCACAGTCAGACTAGCCAGTCCAGACTGGGGTACGCTGTGTGTCCATTCCCTGCCATGGCCCCAGGAGATGTTCTTCACTGTTTCAGTTCACCTAGTACTTGCTTTGGAGATGGAGGAACTAAGACGCATGTACCTTACTAAGCCGCCATCTTGGCCCCTTCCTTATGTTTTTGAAAGCTTTGAGCAGGATTGGTGTTGATTCTTTTGGAGTGCTTGATAAAATTTCCCTGTGAAGCCATCTGGCCCTGGCTTTTCTTTTCCTCCCTTTCTCCTTTCCTCCCTCCCTCCCTCCCTCCCTCCCTTCCTTTTTTTTCTTTCCTTTCTTTCTTCCTTCTTTCTTCTTTTGTCAGGAGCCACCATAACAACATTTCAGATTTTTCATGCTAACTGCTCCAGAATATAGGAGGCCAGAAGGAATAAATATTTTTATCATCAAAATGGATTATTTTTTATTTTTGTTAGAAATAATTTATAAAGTAGAAAGCAGTAAATTTCAAAGCACAGTGCAATAATTAGTTGTAGAAGAATTTTCAGAGTTTGGTAAGGGCTATAATTCCACAATTTTAGGTTTTTACATCTAGCTGCTCTAAGATACTGGAAACTAAAGGAAATATCAATTTAATGATTCAGCAATCATATTACTTTGTTAAACTCTGCCTTCTCTGTACAACTCCACCATTAGCTTTGACCTTGATATCCCACTCTTAGGATTATTTGGGCTATGGCCATTCTAACATTTTCATGTTGGAAGGGGCTGTCAGTAATATGGGGTAGGGAGATGCAGAGAGGCTGGGCCCTCTAGGTTGTAGGACTTATCTTGTCCAGGGACTGTTCTGGAGCGGTAGGTTTCTGGTAAATTACTCTAGTGCATACAACCTTTGCAGATTCTTATATATTGCCCTAGGTGACCTTTAGGATTGTATAGAATGCTTTTGGTGGGGGTTTGGAAACTTGTGATAGGTAGCAATGTCTAATTAAAGCTTGTTTTAGGTCGTCTACTTCTTCCTGAGTCAGTGTAGCATTTTTATGTGTCTCCAGGAATTTACCTATTCCATCTAAGTTGCCTAATTTGTTGGTATGTAGTTGTTCATTGAATACTCTTATGATTTCTTTTATTTCCTCAGGGTCTGTGGTAATGCACATCTTCTCATTTCTGATGTTGTTTATTTGCATCCTCTTTCTTTTTTTCTTTATCAGTCTTGTTAATTGCCCATCAATTTTATTGATTTTCTCAAAGCACCAACTGTTGGTCTTACTGATTCTTTGTATTATTTTGCTCTCCCATTAATTTAATCTTTGTATTTTCTTGTTTTCTATTTCTTGTGGTGTTTGCTGTTCTTTCTGAAGTTCCTCCAGATGAGCAGTTAAGTCCTCGATTTTTGCTCTTTCTTGTTTTTAAATATAGGAATTTAGGGGAATAGATTCCCCTCTCAGCAGAGCTTTTGCCACATCCCTTAAATTCTGATATATTGTGTTCTCATTTTCATTCATCCCTATATAGCTCCTATTTTCTCTAGCAATTTCTTCTTTGAACCATTAGTTGTTAAACAGTGTGTTATTTAATCTCCAAATATTCAGGAACGTTCTCACTCTTTTTTTTTTTTTTAGAAGGAAAAAACAGACATTTTTGTTTTATTTTGATAGTACATTTCTTATCTTTTTTGGTAATAGATGTTCTTCGAAGTTATCTCTTATTTTCTACCTTTCTGTATCTTCTGAATTCCTTTTTCTTTCGTGTTTCTTTCTTTTTTTTCCTCATTTTTAAAAATTTTTTTTATTAATTAAAAAAATTAACTAACACAACATTAGAAATCAATCCATTCTACATATGCAATCAGTAATTCTTAATATCATCACATAGGTGTATGGTCATCATTTCTCAGTACATATGCATCAATTTAGAGAAAGAAATAGCACGACAACAGAAAAAGAAATAAAGTGATAACACAGAGAGAAAACACAAATAAAAATAAAAAGTACAAAAATATATAAGAGAAAAAAAACCAAAAAAAAACTATAGCTCAGATGCAGCTTCATTCAGCGTTCCAACATAATTACATTACAATTAGGCAGTATTGTGCTGACCTTTTTTTTTTTTTTTTTTTTAGAAATCATACCATTCTACATATGCAATCAGTAATTCTTAACATCATCACATAGATGCATGATCATCGTTTCTTAGTACATTTGCATCGGTTTAGAAGAACTAGCAATATAACAGAAAAAGATATAGAATGTTAATATAGAGAAAAAAAATAAAAGTAATAAGAACAAAACAAACAAAACAAAACAAAACAAAAACCTATAGCTCGGATGCAGCTTCATTCAGTGTTTTAACATGATTACTTTACAATTAGGTATTATTGTGCTGTCCATTTTTGAGTTTTTGTATCTAGTCCTATTGCACAGTCTGTATTCCATCAGCTCCAATTACTCATTATCTTACCCTGTTTCTAACTCCTGCTGAACTCTGTTACCAATGACATATTCCAAGTTTATTCTCGAGTGTCGATTCACATCATTACGTTCTCACTCTTTGGGGGTTATTGATATCCAGCTATATTCCATTGTGGTCAGAGAAGGTGCTTTGAATAATTTCAATGTTTTAAAATTTATAAAAACCTGTTTTGTGCCCAGGATATGATCTATCCTGGAGAATGTTCCATGAACACTAAAAAAGAATGTATAGCCTGGTGTTTTGGAGTCTAATCAAGAATACATTTCTATTGGGTCTGATTCATTTATGATGTTATTTTACTTATCTATTTCCTTGTTGATCTTCAGTCTCATTGTCCTATCTATAGAGGAGAGTGGTGTATTGAAGTCTCCTTCTATTATTATTGAAACATCTTTTGCACCCTTCAGTTTTGCCAATGCCTGTCTGGTGTACTTTGGAGCTCCTTTATTGTGAGCATAAACATTTATGGTTGTTATTTCTTCTTGGTGAATTGTCATTTTAATTAATATATAGTGTCCTTCTTCATCTCTTGTGATATCTTTACATTTAAAGTCTATGCTGTCCTATATTAGTATCACATCTCCTGTTTTCTTTTGGTTTCAACTTGCATGGAACATCATTTTCCATCATTTAACTTTCAATCTATTTGTATCCTTGTATCTAAGTTGAGTCTCTTGTAAGCAGCATATAGCTGGATTATATTTTGTGATCCATTTTGCCAATCTGCATCTTTAATTGGTAAGTTTTTCCTGTTAACATTCAAAGTTATTACTGAAGAGGTGTTTCTTGATTCCACCATTTTGTCTTCTTGATTTTATTTGTCAGATCTATATATTCTTTTCCCTCTTTCTCTTTTTATCCTTTAAGTTGCCCTTACTGGTATTCTTCAATTCACTGCTCTCCTCCAGACCTCCCTCTCCTGTCTTCTTTTTCTTTTTTTTTCAATCAGCAGAACTCCCTTTAGTATTCCTTGTAGGGGTGGCTTCAGGATTTGTTTGCCTGTGAAAATTTTAATCTTTCCCTGAGTTTTGAAGGACAATTTGGCTGGGTACAGAATTCTTGGCTGGAAGTCTTTCTCTTTCAGGATCTTAAATATATCATACCAGTGTCTTCTCATCTCCACAGTGCCAGTTGAGTAGTCTGAAGTCATGCTTATGAGGTTATCCTTGTATATAGTAGATTATTTGTCCCTTGCTGCTTTCAGGGTTTTCTGCTTCTCTTCAACATTTGACAGACTGATGAGTACGTGTCTTGGGGAAGGCCTATTTGAATTTATTCTATTTGGAGTTCACTGAGCTTCTTTGACTTGCATATTTATGCCCTCTGTAAGGATTGGGAAGTTTTCCCCCATTATATCTTCACTTAATCTTCCTATCTCTTTATTCTTCTTTTCTCCTTCTGGGACACCTGATTCTATTATTTGCGTACTTTGTTTTGTCAATAATTTACCTGAGATCCAATTCAAAATTTTCCATCTTTTTTGTTGTTTGTGGTTTTAATTGTCCCAATTAAAAAATGTGTCATGAAGAAAAATAAAGGAATATCAATATCACTGGGTGTTAAAAATGGATGGTCATTCATATTTTAACACTTAACCTTCTGAGTAAGACTAAAGCAAGAAATGTTTATTTGGTGCAAAATTTATAGTTTGACTAGTGCATTTCCTAATTTAACTTATATAGACAGTTTAATTGAACACCATATGCACACTGAACCTTGAATAGGGCCAGAGATTTTGTTTGTTTGTCCAGGTTAGTGTGATGCTCCCATAAACCCGAGAGTAATTTGAACAGTGAATAAAGAAGTATTTGCAAAATGTCCTTGGGGGAATTGGGAGAAAGGGAGTAAAATTCAACTTCTCTGTTTGGAGAATTCCGGATAATCTCGCAAGCAGTAGGGACAACAAAGTCAATTGGCCATGCCCTCAATCTTGGGGTTTGCCTTTAAGAAACTTACCCCTGCAAAGGATAGGATGAAGCTTACTTAAAATTAGGCCTAAACATGACCCCAGAGCACCTCTTTTGTTGCTCAGATGTGGTCTCTCTCTCAGTCAACACGGCATGTGAACTCACTGCCTTCACCCTCTACATGGGACATGATTCTGAGGGGTGTAAACCTCTCTGACATTGTGGGACAGAAATTCTAAGATGAGCTGGGACTCAGGATCAAGGGATTGAGAAAACTTTCTTGACAAAAGTCAGGAAGAGATAAATGAGACAAAATAAAGAGAGAGATTTCAAACAGAATCAACATGTTATCCTGGAAGTTATTCTTTCATATTATATAGATATCCCCCTTTTAGTTTGTGGTGTATTCTAGTGACTGCATGGAAGTATGTGAAACTGTAGATCTTTGTTCCAGTAGCCATGTTTCTTGAAGATGATTGCATAATGATATAACTTTTGCAATGTACTGTGTGATTATGAAAACCTTGTGTCTGATGCTCCTTTTATTTACAGTATGGACAGGTGAGTAAAAAATATGGCTAAGAAATAAACAATGGTTAGAATAAATTGTGTAGATTGAGATTCTGGTAGTCAATAAGAGGGAGGGTAGGGGGTATGGCATGTACGAGTTTTTCCTTTTTTCTTTTTATTTTTTTTGCTAGAGAGATGCAGATGTTTGAAAAAATGGTCATAGTGAGGAGTACACAACTATGTGATGACACTGTGAGCTACTGATTGCAAACATGTCAAGAATATTTGTACATTTGTTTATAATAAAAATTTTTAAAAAATCAATTGTCCTTCTTTCTAGTTCACTTATTCTTTCCTCTGCCTCTTCAAGTTTGCTGTTATGTCTCAATCATAGTTTTCATTTGGTGTACATCATCTTTAATCTCTGTGATATCTGCTATTATTCTATTTATTCTTTCAAATTCCTTGTTATGCTCTTTCAGTTTTCCTCTTGATCTCTATTACATTACTAGCCATACTATTTTATTTAGTACAGTTATATGAACCTCTTTGTTTAGTCCAATATCCGTGTCTCCTTTGGTGTTGTACTTTCGTCATTAGGCTGCGGTGTGTCTGTCTGCATGACAGATATGTTTAGGGATCTACTTTCTTCCCGGTATACAAATACCTTGAATGGTTTACTTTGGAAGTTGATTTCCTTCAGTAGTCTAAAGCCTTGCATTTGTGGGATAGATGTGGAGCAGAATGCAGGGCATGGAATGGGACACAACAGCGTGGTGATGTGTTGCAGTGCGGGTATAGGTACAGGTTGGGAATTTTATGCTGGTGCTTGCGAACATGGGTGCCCAGCAGCAGAGAGGGTGTGGTTGTGCAGGTGCATAGGTCTGGAGGCTGGGGCCCTGTTGTGCACTTGTCTAGTGCAGGACACTATGTGCATGCACAGAGCCTAGGGCAGTGGGTCAGTGTTGCGCCTGTGTAGGAGCCAAGGGTTAGAACAAGACCTGCAGAATTTGTGGAAGCAGCTGGCCTCAGGATGGTGGCAGTAAGCCGTGGAGATTGTTATGTAGAGCAGTCTGGGAGGAAGAGAATGTTTACCCCAAATGGTTATGTTAAGTATGAAGAACACTGAAAGATAAGAACTTTGCTCCCTCAGGAAATGCATGCATGCCTATTGACATTCTGTGGTATATAACCAGGATCTGGCTAAGAATAAAATTGTCTGAAGTCTGTCTGAAGTAAACTCAAGCTTCAGACCCCCTGAGCCTGTCTGGGTCTTTCTTTCTTTCTTCCTTTCTTTTTTTTCCTCATCATTCCTTAATATCCTTCGAGCTCCATTTCAATAGGAAGCAACATGCCTGCATGGGCTGGAGGTGCAAGTGTTCAGGCTGTGCAGGTCAACATATGCTCAGAGCAGAAGGGCATGACTGGGGTTGGTGGACATGTGCCAATCTGGGAGGACTATAAGCTGAAGTACACGTGGGCAGAAGTCAGAGGGGAGCAGGGTGGGGTTGCATGACTGTATGTGTTAGAGGTGGGTGTCACCTTGGTATGGAGGTAAGCACCTGTAGCCTTTATGCACTGGCAACCACCTGCAGAGGCAGGGACGAGAAGGCAGGGCTGGGAGGGGTGGGGCAACATTGCACTTTTACAGAAGAGGTGAGTTGGGCTGGAGCAGGTTGATGTACTTGGGGTGAGGGTGCAGAGCAGGTACACATGTGCGGGTTTGGTGGCGTGAGGGTGCTTGGAACATGGATGTGTGGGGTGGGTAATGTGGCTCAGGTGCATGAGGTATGGAGTGAGTCACCATTCACGGGGCTGGCTGCACAGGTGAGCTGGCATGTCCAAGGACTGTGGCTTTGCTTAATTCCTCATACCCATGTCCCTAACCATGCACTTCTGAGGGTTCTGGGCTTCCTTGTTAGGCTCTAAGCACTAGCAGGATGGTCTCTGGTTCTCTACTTCTCAGTTCCTCAGCTTTTGTAACCAGGGCCTTCCTATGTGGTACAGAAGACTCTTCCAGGTCAGTTACACCCTGGAATCACTGTCTCAGTTTCTTTCCCATCCCTTGTCTAGCTGTTTCTTGGAGCAGGGGTGAACTTGATCCATTCTATTCTGCCATCTTCCCAGAATGAGTACATGGAATCTTGAATAGGGAGTGAGATCTCATTGGTTTGTCCAGGTGTGTTGGTTTGAAAGGATGTATGGACACTAGAAAAGCTATGTTTTAATCAAAATCCCACTTTGTAAAGGCAGAATACCCCTATTCAATACTGTGTTTGAATCTGTAATTAGATTATCTCCCTGGAGATGTAACCCAATCAAGAGTGGTTGTTAAACTGGATTAGGGAAGATGTGTTTCCACCCATCTGGGTGGGTCTTAATTAGTTTCTGGAGTCCTATAAAAGAGGAAACATTTTGCAGAATGAGAGATTAAGAGAGAGCAGAGAATGCTGCAGCACCACAAAATAGAGAATCCACGAACCAGTGACCTTTGGAGATAAAAGAGGTAAACACCTCCCGGGGAGCTTCATGAAACTGGAAGCCAGGACAGAAAGCTAGCAGATGACACCATCTTTGCCATGTGCCCTTCTATCTGAGAGAGAAGCCCTGGCTATGTTCACTATGTGCCTTCTCACTTGAGAAAGAAACCCTGAACTTCATCGGCCTTCTTGAATCAGGGTATCTTTTTCTGGATGCCTTTGATTGGACATTTCTATAGACCTATTTTAATTGGGACATTTTCTTGGCCTTAGAACTGTAAACTAGCAATATATTAAATTCCCCTTTAAAAAAGCCATTCCGTACCTGGTATATTGAATTCTGGCAGCTAGCAAACTAGAACACCAGGTTACCGTGATGTCCCAATATATCCCACACTCATTTGGGAAGTAAAGAAAGAAGCATTTGCAAAGTCCTTTCACAGGGCTGTTGAGAAAGAAGGAAATATTCAACTTCCCCATTTGGAGAATGCCTGATATTCTCACAAGCAGTTGGGACCAAATCAATAGGTTGAGCCCTCTATCATGGGTTTGCCACTATGAAGCTTATTCCTGAAAAGGATAGGCTAAGTCTTTCACTCCTAGAGTTCTCTTTTGTTGCTCAGATGTGGCCTTCCTCTAAGCCAATTCAGCTGGTGAACTCACTGCTCTCTCCTGTACATACAAATTAACTACTAGGAGTGTAAATATCCCTGGCAAAGAGGGACAGCTCCTCAGATGAGTGGAATGTGGCAACATGTGATTGAGAAAGTCTTCTTGACCAAAATGGAGAAGAGAGAATAGAGACAAAATGAAGTTTCAGTGGTTGAGATATTTCAAACAGAGTCAAGAAGTTATCCTGGGGGTTATTCTTATGCATTACATAGAGATCTTTTTAGTTTATGGTGTATTTGAGTGACTGAAGGGAAGTACCTGAAACTGTTGAACTGTGTTTCAGTAGCCTTGACTCCTGAAGAAGATTGTATGTATAGCTTTTAAAATGTGACTCTGAATACCTTGTGTCTGATGATCTTTTTTGTTTGTTTTTAATTTTTTCTTTTGATGCTCCTTTTATCCAGGGAATGGCTAGAAGAGTAAAAAAAAGGGATAAAAATAAATAATAGGCAAGGTAAAATTAGCTGGGTAGGTTGAAATACTAGTGGTCAATGACAGAGAAGGGTAAGGTGTATGGGATGTGAGTTTTTTCTTTTCTTCTATTTATTTCTTTTTCTGGAGTCATGTACATGTTATAAAAATGACCATGATGATGAATGTAATTATGTGATGATATCGTGAGTCACTGACTGTACACCATGTATGGACTGTATGTGCATGAAGATTTGTCAATAAAAATATTTTTAAAAAATGACATGGCAGTGAGTTTGCCACACAAATAATCCAGGTGAGGTGCTAAAAACATCTGTAACTGGGAACCAACTGGTAAAGACAAGAAAAATAAAATCCTTTTCTTTTAGCAAAAGTGAACTTGGAAAACAGTGGTCTAGCAGAAAAAAAAATTTATTGATAACATCAACCCTACTCTAGCCAGCTCCAGTAGAAAAACTGCCTCTCCCCAATCCTGTGATAGCAATATCCAGTGGACAGTTGAATTTCTATCCCAACCTGGGAGCAACAAAGTGGTGCAACTTGGCCTTTCATTTCCCCCTTAGGGTCCATGACTCCAAACAGGATACTGAACTGCTACTCCCTTCTAGTGGTGAGGAGGCAATATGAGGTAATCCTTCTCTCACAGGAATGATGTCAGAAGCACAGTACAGGTCTGAATTTCCACCCATTCAGTGCCCACTCCTTCACTGCAATAATGAAGCAGAATGAAAAGGACCTAGTCAGCACTCCAATTCCTCTAACACTGTGGTGTCATCAAGGTTGGATGGGGAGCTGAGCAGCAACACTGTGGCACCAGTCAGCCCTTTGCTATTAATACCATCTCACCTTCACTGGTGTCAGCAAAGCCCATCAGGGAACTTTCCACTCCCACCCAGCAGCAATCACATGGAACTCTGCCCCTTTCTTTCCCCAGTATCAGTTAGGAGAAAGGAGGAAACTGAATCACCACCTGGATCTGCATGTTATACACAAACTAATAAAGAACTGAATGGGACCCAAAGTCACATAACAGACTACTGAACATGTCCAGGATATAATAAAAAATCACTCATCATATGAAGAAACAGAATAGTAACAATGTGAATGAGAAGACAATTACAGATGCCATGACAAGAGACTCAGATATTGAAATTATTTGATGAGGACTTTAAAACAGCACTTATAAAAATGCACCTATTTTTCAGGCACTAGTTTGAGGTCATGATAATAAAAGTAGTAAACAAACTTTCTGCCCTCATGGAGCTTACATTCTAGTGCACATAGATTTTGTCATGTCCACTGTTAACTTTTTCTTAAGTCCTTATGTTACTCATCACTTTTAAAGTCTTTCCTTCATAGACTTTGTTGATTGTGAAATTCTTATTATAAGGATTATAAACCCTTATATTATAGGGTTTCTTTGATGCACATTCTTTTGATAACTGTGAAAATTAGAGCTTTCCTTAAAATACTGGCCATATCCATATGATGTGTTCTTCAACAGAACTCATGACTGAACAACTCTGTTCATACTTGAATCTTAAAACACTACATTTCAACATATTCTCTGTTGTGTGGATACTTTCTGATGAAACTAAGAAACTTAAATTCTGAAGGACAATTTTACCACAGTCATTTCTGTGTATTGGATTTATCACCTTTATGAATTCTCTGATGAACTTGAAGACGTGAACGTTCAGTAAAGCCCTTACCACACTCAAAACATTTGTATGGTTTATCTCCACTATGGACTCCCTGATGTTTTTGAAGATTACAAGCCTGAAGGAAGCTCTTACCACATATGCTACATTTATAGCGTTCCTCTCCCTTGTGGAACCTCTGATGAAGATGAAAATAAGAATTCCAAATGAAGCCTTTCCCACACACTTCACATATGTAGGGTTTCTCTCCTGTATGGATTCTCTGATGGGCATGTAGATATGAACTTGAGCTGAAGGCCTTACCACATGAATCACATTTGTAGGATTTCTCTCCTGTATGGGCTCTCTGATGGTATTGAAGATTTGAACGCCAACTATAGCCCTTACCACATATCTCACATTTGTATGGCCTCTCCCCTGTGTGAACTCTCTGATGAGGTTGAAGTTGTGAAATCTGACCAAAGCCCTTACCACATGTCTTACATTTGTATGGTTTCTGTCCTGTGTGAACTCTCTGGTGAGACTTAAGATGTGAAATTCGATTAAGACCCTTGCCACATATCTCACATTTGTATGGCCTCTCTCCTGTGTGAAGTCTCTGATGAGCCTGAAGATATGGAATGTGAGTAAAGCTCTTACCACATGTCTCACATTTGTAAGGTTTCTGTCTTGTGTGGACTCTCTGATGGGCTTTAAGGTTAGAATTACGGCTGAAGTTCTTACCACACAGGTCACATTTGTATTGTTTCTCTCCAGTATGTATTTTATGATGGGCTTGAAGATTTGAGGCCCTACTGAAGCCCTTACCACACATCTCACATTGATATGATTTCTCTCTGGTGTGGATTCTCTGATGAAGACCAGAACCTTGATTATATACCCTATCACATGTTTCCCAATTGTATGTTTTGTCTCCATTGTGGGTTCCCTCATTGGCCTGAAGTTGTGATGTCTGACCTAAATTTTTATCATACACATCACATTTATAGGATTTCTCTCCAGTGTTGTCTACACAGCAAATGTTAAGATCTAAGCTATGACTGAAGCCCTTCCCACACCTGCCACATTTACAAGGCTTCTCTCCTGTGTGAATAAGTTCATTTGTGGAAAAGAAGTTCTGATTAAACCTCTTAGCACATACCTGACATCTGTAGGTTTTCTCTCCTGTGTTGACTTTCTGATGAGTTTGCATTTGTAAACTCTCACTGAAGCCCTCACCACACCCATCATTTCTATAGTATTTCTCTCCAGTTTGAACACTTGGATGAATGGGCAACACTGAACTATAACTGATAACCTTTCCACACTCAACACATCTATGAGGCTCCTGTCTTATGTGCAATTGCTGATCAAGCTCAAGATTATAGCCAATACCAAAGACTTTTCCATTCTCATCAAAGATTTGCTCTCTCGGGTAGATTAAACTAAGCTGGGATGATTTCAAGTCTTTTTCACAATTATTATGGTTGAATGCTTTCTCTCTTCTGTGTACTCCACAACCATCATGATGATGAGAGATCCTTTTCATGACACGTTGATCATGTTTACACAGTTTACTTCTTAAATGAATTTGATAATTCTGGGACTCTCTCAGACATATTTTCCTCCCCAAATCCCAGGTCATCCTATTTGGAAACTCTGTATATTGAATGCTACTAGTACTCTGTCCTTGAAGCTTCATTACATCGTTCTCATCTTCAGAAACTTGAATAGATTCCCATGCCCATATCTGAGAGGGGGAATCACCTTGTTTTAGTAACTTCAACCTTTTGCATTCAGGATTTATTATCACATCTTCATTTTTGGCTAATTTACTTGTAGATTGTTTCCACATATGCCCACATGTAAGATCTTCATGTAAAATGTATCTTAATGCTACTTCTTGAAGAGTGTCTACTTCATTTTTATTCTTGTTTCCTGGAAGGATAAGTAGAATTCAGAGATCATAGTGTACACAAGGGATTTCTCAGAGAAACAAAGATTTCACATGCAGACCATACTGGAAGACCTATTCAACCACTGGAATGTCCAGTTTGACTTTGCTTTTCCATGTTTATGGAAACAAAGAAATAGTCACTAGGCACTTATCCACTAAGTGTTTAATGGGACTCATTTAGAACTATACCAAGTCTTATATATGTAGTCAAAGTTAGAAATAAGGAGTTTGCATCACAAAAAAAGATGTCCTACAAAGACATAATAGAGGAGAAACTTTACCTCCTCATCCACAAGAATAAACACTTTAAAATCTGTTCCTCTTTTTCTGCAGCAGAATTATGGGATTCATATAATCCCAGCTAATTACACATTTCAAAACAAGTGCTGTGTAGTGCAACCTACATACTGTATGGGTAAGGAAGTACAAAATATCTAGAAAAGCCTGAACTGATTTTTTAGTGGATGCAGATGGATTATCATGGTATGCTAATACTTCCTAAGAAGAAGAGGAGACATCCTCAGAAAAACTGAGAATATATTTGCAAAAGTAAATATCTCTGCTATTCCAATAAGGAATCCATAAGATGACACTTTTATTTCCTTAATTTACTCATTAAATTAACATGTCCATGAGCCATATTTGAGAGAATTTCCCCTTGATTTCAATGAATTTCTAGTATACAATATTCCACTGGTGAACACTATAAACTGAAAAAAATTGGGAAATTCATTCCCATAGTTGACACTTGTGATGGGAGTGATCCTTTGATAATTTTTGCTATCTAACTGTTCCAAAGTTTGGATAAACATGAACGGTTAATATTATTGTCTAGATTTCATAGATATGTAGCTGTACATACCAAAACATGCTGCCACATCCAGCATATAAGATAGCTCCCAATGACTGCTCTAGGTAGTCATACCCTTTAAAGTTCCCTCCCACAGTGTATCAGAATTAGTCTCTGAAATCAATAGACTGTGGCAGAAATGATGGTATGTCACTTCCAAGAGTATGTCATAAATGACTTGAGGCTTCTTCCTTCTGCTCTTGTGATTCTCTTGTTCTGGGGAAAACCAGTTGCTGTACCTTGAAGAGACTCAGGCAGCTCTAGTGAGAGGGCTACTTAGCAAAGATATTCCTGCTGCCAAGACCCAGTGAAAAAATGAGGCTTCTAGCCATGAAGTATGTGAAAGAACCCATCTTTGCAGCATATCCTCCAGCCCCAAACATGCCTTTAAGTGACAGCAGCACAAGTCGACACCCTGCTGCAACGTCATGAGATGGTGAGTTAGATTTAAGTGCTCCTGAATTTGTGACCCTTAGAAACTGTGTAAGAAATAAATATTTGTTGGTGTAAGTTACTTTGTTGTGGTGGGGAGTAATTTGTTCTATAGCAATAGGTAACTAATACAGACTTGGTACTTGGGGTGCTTCATAACAAAAGCCTAAAATTGTGGGAGTAGCTTTGGAAACAGGCAGCAGGGGGAAGCTAGAAAGCCTTTAAGGAGAATGTTAGTGAAGTGCCTTAAGACTCTTTGTAGAAGTCTGGACTTTGAGAAGGCTAGAGAGAAGCAAAAGGGAAGTGAGAAAATATAGTTGGAAATGAGACAAAGGCAGATCCTTAGGTAGTTGCATAAAGGTTAACAACACTGTTGCCTATAGTCATGTGGAAAGCTAAAAAATTTGTTTAATAAACTAGGTACTCTAGCTAGCCAGTGTTGAAGGTGCTGCCTAGTTTCTTCTTCCCACTTAGAATAAAATGTGAGAAGAGAAAATTAGCTAAAGGAAGGACTGTTAAATTAAGGGGACTCAATAATTGCTGGCTTTAAATATCTTGATGATAAATGATGTTACAATGAAGAAATAACATCTGAGTAAAGATTTAATCCAGGGTATTCTCATCAAATATGGTCTAAAAATAAACTTAGGGGCAAGAATGAAAAATTTTTTGTTAAGACTTCAGAAAGATCAAATGTTGTGCTGCAGAATAGTGTTCAATTAGATATGAGGCCCTCTAAAGAGTTCAGTGTACCTAATCCTTTCAATCTAAATGGCATTATCTCTTAGCCTCAACAGAAAGTGGTCCCATCTGTCTGAAGGGCCTGAGGAAGGAGCAAAGGACAGGAAGTGAATTCAGAGAGTTAGTGGGTGTTGGGTTATATAAAGCCCATGGAGGCCATCATAAGGATTTTGGATGTTTCTGAATGAAATGGGAAGGCATGGGACAGTTTTAAGCAAAGAAATAACATCATCTGATTTACATTTTAAAGGACTCCAATGGCTACCTGCAGTAAGCAGGCTAAAGTGGAGGCAGAGTAGCAGAGAGAAAGGTGTTCTAATTAAAGCAGAGTAATTAAATATGGGGGCTTAGGCCAGGTGGTATCCAAAGAGGTGGTGAAAATACAGTACTGGGTTTGTTAATTATAAGGATGTGGCTGTATGGTTCTCACGTGAATGTTCATCCTGAATTGCTGACTCCCTCATTAAAGGTTCCTCTTCTTTCTCCAAATATAATATTATATCTGGTTTGAAGGGTTGAAATCCTGTGGGAAGGAAATGGCATATGAATGAGGTGAATACATCAAAGGCAAAGATTATTTAAATTTCAGTTCCAATCCCATAATTTTCACAAGCTCTGAAGTGGGTTGAATTATGGTTCCTAAGAATAGTTTTCACCTGCAGCCTGTGACTGTGACTTGATTTATAAAAAGGTCTTTAGACATGTAATTAAGATATTGCATGAGATCTCCCTGGATAAGAGGGGGCCTAAATCCAGTGACCATTCACCTTAGAAGAGATTGAGAGGCAGAAGGAGTGAAAAAAAAACATGGGGATGAAAAGGCCATGTAAAGATGAAGGCAGGGAATAGAGTGATGATTCCATGAGCCAAGGAATGCCAGGAGTCTTGAGAAGCTGGAAGGATACTTCTCTAGAGCTGTGGAGGGATTGTGGCCCTGCTGACACATTAATTTTGGACTTCTGGCCTCTACCACTATAAAATAATACATTTCTATTGTTTTAATTTATGTAGTTTGCCATCATTTGTTTGGACAGCCCTAGGAAACTAACATAAGTTCTAAGCGATATTTTTCAAAATTTTGATGGGCATCTTTAGTAAAAATACCTTCTATGTTGTGATCCAGTACACAAATCCATTAATGTAAATCACCGTATCAACAGATCAAATTCTAGTCATTATCTATTCTTAGCACATCTTCCATGCTTTTATTCACAATTTTTGTTACACAATATGTAATTCCTAAAAAGGAATTATATTTCTATTCTATTCTATTTCATCAAACATTATTATGATGCAACTAAAGAATTGATTTCATAACTCAATAATATGTCACAACTGCAATAGACAAATTGTCTCACAGGAATTAGAAAACTCAGATCCCCAAGTTCAGGGAAGCATTTCAAGAGTCCCAAAGTCTTAAACACCTGAGGACAAAAAGTCACCCCAGGGGGATAACATTTAGTGCAGAGGGCTCCTCTCCTCACCCACAGAGAGCAGATTCCTGAAGTTCTCCACCATCACATCTTGGTACAGTTTCCTCTGGGTAGCATCCAGCATCCCCAGTTCTTCCTTGGTGAAGTTGACAGCTACATCCTTGAATGTCACTGCCTCCTGCAATGTGAAACACAAATCAATCTTAAAACCATTGTCCAGTGGGTACAAGGGAAGTTCAGTGGTAGAACTCTTGCCTGCCATGCAGGAGATCCAGGTTCAATTCCTGGCCCGAGCACTTCCCCAGAACAAACAAGGAAACAAAGAAAGGAAAACAAAATAAAAAGTCTAGAAAATATGGCGCTGCAATAACAGGATATTCACATGGAAAAAGAATGAAATGTGATCCCCACTATACCACATACAAAAAAAAAAAAAAGAAAAAAGAAAACACTGCTCACTGGAATAAGGCCAGCACTGAGAAGACAGAACATGTGTGGGAAGCTGTTCTGAATCCTGGAGAACCTGAGTTAACTCCACGTAATTTCCTCTTTCTCTATATTCCACACATGACTTTTCCAAAATCACATCAAAAGTTTGTGCAACTAAAACATAACCTCTGGGAAGAACTAGAACTGCAGGCTGGGGAGCAGTGACAATTCTGGGGTCCAGGGCCAGGGCATTCTGGGCTTTGGTGAGTTCACCACAGGTTTGATCTTCCAGTGGCCATGAGTTTGTGGTGATTATTCCTGCTGTTGCCCAGCTGCCACCACTTCTCCCTCCTTCTCTTGGGTCACCACCACCTCTTCCTCCTCTTGGGCTGGCCTGATTCCCTTCATGCTGCCACCTTCTCCCAGTGTCTTTTCCCCTCACAGAGAATCTCCTCTCGCTGCTGCCTCCTCATTCATCCTCATGCACCATAGGTGGCACAGGATCTAAGACATCATGTGAGGAGCTGGTACACAGCCTCAGGACCTCAGCTGAATGCACAGCTAGAAGGTTGGTTTTCACAAGCACATTCTACAAAAAGACCTGCTAGAGCCATTATTGCACCCCATGCAGGATATATGTACTGTGAGTCTTGTGCTGCCCATGCTTACAAATGAGTGGATCCATCTATTAACCAGAGAATTTTCATCCTTGGGCCTTCCCATCATGTGCCCCTCTCTCAATGTGCACTTTCCAGCATGGATATATATAGGACACCTTTCTATGACCTTTGTATTGATCAAAAGATTTATGGAGAACCATGGAAGACAGGAATATTTGAACACATATCTCTGCAGACAGATGATGAAGATGAACACAGTATTGAAATGCTTTTGCCTTACACAGGTAGTAAAGCCATGGAAAGACATAAGGATTCATTTACCATTACTCCTATAGTGGCTGGAGCTCCAGGTGAGTCAAAAGAACAGGAATTTGGAAAACTCTTCAGTAAATATCTAGCAGATCCTAATAAGTGGTTTTCTCTGATTTCTGCCATTGGGGTCAAAAGTTCTGTTACAGTTACACTTACTGAATCCTAGGGGAAGATTTATAGATCCACTGGACATCAAGATAAAATGGGTATGAATATTATAGAACAATCAGACCCTGTATCATTTAACAATTACTTGAAGAAATTTCAGAATACAATATGTGAAAGACATCCCAGTGGGGTGTTATTAAACGCTATCACAGAGTTCCAGAAGAATGGAATGAATCTGAGCTTTTCCTTTTTGAATTTAACCCAATCAAACCAGTGCAAAATGTGGCAAGACAGTTCAGTAAGTTATGTGCTGGAGCACTCCCAGTCCACTGAAGCTTTGAATCCACAGGGATGCTGCCAGCACATACTCACACTCTGTCTCAATCCCAGCTTTGTCCTAAAAAGATACTGTTCTTGGTTTTGGGGGGATTTGAAATCTCAAACCAATAGAACTTTTTTTCCTTCTTTTCTAGAAGGTGTAGTCCTTCCCTAATTTCAACTAATTAAAAAATGCTTTATTGTTTGGGTCAGTGGAAAGCAGGCAGGCATCAAAATATGATAAAGAAAAAAGGATGACAATATAAATGCACAGTTGTGGCAGACATTTTTTTGAAAGTAACTTGCCAAACATTTCCCATATCCTAAATCTACTCTTTATAGACTTGTGCACATATATTCTGCTTTCAGTATAGTCTTGCAAATTGTATAGAAAGAAAGGTGGAATCTTTTTAGTAAATAAATTGCATTTATAAATGATCTATATTAAATTATAATAAATCTCATTATAGACAATTATGACCCATGTTGTATAACAGATACCATTTACTTTAGTTGATAATAAAAGATTTCACTACTAAAAAAAATGATCCCTGTATATTTAATTTGTTGTCACCCATGAGTACACCTACAATAAGTCCCCTAGAACTGTAACTCTTTAATCACAGAGTACACACATTTCACAGTTGGATAGATACTACCAAATTGTCCAGAACTCTTGAGTCAACTTAGTTCTAACAGGGTCTGATAATTTCCATCATTTCTTTCCCACTCATATATTCACTAAACCTGGGAATGTCACTTTGTTACCCTTTGATAAGGCAAGAGGCCTTCAGTCACCCTTCCTGGAGAGTTATACAAATCATCCTCTGTGTTCTCAAGGCACATGACACCTACATGTGACAACAATCTGTATTAGTTAGGGTTCTCTAGAGAAACAGAATCAGCAGGGAACACTCACAAACACAAGATTTATAAAAGTGTCTAACATGACTGTGGGAACACAGAGTCCAAAATCTGCAGGGAGGGCTGCGAAGCTGGTGATTACAATGGAGGGTCTGGACAAATTCCACAGGAGAGACTTAGCCAGCCAAAGCAGGAAGACAGCCTGTCTCTTCCTTAAAAGTTTTCCAGTAATTAGATTAAACATCACTCATTGCAGAAGACACCCCCTCTTGGCTGATTACAAATGGTATCAGCTGTGGATGCAGCTAATGTGATCATGATTTAATTCTATGAAATGTCCTCATTGCAACAGACAGGCCAGCCCAACCAGACAAACAGGTACCACCACTTGGCCAAGTTGACACATGAACCTGACCATGACAGGGCACCCCTTGTCAACATGGCTGCTATACATATCACCTTAAACCATATGTAATTTCTAAATAAAAATCAATAAAACACACAATTTTTCTTTCAGCTGTCCTGCATATAACTGGAAACACATTAAATCTCTCCAGAATAGGGTGCAAGTCCTTGGGTAATATTCATTCTTAAACTTGATATCTTACAACTTAAATAGTATAACCTGAACAAAACAGCATTACAGTCCTTGTTTCTGTAACTGATCATGTGGTCAAAGTTCATATTTATCACTACCTTCTTCCACTACCCATTTCATGTTCCCTTTACCCTCAGCAAGCACTTCAGCTGGCCATGGTTCTTTTCCTGTTGGGGTGACCCAAACCTTCATTCCTGAATTTTATGGGCCACTGGTAGTCCTGCCTGGATAGGGTTGTTGCAATTTTCCATTGATTTTAATCACAGGGTATGGTAGTACTAAAAGACGCCCTAGAGGATCCTCCTATATTCTGAGAAAACTTTTCTTTACCTCCATTGTGTAGTTGCAGTTCTATTTCCCCCTGATAGTCAAGGTCAATCACTTCAGACAGTAATATAATTCCCTTCTTGGCCTGTTGATCCAGGGGCATGAGTAGCCCAAAATGACCAGGTGGCAGTCTTAGATTCCAGTTCAATGGAATCATTGTTGTTTCTCCTGGTGGAAGCACTCCCCCTTTTGGAACTAAAACCTGTAGGCCAACAGAGCCCAGGGTCACAGGGACACGAAGGAAAAATTTTCCCAGTGGATCACTAGGGTTAACAGTGAGTGGTGCCACTCCAATTTCCACCCCTTGGTTCCTGGACCCATGAATCCTGGCTATGGGAGAAACAGCACCATACAGCGGATGCTGACTCAGAGCATATACAACTTCTTGCAGAACCTTACTCCAGCCATTCAAGGTATTGCCACCTAGTTGGCACCATAATTGAGTTTTCAAAAGGTGATTCCATTGTTCTAACAATCCAGCTGCTTCCGGATGATGGGGAACATGGTAAGACAAGAGAATTCCATGAGCAATGGGATATTCTGCACTTCATTTGCTGTGAAGTGTGTTCCTTGATCAGAAGCAATGCTGTGTGGAACACCATGATGATGGATAAGGCATTCTGTAAGCACATAGATGGTAGTTTCGGCAGAAGCATTGTGTGCACAGAAAGCAAACCCATATCCAGAGTATGTGTCTATTCCAGTTTGAATGAATCGCTGCCCCTTCCATGAAGGGAGTGCTTCAATGTAATCAACCTGCCACCATGTAGCTGCTTGGCCACCTCAGGGAGTGGTGATATATCAGGGGCTAAGTGTGGGTCTCTGCTGCTGGCAGATTGGGCACACAGCAGTGGCTTTAGCCAGGTCAGCCTTGGTGAGTGGAAGTACATGTTGCTGAGCCCATGCACAACCTCCATCCCTACCACCATGACCACTTTGTTCATGAGCCCATTGGACAATGACAGGAGTTGCTGGGGAAAGAGACTGACTGGTATCCACAGAATGAGTCATCTTATCCACCTGATTATTAAAACATTCCTCTGCTGAAGTCACCCTCTGGTGCACATTCACATGAGACACAAATATCTTCATGTTTCTAGCCCACTCAGAAAGGTCTATCCACATACTTCTTCCCCAGACTTCTTTGTCACAAATTTTCCAATTATGGTCTTTCCAAGTCCCTGGCCATCCAGCCAAACCATTAGCAACAACCCCGGAGTCATTATACAAATGCACCTCTTGCCAGTTTTCCTTCCAAGCAAAAGGAACAACCAGGTGCACTGCTCGAAGTTCTGTCCACTGGGAGGATTTTGTCTCAGTACTGTCCTTCAAGGACTCCCCAGAAAGGGGTTGTAGTGCTGCAGCTGCCCACTTTTGGGTGGTACCTGCATATTGTGCTGAACCATCTGTAAACCAGGTCCAAATTTTCTCTTCCTCAGTCAATTCACTGTAAGGAACTCCCCAAGAGGCCATAGCTCTGGTCTGGGAAAGAGAAGGTGATGTGGCAGGAGTGCAGGCCATGAGCATCTGGGCCACTTTATTATGTAACTTACTTGTGTCTTCAGGACCTGCTCTGGCCCTATCTCATATATACCATTTCCATTTTACAATATAGCACTGCAACCCATGCCAAACTTTATGGCTTGGTAGGCAACACCCAGCTCATGATAGGCAACTCAGGTCTCATGGTAACTTAGAGGCCCATGGACTAGTGTTCAGTCTCTACTAAGGCCCAGTAGCAGGCCAAAAGCTGTTTCTCAAAAGGAGAGTACTTATCTGCAGCAGATGGTAAGGCTTTTCTCCAAAATCCGAAGGGTTTGCATTGTGATTCTCCTATGTGGGCCTGCCAAAGGCTCCAAACAGCATCTCTATTTGTCACTGACACTTCTATTGGATCTGATGGATCATACGGCCCAAGTGGAAGAGCAGTTTGTACAGCAGCTTAGACCTGTCACAGATCCTCCTCTTGTTCAGATCCCATCAAAATTAGCAGCTTTTCTGGTCACTTGATAAGTGGGCCAGAGTAGCACACCCAAATGAGGTATATGTTGCTGGTACACTCCAAAGAGACCAACTAAGCATTGTGCCTCTTTTCTGGTCATAGGAGGGGCCAGATGCAGCAACTTAACTTTCACCTTAGAAGGGATATCTCAACATGCCCCACACCACAGGACACCTAGAAATTTCACTGAGGTGGAAGGCCCCTGTATTTCTGTTGGATTTTTCTCTCATCCTCTGACATGCAAATGACTTACTAATAAGTCTAGAGTAGTTGCTACTTCTTGCTCAGCAGGTCCAATCAACATCATATCATCAATATACTGGACCAGTGTGATGTCTTGTGGGAGGGAGAAATGATCAATGTCCCTGTGGACAAGATTATGACATAGGACTGAAGAGTTGATATACCTCTGAAGTAGGATAGTGAAAGTATATTGTTGACCTTGCCAGCTGAAAGCAAACTGTTTCTGGTGGTCCTCACTAATAGCTATTGAGAAAAAAGCATTTGTCAGATCAATAGCTGCATACCAGGTACCAGGGGATGTACTGATTTGCTCAAGCAATGATACCACATCTGGAACAGCAGCTGCAATTGGAGTTACCACCTGGTTGAGCTTATGATAATAGCTCACTGTCATCCTCCAAGACCCATCTGTTTTCTGCACAGGCAAATAGGAGAGCTGAATGGGAATGTGGTGGGAATCACCACCCCTGCATCCTTCAAGTCCTTAAGAGTGACTAAGTAATCTCTGAAATCCCTCCAGGAATCCGGTATTGCTTCTGATTTACTATTTTGCTAGGTAGGGGCAGTTTTAGTGGCTTCCACTTGGCCTTTCCCACCATAATAGCCCTCACTGCCTGAATTAGAGAGCCAGTGTGGGGATTCTACCAGTTGCTCAGCATGTCTATTCCAATTATACATTCTGGAACTGGGGAAATAACTGCAGAATGGATCCAGGGGCCCACTGGACCCACTGTGAGATGGACCTGAGCTAAAACTCCATTGATCACCTGATCTCCTTAAGCCCCCACTCTGACTGGTGGACCAGAGTGATGTTTTGGGTCCCCTGAAATTAACGTCACTTCTGAACCAGTGTCTAATAATCCCCAAGGCACAGTTCCCCTGGCAAAAGGCTATCAGTCTCCTTGGGGAAGGCTTGGAGGAAGATTAACAGTATAAATTTATGGCTGTGTAACAGGGTTCTCTCCAAAGGGTCCTGGCTGCCCCTTCATTCAAGGGGCTCTGGGTCTGTAAAATGTCTCAAGTCTGGAAATTGATTAAGAGGCTATGCCTCTGTGTTTTTGTAATTCAGGTTAGACTTCTGTTCACTTGATCTAGAACACTTTTGTTTATACAGCTCAAACAAGAATTTAGTAGACTGCCTTTCTTTTGTATTTCTAGGTACCCCATTATTTACTAGCCAATGCCACAGATCTCTGCAAGTCATATAATTTTGACTCCTGCTTTGAGTTTCCTGTCTATTATAATAGCCACATCTGTGCTGCCATCTGACTTCTGCCAACTCAGGATGCAGTCATCCCCATTGTGTTTAAGGATTCCAGCTCAGTGACACCAGTTTCCACAGTAATACCTGACCTTCAGAGAAGTGCAACTACAGAGATTTTCAGGGATGATGGCACTAGTCTCACAAATTTATTTCTCACTATTCTGGTAAAAGGTGCAGCCTCCAGACATTCCTGGGGTGTAAGAGCAGGCTTTGTATGATAAATCCACTCTAACATTAAAATCTCACTAAGCCTCTGGATCCCCTCATCTACATTATACCTGGGCAGTTCTGGCATTTCAAGCTCAGGTAATGTCAGCCACCTTTTGATCCATGTTTCAGGCAACCATCCAAACAAACTGTTAATACCTTTTCTGACCCCTCAAGCAATAACATTGAATGCATAATCTCAGCTTAGTGGGCCCATATCAATAAATTCAGCCTGATCCAGCCCTATATTCCTCCCACCATTATCCCACACTGTTAAAATCCATTGCCACACATATTCCCTTAATTTCTGTCTATATAAATTGGAAAACTCACACATTTCTTTTGGTGTATAATGTACTTCCTTATGTGTAATACTTTGTACCTCACTTTTAGGGGCCTGTTGGGACTTTAGTCTAGTTATAGGTCTGGAAGAAATGAGAGGTGGTGGGGGTGGGTCATGAAAAGAATTAGAAATATCTTCCAAGCCACTTGCTTCCACACCTTCATTTGCAGTTTCATCTGGTGAAACAGGATTAATGACTCTAGGGCTAATCCCTTCAGGAGGAGGTGGGTGGCCAACTCCTCAAGGCAGGCTAGAGGTGGGGCAGTTATGTCCTCAGGGCAGACTATTACATGGTTATCTAGAGAAGACTCTGAGGGTTTCAACTTCACCCCGAACATCATCATCAATCCATACGTCACCATCCCATTTTTCAGGGTCCCTCTCCTTTCCAATCAATGCCCTCACTTTATTTGCAGACACCATGCAACATTGAGATTTCAGTTTATGTTGTAAAGTTCCTACTCTAACAATAAGAATCTAGTCTGATTTTTGGAGATCTTAAGTCTACGGCTACAGGAAATAAGATTTTCCTTCAGGATACTCATAGAAACTTCTACATCTGTCAGACAACATTTAAATTTCTTTGTTGAAGCCTTGAGTCCATCCCTTTCATTCCTTAATGCATCCAGTGTATCCAACATCTCTATATGTATTATTTCCACAAAACTCTATTAAGGTGGCAAAAACATTATCCCCCAGAACCTGGTTTCATACAAGTGACACATTAGGAGAATTGAATGGTGATAGTTTCACTATCTCTTACCAACTCACTCCATGGATTGGGAGTGCCATTCTGATTATGGGAATCAGAGTCCTTAGTGCCTTTGAGCCCAGTCAGAGTAGAAAACCATTCATAAAAATCCATTTTAAAGATTCTGTTTCTTAGGAGCCACTCCTGGTACCACGTTGTATTAGTTAGGGTTCTCTAGAGAAACAGAATCAACAGGAAACACTCACAAATATAAAATTTATAAAAGTGTCTCACATAACTGTGGGAACACAGAGCTCAAAAATCCATAGGGCAAGGCTGTGAAGCTGACAATTCTGATGGAGGGTCTAGATGAACTCCACAGGAGAGGCTTGTTGGCCAAAGCAGGAAGAGAGCCAGTCTCTTCTGAATCCTCCTTAAAAGACTTCCAGTGATTAGATTAAGTATCACTCACTGCAGAAGACACTCCCCTTGGCTGATTACAAATGGAATCAGCTGTGGATGCAGCTGATGTGATCATGATTTAATTCTATGAAAGTCCTTTTTGCAACAGACTGGCCAGTACTTGCCCAACCAGACAAACAGGTACCACCACTTGGCCAAGTTGACACATGAACCTGACCATGACACCATCTATAAGAGCACTGAGAGGGTTGAAGCTAATATCAAAGTTTCTCAAAACACAATACCTCAGTTTAATTCCAAAGCTCTGCCTCTTACCAACCATGTGATCTCAGACAAAGATATTCCTTAAACTCTCAATTTCTTCATCTGCAGAAAGGTACGCACCTCAGAAGATACTCTACAGATTAAATAAAGGCACATAAACTCCTTAGAATTGTGCTGTTCATTGTAGTAGTTACCAGCAACATGTGGCTATGTGCATTTAAATCAATTCAAAATGAAATGAAATCTAAAATTCAGTTCACTGGTCACATTAGCCACATTAATCAAAAGAAGGCATGTGTGGCTAAATCAATATAAAAATGTAATCAGACACCTACTACACTAGCAGCAACCACACTCCTAGGCATTTATCTCATGGAAAGAAAAATACATCCACACAAAGACCTGCACATGAGACCCTTCCAATATCAAAAATTTAGAATGCTCTAGCCCAAATAACCCCAATGAGAGGTATGGAACGATCAAAGGTGATGGTAGAATTATACATAGAAGATAGAACTTAACAAATGAACACGAATGCTGAATCATTGAATTGATGTCTCTTTTAATCTTCAGTATTTTAGAGCAGCTAGAAGAAAAAACCAAAATTTGTGAAATTGTAACCCATGTCAAAGTCTGAAATATGTTCTAGAAAAAATTGTGGTGCTGTGCTGGGAAATTTATGGCTTTTTTTTGTATATATGTTATTGTTCACAAAAAAAAGAAGGAAAAAAACCAGTCAATTGTGATGATAAAAAAGCATTTAAGCACTCTAACCTCCTATATTCTGGAGTAGCTAGAAGGAAAAATATGAGAGGATCATATGGTAGCCCATGAGAAACTCTGAGATCCATCCTGTAACCACTTTTTGAAGTGTTCTGAAAACTATTGCTTTTTTATTTCTTTGCTTTGTATATATGTTATACTATACAATAAAAAAGCTTTAAAAAATGAAAAACAACATAAAAACTTGTGCATGACTGTCTATAGCCACTACATTTGAAATAGTGAAAAACTAGAATTTATCCAGGTTCTTCAGGGTTAAACAGACTGTGGCACCTCAGACTATGGCATACTATTCAGCAATAAAAGGAACTATTGATACATGCAGTTTGGATGGCCTTAAGGACAATATACTGAGTGAAAAAAAGCCAATCTCAAGAGTTTACAAATTGTTTAATTCCATTTGTATAACAATTTCAAAATGACAACATTTTAGACATGGTCAACAGGTTGGTGATTGCCAGGGATAAGGGATGGTGGATGGAGGAGTATGGGTGTCAGTATAATGGGGTTACAGGAGGAGGTCTTTGTGGTGATGAAATAGTTTTACATCTTGACTACAAGTGGTAGTTATACAAATCTACACATGTGCTAAAATGACACAGAGCTGTAGATGCACATTATACCAACATCAATTTCCTGGGTTTGATATTGTACTATAGAACCTTAAGATGTACCTATGGGGGACACAGGGTGGAGGGTACATGGGGTTTCTCTCTACTATCTTTGTACCTTCTCTTGAATATCTTTTTAGCTTTAATTGTAGTTGCTCTAGTACTACATGATATATACATATTACAGTCTACAGTTGTCAACATTTTATCAGTTCAAGGGAAGTCTAAGAATCTTACTTCCCTATAACTTCCTTTACACTATTCCACTTAAAATTTTCTTAAATATTTCCTCTACCTACATTTAGAAACACATCAGTTAATGAATGTTATCAGTTTTGCTTCAACCAGGAAACTAGAAAAACTCAAGACTAGGATAGTCTATGTATTTAACTCTCTTTTTAACCATTCCATTGTTCTTTCTTCCTTCTTGAAGGCCCAAGCCTCTTTCTGTTCTCATTCTTTTCCATTTAAAGACTTCCTTTAACTGTTCTTACAGAGCAGAGAAATAGTTCACTGGCAAGCAGTATGATACTGTGGTTTTGTTTTAATTTCATTTTTTGATATCTATAAATTTTTGCTCTACCACGTGTGAACAGAAGATGATACAAACCAATGCTAAAAACAAAACATAAACCAAACACAAAAACAAAAAAATAAAGTAAATAAAAGCAAGTAACACACACCTAACAAATACCTGTTGTCCTATTTATCTTTCACAAAGAAGAAAAAACAATGCATCTAATCTTTAGAAAAGAGATGTCATTTTAAGAGATAAATTTGAAACTCAATTTACCTGAAACCTCGTCATTTTCTTTTGCTCCTTTGGAGGATTTAAGATTTATAGTATTTATCCTTTTGGATCAGGCTTCTTTCAGTCAGCATTATGTCCTCAAGGCTCATAAATCTTGTCATGTGCTTCAGGATGTCATTTCATCTTACTGCTGCATAATAATCAATCATATGCATATACCACATTTTGTTAATGGGTATTTGGACTGTTTCTATCTTTTGGCAATTGTGAATAATGTTGCTATGAACATCAGTGTGCAAATGTCTGTTTGTGTCACTGCTTTCAGCTCTTCAGGGTATATACTTGGTATATACCAAGTAGTGTTATTGCTGGGTCATAGGACAACTTGATATTTAGTTTTCTAAGGAACCACCAAAATGTCTTCCATAGCAGCTGCACCATTATACATTCCCACCAGCAGTGCATATGTGCTCCAATTTCTCCACATCCTCACCAACATTTATAGTTTCCTGTTTGTTTAATAGCAACCATTCTTATAGGTGTGAGGTGGTATCTCATTGTAGTCTTGATCTGCATTTCTCTTATAGCTAATGAAAATGAGCATCTCTTCATGTGCTTTTGAGCCATCTGTATTTGCTCCTCAGAAAAATGCCTATTCATATCTTTGGCCCATTTTATAATTAGGTAGTTTGCTCTTTTCTTGTTGTGTTGTATGATTTCTCTATGTATACAGAATATCAAACCTTTGTCCAATGTGTGATATTCAAATATTTTCTCTCATTGAGTTGGCTGCATCTTCACCTTTTTGACAAAGTCTTTTGAGGTGCAGAAGCATTTGATTTTGAGGAGTTCCCATTTATTTATTTATTTTTCTTGCTTATGCTTTGGGTGTAAAGTTTAGGAAGCTACCTCCTATTACTAGGTCTTGAAGATATTTCCCTACATTTTCTTCTAGAGGCTTTATGGTGGTAGTTCTTATGTTTAGGTGTTTGATCCACTTTGAGTCAATGTTTGTATAGGGTGTAAGGTAAGGGTCTTCTTTCATTCTTTTGGTTATTGATAACCAGTTCTTCCATGCCCATTTATTAAAAAGACTATTTTGACCCAGTCCAGTGGGTTTCAGGGCCTTTGTCAAAAATCAGCTGACCATGTACAAAATTTATATTATGACTAGTACATTTCCTAATATAACTTATATGGACAGTTTAATTGAACACCATAAGTACATAGACCCTTGAATAGGGCATAAGATTTTTTAGGTTTGTCCAGAGTGATGCCCTGATAAATCCCAGAGTGATTTGAACAGTGAATAAAAAAGTATTTGCAAGGTTCCCTTGAGGGAATGGTGAGAAAGGGGGAAAATTCTACTTCCCCATTTAGAGTATTCTTGATATTCTCACAAGCAGTATGGACAAGCCCATAAATAATCTGAGCCCTCAATCTTGGGGTTTGTTCATATGAAACTTATCCCTGCAAAGAAGAGACTAAGCCTACTTAAAATTAGACTTAAGAGTCACCCACAGAGCACCTCTTTTGTTGCTCAGATGTGGCCTATCTTTCTCTCAGACAACATGGTAACAAACTCACTGCCCCCCCCCACATGGGACATGACTCCCAGGGGTGTAAATCTCCCTGGCAATATGGGACAGAAATCCTAGAATGAGCTGGGACTCAGCATCAAGGGATTGAGAATTTCTTCTCATGAGAAAGGGGTAAGAGAAAAATGAGACAAAATAAAGTGTCAGTGGCTGAGAGATTTCAAACAGAGTCAAGCGGTTTTCCTGGAGGTTATTCTTATGCATTTTATAGATCTCCCCTCTTTAATTTATAGTGTATTAGAGATAGAGGGAGGTGCCTGAAACTGTAGAGCTGCCTTCCAGTAACCATGTTTCTTGAAGATGAATGTATAATGATACAACTTTAGCAATGTGACTATGTGATTGTGAAAACCTTGTGTCAGATGTTCCTTTCATTTATAATATTAACTGATGATTATAAAATAAAGGTTAAAAATAAATAATAGGGTGAACAAATGTTAAAATAAATTGAGTAGATTAAATACTAGTGAACAATGAAAGGGAGTGCTAAGGGATGTATAGAAAAAATAGGGGAACAAAGGTTAAAATCTATTGAGTAGATGGCAAAACCAGTGGTCAATGAGAGGGAGGGGTAAAAGTTTTGCTGTCTGAGTTTTCCTTTTTTCTTTTTATTTCTTTTTCTGGAGTGATGCAAATGTTCTAAAAAAAGATCATGGTGATTAATATACTAATATGTGATAATACTGTGAGCCATTGATTATATACCATACACAGAATGATTATACATTAAGAATGTTCATGTTTGTATGCTGCTTCACTTTGATAATACAAAATAAATTAAATTAAAAAGCATCAATTGACCATAGATTTGGTAGTCTATTTCTGTACTCTTAATTTGATTCCATTGGTCAATACTTCTATCTATGTGCCAGTGCCATGCTCTTTTGACCACTGTGGCTTTATAATAAATTTAAAAATCAGAAAGTGTTAATTCTCCTACTTCATTCTTTTTTTAGGATCCTTTTTAACTATTCAGGATCTCCTTCCCTTCCAGATGAATTTGGAAACTAGCTTTTCCATTGTCTTCAAAGTAGGTTGTTGGAATTTTGATTGGTACTGCCTTGAATCTGTAAATCAATTTGGGTAGAATTGACATTAAGATATCAATTTATATTTAACCTTCCTATCCATGAGCAGGGACTATCTTTCCAACTATTTACATCTTCTTTGATTTCTTTTAGCAATGTTATGCAGTTATCCATGAACAAGTCTGTTACTTGTTAAGTTCATTCCTAAGTACTTGATTCTTTTAGCTGCTATTTTGAATGGAAGTCTTTCCTTAACTGAATTCTCAGTTAGGTCATTGCTTTTGTGTAGAAATGTTAATGATTTTTGCACATCAATTATATTCCTCCACTTTTGCTAATTTGTTTATTAGCTCAATTAACTTTGTTGTATATTTTTCAGGGTTTTATACATGATGGCTAAAGAATACAGGTGACTGAAGGATGCACCAACTTGAGAAGTAGATTGGTGAATGATGGTGTATACATATGATCAGATATTGTGCTATTACAAAAAGGAATGATGTCATGAGGCATGCAACAATATGAATGAACCTGTGGGACATTTGGTGAGGCAAAATAAGCCAGAAATGAAAGAACAATTATTGTATGGGCTCCTTTAGAAAATGATCATAAGAAAGAAAGCAAGGGCCTAGATTGCAAGCTCTTATAGCAGCCACATTTTGAGTCTAGACTTGTAATTATTATTTCTGGATTTTGATACAATATTTTTTATATCTATAATCTGGTATTTAGAGATAAGAATGAAGCTGATCAGGTCAGGATTAAGGTAATTCAGAATACAAGGGTAAGGAAAACATTGTCTATATTCTAGAACTGCACCTACTCTGTGAGACCAAAGGAAGAAAGGTTTATTTTGTCTGAAACCTAAATTTTCTGTAGCAGATAATCTAACTCAACCTGTCTGGATAGCTCATTTCAACAACTGAAATACAAGGAGCTCAGAATAAGAATGAGGGCCTTCAATTCTGTATAGCTTAATGTAATGCCTGGATACACCCTAGAGTCCATTAAGCAGATAAGTAAAAAGTATCAGCAAATTCCCTTGAGGGATGGGAGAAAAAATGTGGGACTATTAAACTTTACCATCAGGGAATCCCATGATACTGTGCCCATCATTAGGGACAACCAAATCAAAAGGCCAAGCCCTTGATCTTGAGGTTTACTCTTGTGAAGCTTATGTAGTTATGCCTAAAAGTTAGTTTTGGAGGACCTCTTTTGTTGCTCAGATATGGCTTCACTGTTTACACCCAACTCTGTAAGTGAAATCATTGCTCTCCCTGCTACATGGGACATGACATCCAGGGATGAAATTCTACCTGGTGGTGTGAGAGATGACTCTGAGGGAGGAGTCTGGCCCTGGCACAGTGGGACCAACAACTCCATCCTGACCAAAAGAAGTGTAACTAACAAAGTATCAGGGGCTAAGAGAATTAAAAAAGAGTTGAGAGCCTACTATGTTAGTTACTCTTAAGCTAGCTTCAGTGAGACACTGCTACCTCTCGTAACTTGCCAAACCCCAGCCAAAGCCATTCCAGCTAATCCTAAAGAATATCTAGGGCAATATATAAGATTCTACAAAGTTTTCATGCTCTAGAGTAACTTTCCAGAAACCTATAACCTCCAGATTGTCCCTAGAACAGATAAGTACTGAAACCCTGAAGGCTGAGCCTCTCCAGAATATCACCTAGTTCCATCTTCCTATCTGATATTATTGACAGCCCTTTCAACATGAAAAAGTTAGAATGACCATATCCCAAATACCCCTAAAGAGTGGGATAGCAAGATTAAAGCTGATGGTGGGGTTATACAAAGAAGGTAGGGTTTAACAAATGAATATGACTGCTGAATCATTAAATTGCTATTTCTTTTAGTCTCCAGTATCTTAGAGCAGCTAGAAGTAAAAACCTGTAATTGTGGAATTGTAACCACTACCAAACTCTGAAGTCTGTTCTACAACTAATTGTTGTTCTATGTTTTGAAATTTATTGATTTTTTGAATCTTATTTTTCACAAACAAGAAAAAATGTTGGGAATACATTCAGGGAAAAGTCCAAGCACAAAGTCCAAGATGGCAGCCTAGTGAGGTGTGGAATTTAGTTCATCCTCCAGAGCAGCTAGTAAATAGCCTGGAACAGTACAGAACCAGTGCTGTGGCCACATCAGTGGCCAGACACACAGCATAACAGTCTGGACAAGCTGGACCAGCTGGGATTCCCTGCAGAACTGTGAGTTCCCCAAGACACAGAGGCTGGTGTCCTTCCCCCATGGGCACAGCCACCTGGCTCCTAGAGGGGAAAGGAAAGAGACTTTGCTAGAAGCAGGGGCTTAGCTCAACAAAGCTCCACTTGTGGAATTAATTAACTAATTCTGACTACTGAAAATAGGCCCCTTGGTCAGATAAAGCTTGGATAAGAGCTAAAGGCAATAGACAATTTTACCCCACACAGAGGGGGAAGGGCTGATAGAAAAAAAAAACAGATTTTTGGATTGGTTAGCACAAAATACTTTACAAGGGATGGACCTCCCAAAAAAGGGTGTGTGTGTGCACATAGAACCTGGAGATACACCGAGCTATGTACTAACTTAAGCTCTTGATTAACAAACCCAAGGAACAGAGGTCCTGCTCTGAAAGAGATTTTTATTTGCTTTGTTTCTACTACTTAACTGCTGATTAGATAGAACTGCAAGGTTTCTCCTACTCCAACTGCCCCAGGCAAGGGTGGAATTAAGCATGTCTGAGAGACAAACAGGCTGGTCAGGTGAAAGGAATTAATTCCATGGAGGCTGTGCCTTCCCCAGGACAGAGGTGGGGCCTAGCTCAGATGGAATCCCCCATCAAGGAATTCCATCCCTAGGGATTGGAAAACTGAAGCAAGTAAAGCCAACCTACAATCTCTCCTCTGTCTCAACCACAACCCATACAGGGAGAGTCTGCTGAAGTTAAAGGAACTGCATCACTTTATACTGGTGGGAAACAGCAGGTAGACAAGCACCACATACTGGGCAGGACAGGGAAAGCAGTCTAGAGGCTTCATAGGAAAGTGTGTCAACCTGCTGGTTTCACCCTCAGAGAAAACTGATGCAGGTGACTCTTTCTTCCTGAAAGGAGGGCAGTCTGGTCTGGAAAAACCTGACTGGGGTCTATAATATCTGAGTAGAACCTCCTAAGGAAAAAAATAGTTCCATATAGGCAGGGCAAGAAGCAACAAACAAAAACTGAAATATTCTGATCCATTAAACAAAACCTATGCTGGAGGTCTAGAATAAGCTGAACTGAATGTCAAAGAACATATAGAGAACAAAGCCATCCAACAAGAAAATTCTAGGTAAAAGAGTGAAAACAATCTCCAGAATAAACTATTCTGGGGAATACTTGGAAATTATTCTCCAAATATTTGGAGAGGAAATCAAACTATTGATTTGTTAGATGCCAGCAAAAAATAACAGGAGTCATACTAGGAAAATTGAAGATATGGACCAGTCAAAGGTGCAAATCAACAATTCAAATGAGATACAGAAGTTGAAACAAGTAATTCAGGATGTTTGAACAGACATAGAAAATCTCATAAAAAATCAAATCAAGGAGTTGAGGCAGGATATAAAGAAGGTAATGGGCAACCAAAAAGAAGAAACGGAAAGTCTGAAAAAAGCACATCACAGAACTTATGGGGAAAAAAGGCATAGTAGAAGAGATGAAAAAAACAATGGTTTATATGCTGACTCTACTCAAAGGACATGAGAGCAAGGACACAAATGGAAATTTGCACACCAATGTTTATAGTAGCATTATTTACAATTACCAAGAGATGGAAACAGCCAAAATGTCCATCAATGGATGGGTGGCTAAACAAACTGTGGCATATATATACAATGGAATATTATGCAGCTGTAAGACAGAATAAAGTTATGAGGTATATAACAAGGTGGGTGGAAGTTAAGGACATTATGCTGATTGATATTTGCCAAAAACAAAAGGACAAATATTGTACAGTCTCACTGATATGAACTGACATTAGTGAATAAACTTGGAATATTTCATTGGTAACAGAGACCATCAGGACATAGAAATGGGGTAAGATGTTGGGTAATTGGAGATGAAGAAATACAGATTGTACAACAGGAGTGAATATAAAAACTCAGAAATGAACAGCACAACACTACCTAACTGTAATACAATTATGTTAAAACACTGAATGAAACCAAATGTGAGAATGATAGAGGGAGGAGGGCTGGGGGCATAAATGAAATCCCAAAGAAAGATAGATGATAAAGATTGAGATTGTATAATCTAGGAGTGCCTAGAGTGTATAATGATAATGACTAAATGTACAAATTTAAAAATGTTTTTGCATGAGGAAGAACAAAGGAATGTTATTACTGCAGGGTGCTGAAAATAGATGGTAATTAATATTTTAAAATTTCAACTTATGCATGAGACTAAATCAAAAAATGTTTATTTGGTACAAAATTTATATTTTGGCTAGTGCATCTCCTAATATAACTTATGTGGATACTTGGCTGAACAACATAAGTACATGGAACCTTGGATAGGAAATTAGATTTTATTGGTTTGTCCAGAGTGATGCCCCAATGAATCCCAGAGTGATTTGATCAGTGAGTGGAAAAGTATTTGCAAAGTCCCCTTCAGGAAATGGTGAGAATGGGGGAAAATTCAACACCCCCAGTTGAATTCTTGATATTATCACAAGCAGTGCAGACAACCAAAGCTATAGGTTGAGCCTCCAGTCTTGGGGTTTGTTCACATGAAACTTAACCCCACAAAGAATAGGTCAAATCTACTTAAAATTAGGCCTAAGAGTCACCCCCAGGAGAACATCTTTTGTTGCTCAGATGCAGCCTCTGTCTCCAGCCAATACAACAAGCAAACTCACCACTCTCCCCCTGTCTACGTGGAACATGACTTCCAGGAGTGTGGACCTTCCTGGCAATGTGGGACAGAAATCATAGAATGAGCTGAGACTCAGCATCAAGGGATTGAATAAAACTCTAGAATGAGCTGAGACCCAGCATCAAGGGATTGAGAAAACCTTCTCAACCAAAAGGGGGAAGAGTGAAATGAGACAAAATGTCAATGGCTGAATGGCTGTGAGATTCCAAACAGAGTTGAGAGGTTATCCTGGAGGTTATTCTTATGCATTTAGTAGATATCACCTTGTTAGCCAAGATGTAATGGAGAGGCTGGAGGGAACTGCCTAAAAATGTAGAGTTTTGTTCCAGTAGCCATGTTTCTTGATGATGATTTTATAATGATATAGCTTCACAATGTGACTGTGTGATTGTGAAAACCTTGTGTCTGATGCTCCTTTTATCTACCTTGTCAACAGATCAGTAGAACATATGGAATAAAAATAAATAGCAGGGGGAAAAATGTTAAAATAAATTCAGTTTGAAATGCTAGTGATCAATGAAAGGGAGGGGTAAGGGGTATGGATGTAAAATTTTTCTTCTTTTTCTATTTTTGTTTTATTTTTCTGCTGTCTTTTTATTTCTTTTTCTGAATTGATGCAAATGTTCTAAGGAATGATCATGATGATGAATATGCAAGTATGTGATGATATTGTGAATTACTGATTATATATGTAGAACAGAATGAGCATATATTAAGTATGTTTGCATTTCTTTCTTGTAATTTTTCTAATTAATAAAAAATTATTAAAAAAACAATGGAAACCTACAATGTTGGATTTGAAGAGACAGAAGAAGGCATTAGTGAACTGGAGAATGGGACCTCTGAAATCTGACAAACAAAAGAAAGCATAGGAAAAAGAATAGAAAAACATGAATAGGGACTCAAGGAATTGAATGACAACAGGAAGCACATGAGTACACATGTGGTGGGTGTCCCAGAAGGAGAAGAGAATCAAAAAGGAGGAGAAAGACTAATGGAGGAAATTATCATTGAAAATTTCCCATCTCCTATGAAAAACATAAAATTAAAGATCCACAAAATGCAGTATACCCCAAACAAAATAGATCCAAATAGACATACTCCAAGACACTTATTAATCAGAATGCCAGACATCAAAGAGAAAAAAAGAATTTTGAAAGCAGCCAAGAGAAAAGCAATCCATTGCATATAAGGGAAGTCCAATAAGAATATGTGTAGATTTCACAGTAGAAACTATGGAGGCAAGAAGACTGTGGTATGATATATTTAAGATTCTAAAAGAAAACTGCCAGTCAAGAATTCTATATGTCCTTTAAAAATGAGGGGGAGGGTGGGCCACAGTGGCTCATCAAGCAGAGTTCTCATCTGCCATGCCAGAGACCCAGGTTTGATTCCTGGTGTCTGTCTATGAAAAAAAATGAGGGGGAAATTAAAACATTTTCAGAGAAAAAAATCACTTAAGAATTTGTGACCAAGAGACTAGCTCTGCAAGAAATACTAAAGGATGCAGTAGATGCAAATTTAAAAAGACAGGAGAGAGAGGTGTAGAAAAGAGTGTAGAAATGAAGACTATCAGTAAAAGTAAGAAGAGAAAATAATTAGAGATGACAAATAAAATCCAAAGGGCAAAATGGTAGAAAAAAGTGCTGCTCTTACAGTCATAACACTAAATGTTAATGGATTAAACTCCCCAATCAAAAGATATAGGTAGGCAGAATGGATTAAAAAATGGATTGTATTGTCAACAGGAGAGGCATTTTAGACCCAAGGCCAAACATACATTGACAGTGAAAGGCTGGGAAAAGATATTTAATGCAAACAACAATCAGAAAAGAACAGGAGTAGCTATATTATTATCCAACAAATTAGACTTCAAATGCAAAACAATTAAAAGAGACAAAGAAGGACACTATGTATTACTAAAAGGAACAATTCAATAAGACATAACAATCATATTTATGCATCAAGCCAGAGTGCTCCAAAATAAATGAGGCAAACACTGAAAATAGAAATAGACACATATGTTTCAATTCCCAACTCTCATTAATGGAAGAACATCTAGACAGAGGATCAATAAAGAAACAGAGAATTTGAATAATACAATGAATGAATAAGACTTAACAGACATTTATAGAATATTACACTGCACAACAGCAGGATATACCTTTTCCTCAAGTTATTATGGATCATTCTCAAAGATAGAACATATGTTGGGTCACAAGTCACAATAAATGTAAAAAGATTGAAATCATACAAATACTTTCTCAGATCATAAAGGAATGAAGTTGGAAATCAATAAGAGGCATAGGCCAGAAAACTACTCACAAACATACTGAGGCTCAACAACATACTCTTAAAAAACAGTGGGTCAATGAAGAAATTACAAGAGAAATCAGTAAATATCTCAAGGAAAATGAAAATAAAAACAAAGCCTATCAAAATTTATGGGATGCAAGAAGGCAAAGCTAAGAAAGAAAATTATTGCCTTAAATGCCTATATCAAAAAAGAAAGAGCAAAAATCAAAGAATTAACTATTCACTTGGAAGAACTAGAGAGCAAACAGCAAACTAATGCCAAAGCAAGCAAAAGGAAAGAAATACTGAAGATTAGAATAGAAATAAATGAAATTGAGAACATGAAAACAATCAAGAAAATCAACAAAATCAGAAGTTGGTTCCATGAGAAAATCAATAAGATTGATGGACTATTAGTGAGGTTGACAAAAAGAAGAAGAGAGAGGATTCAAATAAATAAAATCAGAAATGGAAAAGGAGACACAACCACTGATCCTATAGAAATAAAGGAAGTAATGAGAGGATACTATGAACAACTTTATGCTAATAAATGAGACAATGTGGATGAAATGGACAACTTCTCAGAAAGGCATAAACAACTATCATTGACCTGAGAAGAAATAGACGACCTCAACAAACTAATCACAAAGGAAGAAATTGAATCAGTCATCAAGAACCTCCCAAAAAAGAAAAATCCAGGACCAGATGGTTTCACATGTGAATTCCACCAAGTCTTTAAGAAAAAAATAGTACCAATACTGCTCAAACTCTTCAAAAGAACTGAAGAGGAAGGAAGGCTCCATAATTTATTCTATTAAGTCAACGTTACCCTCATACCAAAGCCAGACAGATACTACAAAGAAAGAAAAGTACAGACCAGTCTCTCCAATGAATATGATGCAAAATTCCTCAACAAAATTCTTGCAAATAAAATCCAGCAGCACATTAAAAGAATTATGCAACATGACCAAGTGGGACTTATTCCAGGTATGCAAAGATGGTACAACATAAAAAAATCAATTAATGTAATACATCATATCAACAAACCAAAGCAGAAAACCACATGATCATCTCAACTGATACAGAAAAGGCTCTTGACAAAATCCAACATCCTTTGTTGATGAAAACACTTCAAAGGACAGGAATAGAAGGGAACTTCCTCAACATGATAAAGGGAATATATGAAAAAACCCACAGCTAACATCAATCTCGATAGGGAAACACTGAAAGGTTCCCCCTAAGATCAGGTACAAGACAAGAATGACTGCCCACTGTCACCATTGTTCTTTAACATTGTGTTGGAAGTTCTAGCTAGAGCAATAAGACAAGAAAAAGAAATACAAGGCATCAAAATTGGAAAGGAAGAAGAAAAACTCTCACTGTTTGCAGATTATATGATACTATATGCTGAAAACCCTGAAAAATCCACAGCAAAACTACTAGAGCTAATAAATGGGTACAGCAAAGTGGCAGGTTACAAGATCAACACTCAAAAATCTAAAGTGTTTCTATACATTAGTAATAAGCAACCTGAGGGGAAATATTTAGGAATAAATTTAACTAAGGATAGAAGAGACCTATAGAAGAAAATTACAAGAAATTGCTAAAAGAAATCACAGAAGACCTAAATAAGTGGGTGGGCATACTGCATTCTTGGACTGTAAGACTACAGTTAAGATGTCAATTCTACCTAAATTGATTTATAGATTCAATGCAATACCAACTGAAATTCCAAAAACTTACTTTTCAGAAATAGAAAATCATAAAACCAAATTTAAATGGAATGGCAGGGTGCTCCAAATAGCTATAAATATCTTGAGAAAGAAAAATGAAGTTGGAGGTCTCACACTACCCAACTTTAAGTCTTGTTATGAAGCCACCATGGTCAAAACAGCATGGTACTGGAATAAAAATAGATAAACTGCCCAATGTAATAGAATAGCATGTTCTGGTATAGACCCTCTTTTCTAAGGACAATTGATCTTTGATAGGGTAGTCAAGCAAACTCACCTGGGACAGTACAGTCTCTTCAATGAATGGTGCTTGGAGAACTGGATATTCATATGCAAAAGAATGAAAGAGGATCCATATCTCACACCTTATACAAAAATAAACTCCAAATGCATTAAAGACCTAAACATTAGAGTTAAGATAAAAAAAATTTTAAAGAAAATATCTTATAAAGCATGTAATAGGAGACAGTTTCCTAGGCTTCAAATCCAAAGCAGCAGCATTAAATAATGAAATAGATAAATAGGAACTCCTCAAAATTAAATATTTTTGTGCATCACAGAACTTTGTCAAGAAAGTAAAAGGACAGCCTATGGAGTGGGAGACAGTATTTGGAAATGACATATCAGATAAGAGTCTAGTATTCAGAATATATTAAGAGATTGTTCATCTTGACAACAAGAAAGACAAACAACCCAATTTAAAAATAAGCAAAAGCCATGAACAGACACTTCTCAGAAGACAAAATACAAATGGCTAAAAGGCACATGAAAAGATGCTCAACTTCCCTGGCTATTAGGAAAATGCAAATCAAAATCACAATGAGATATCATCTCATACCCACCAGAATAGCCATTATCAATAAAACAGAAAATGACAAGTGCTGAAGAGGATGTGGAGAAAGAGGCACACTTATCCACTGTTGGTGGGAATGTAAAATGGTACAACCTCTGTGGAAAGCAGTTTGGTGGATCCTCAGGAAGTATAGAATTGCCATATGATCCAGCAATACCATTTCTAGGTATATATTCAGAGTACATGAGGGCAAAGACACAAAAGGACATTTGCACACCAATATTTATAGCAGCAGTATTTACAATTGCCAAGAGATGGAAACAGCCCACATGTTCAACAGACGAGCAGCTAAACAAGCTATGGTATAGACATACAATGGAATATTATGCAGCAGTAAGGCAGAATAAAGTCATGAAATATATAACACCGTGAATGGACCTTGAGAACATAATACTGAATGCAATTAGAAACAAAAGGATAAATCTGCATGGTCTCACTGATATAAACTATCATTAATAAGTGAACTTGGAGAATTTCAGGAAGAACACAGGTTATCAGGAGATAGAGGGTAGAGATTGGATAATATGAATTGTAGGGATACAGACTGTGCAACAGGACTGATTGTGAAAATTCAGAAATGGACGGCATAATACTACCTGATTGTAGCACCATAATGTAAACACAATGAATGAAGCTGAATGTGAAAGTGACAGAGTGAGGAGAGCTGAGGGCACATATGAAATCAGAAGGAAAGATAGATGATAAAGACTGAGATGGTATAATCTAGGAATGCCTGGACTGTACAATGATAGTGACTAAATAGGCAAATTTTAAAATGAGCCCTCCAACTTGGTGTTTTGTATATGAAACTTATTCCCACAAAGGATAGGCTAAGCCTACTTAAACTTAGGACCTAGAGTCACTGTCAGAGCACCTCTTTTGTTGCTCAGATGTGGCCTCTTTCTCTCTCAGCCAACATGCAAGTGAACTCACTGACCTCCCCCTCTCTACATGGAACATGACTCCCAGAGGTGTAAACACCCCTGGCAGAGTTGGACAGAAATCCTAGGGTGAGCTGGGACTCAGCATCGGGAGCTAAGAGGGAAGACTGAAATGAGGCAAAATAAATTGTTAGTAGCTAAGAGTTTTCAGAGTCAAGAGGTTCTCCTGGAGGTTATTCTTATGCATTATATAGATATCCCCTTTTTAGTTTATGGTGTATTAGAGTGGCTACAGGGAAGTGCCTGAAAATGTAGAGTTGTGTTCCAGTAGCCATGTTTCTTGAAGATGATCTTATAATGATGGAGCTTTTGCAATATGACTGTGTGACTGTGAAAACCCGGTGTCTGATGCTCCCTTTAACTCTGGTATGGACAGATGAGTAAAAAATATGGAAAGGAAATAAACAAATAACACAGAAAACAAAGGTTAAAATAAATCGATGACATTGAAATACTAATGGTCAATGAAAGAGAGTGGTAAGGAGTATGGTATGTGTCATGGTCAGGTCCATGTGTCAACTTGGCCAGGGGGTGGTAACTATTTGTCTGGTTGGGCAAGTGCTGGCCTGTCTGTTGCTATGAGGACATTACATAGAATTAAATCATGATCACATTGGCTACATCCACAGATGATTCCATTTGTAATCAGCCAAGGGGAATGTCTTCTTTAATGAGTGATGCTTAATCTAATCACTTTTAAGTGATTTAACTGAAGCCTTTTATGAAGGATTCAGAAGAGACAGGTTCTCTTCCTGCTTTGGCTGGTGAGCCTCTCCTGTGGAGTTCATCCAGACTCTCCATCAAATCTTCAGCTTCATAGCCTGCCCTATGGATTTGGACTCTACATTCCCATTGGTTTGTGAGACACTTTTATGAATTTTATGTTTATAAATATTTCCTGTTGATTCTGTTTCTCTGGAGAATCCTAACTAATACAACTTGGTACCAGGAGTGGTTCTTAAGAAACAGAATCTTTAGAATGCATTTTTATGACTGGTTATCTACTCTGACTGGACTCAAAGGCACTAAGGATTCTGATTCCCAAAATCAGAATGATACTGCCAATCCATGGGGTGAGTTGGCAAAAGAGATAGTCAAAATATCACCATTCAATTCGAATGCTTCACTTGTATGAAGCCAGGCTCTGGGTGATAATGTTTTTGACACCTTTACAGAGTTTTCTTGAAACAAGAGGTATAGAGATGTTGGCTGGTTGTTGTTAGATACACTGTATACATTAATGAGTGAATGGGCTTAAGGTTCAAATGAGAAGCTTAAGCACTGTCTGACAGATGTAACATTTCTATGAGTGTCCTGAAGGAAAATCATATTTCCTGTAGCTGTAGACTTAAGATCTCCAAAAATCAGACTCAGAATCTTATTGTTAGAGTAGCAACATTACAACGTAAACTGAACTCTCAATGTTGCATGGTGTCTGTCATTAAAGTGAGGGCATTGATTGGAAAAGACTGGGACCCTGAAATGGGATGGTGACATATGGATTGATAATGATGTTGGTGGTGAGGTTTAAACCCTAGGTCATGCTGAGCCTTCTCTAGATAACCCTGCAATTGTCTGCCCTGAAGACATAGCTGCCCACTTCCAGCCTGCCTTGAGGAGTTGGCCACCCAACCTCCTCCTGAAGGGATTAGCCCTAGAGTGATTTATCCTGTTTCACCAGATGAAACTGCAAATGAATCCCCTGAAGCATATGGTTTAGAAGATACTTCTAATTCTTTTCATGACCCATCCCCACCACCCCTCATTTCTTTGACCTATAACTAGACTAAAGTCCCAACAGGCCCCTAAAGGTGAGGTACAAAGTATCACACATGAGGACGTACATTATACTCCAAAGGAAATACATGAGTTTTCTAATTTATATAAGACAGAAATTAGGGGAATATGTGTGGTAATGGGTTTTAACAGTGTGGGATAATGGTGGGAGGAATATAAGGCTGGATCAGGCTGAATTTATTGATATGGGCCCACTAAGCAGAGATTCTGCATTCAATGTTATAGCTCAAGGGGTTAGAAAGGCATTAACAATTTGTCTGGATGGTTGGCTAAAACATGGATCAAAAGGTGGCTGACATTACCTAAGGTTGAAATGCCTAAACTGCCCTGGTATAATGTAGATGAGGGGATCCAGAGGCTTAGAGAGATTGGAATGTTGGAGTGGATTTATCATGCAAAGCCTGCTCTATACCCCAGAAATGTCTGGAGGATGTACCTTTTACCAGAACTGTGAGAAATATATTTGTGAGACTAGCACCATCATCCCTGAAAAGCTCTGTAGTTGCACTTCTCTGTAGGTCAGATATTACTGTGGAAACTGTTGTCACTAAGCTGGAATCCTTAAACACAAGGGAGATGACTGGATCCCAAGTTGGGAGAAGCCAGGTGGTAGCCCTTCATTGCCAAAGACAGGGTGGATATGGCTATTATAATAGACAGCAAACTCAAAGCAGGAGTCAAAATTATATGACTTGCAGAGATCTGTGGCATTGGCTAGTAAATCATGGGAAACCTAGAAATACCATAGATGGGAAGCCTACTAAATTCTTATTCAAGCTGTATAAACAAAAGAGTTTTAGTTCAAGTGAAGAGAAGTCAAACTTGAATTACAAAAACACAGAGTCACACCCCCTTAAATCCAGATTTGAGACAGTTTACAGACCCAGAGTCCCTTAAATGAAGGGGTAGCCAGGTCCCTTGGGGGGAGAACCCTGCCACAATTTTGTACTGTTAATCTTCCTACAAGCTTTCCCCAAGGACACCAATGACCTTTTACCAGGGTAACTGTAAATTGGAGAAAAAGAAATGATCAGATATTTCAGGGATTAATAGACACTGGTTCAGAAGTGACATTAATTCTAGGGGACCCAAAAACATCCGTCTGGTCCACCAGTGAGAGTGGGGGTTTATGGAGGTTAGGTGATCAATGGAGTTTCAGCTCCCGTCCATTGTTGGGGCCCAGGTCAAGTTTCACATGAAGGAGCCCTCTGACTGTTGGCAAAGCCATGTCAGAGTACCCATGGAGGCGAAGCCCTCTGGTATCTGTGGAATGAAGTCTGGCCTGGGTTACACCTCATTTAATCTGGCCTTACTGGATAAATGTTCTGCCTGTACAGTTTCAGGTAGGAAACTGCAGAAACTAGTGTTCTCAGGGCTGACTGAGGACACTGAGCATAGGTACACCATGCCCTGCTAATGTGGTAAACTGCTGAAGCAAATGCTTTCAAGGATGCTGACTTGAGAGCCCAAAGATACCTGAATAGAGCATGCTGATAAGAAATAAACATCTCCACAGCAAGGAGCCGGAAACCAAACTTTGTAGCTTTGCAGGCATGACAGATGTTCAAAATAAATCTTGCTTTGACTATCCACCCTGAAAACAGTTCCCATGTAAAAACACAATAAATATATGGACATCAGGGTATTTGGGGCTCTTGCTTTTGCTCTTGCAAGTGATGAGCTTGAGTCCCATGACCCCACTTAACTAACTTCCGGTGTCTGTCATTTCTTAATCCTGTGCGGCACCCCTTTTTCTCTTCTGCTCTCTAGGGAAATCCTGGGAGTCCATCTCACAGTGGGTCCAATGGGCCCCCTGATCCATTCTGTAGTTATTTCCCCAGTTCCAGAATGCATAACTGGAATAGACATACTGAGCAATGTATAATTGGAATAAACATACTGAGCAACTGGAATAGACATATTGAGATTCCCCATATTGGCTCTCTAACTAGAGCAGTGAGGGCTATTATGGTGGGAAAGGCCAAGTGGAAGCTACTAGAACTGCCCCTACCTAGTAAAATAGTAAATCAGAAGCAATATTGGATTCTTGGAGGGATTACAGAGATTACTGCCACTATTAAGGACTTGAAGGATGCAGGAGTGGTGATTCTCACCACATCCCCATTCAACTCTCCTATTTGGCCTGTGCAGAAAACATTAGGATCTTGGAGGATGACAGTGGAATATCATAAGCTCAACCAGGTGGTAGCTCCAATTGCAGCTGCTGTTCCAGATGTGGCATAATTGCTTCAGCAAATCAATACATCCCCTGGTACCTGATATGCAGCTATTGATCTGGCAAATGCTTTTTTCTCAATAGCTGTTAGGAAGGACTACCAGAAAGTTTGCTTTCAGCTGGCAAGGTCAGCAATATATTTTCACAGTCTTACTTCAGGGGTATATAAACTCTCCAGCCCTATGTCATTATGTTGTCCACAGGGACCTTGATCATTTCTCATTCCTGCAAGACATCACACTGGTCCATTATATTGATGATACCATGTTGATTGGTCCTACTGAGCAAGAAGTAGCAACTGCTCTAGATGTATTGGTAAGATATTTGCATGTCAGACGATGGGAGATAAATCTAAGAAAAATACAGGGGCCTTCCACCTCAGTGAAATTTCTAGGTGTCCAGTGGTGTGGGGCATGTCAAGATATCCCTTCTAAGGTGAAGGATAAATTGCTGCATCTGGCCCCTCCTATGACCAAAAAAGAGGTACAATGCCTAGTCAGTCTCCTTGGATTTTGGCAACAACATATTCTCATATGGGCATGCTACTCTGGCCCATTTATTGAACGACCAGAAAAGTTGCTAATTTTGAGTGGACCTGAACAAGAGGAGGCTCTGTGACAGGTCCAGGCTGCTGTGCAAGCTGCTCTCCCACTTGGACCATATGATCCAGCAGATCCAATGTGCTGGAAGTGTCAGTGACAAATAAAGATGCTGTTTGGAGCCTTTGGCAGGCCCCTATAGGAGAATCATAATGTAGGCCCTTAGGATTTTGGAGCAAAGCCTTACCATCTTCTGCAGATAACTACTCTCCTTTTGGGAAACAGCTTTTGGTCTGTGTGCTGGTTTGAAAGGATGTATGTACCCTAGAAAAGCCATGTTTTTGTCCTAATTCCATTTTGTAAAGGCAGCCATTTCTTCTGATCCCTATTCAGTGTGTATGCTTGAAACTAATTAGATCATCTCCCTGGAGATGTAACTCAATCAAGAGTGATTGTTAAACTGGATTAGGTGGAGACATGTCTCCACCCATTCGGGTGGGTCTTGATTAGTTTACTGGAATCCTATAAAAGAGGAAACATTTTGGAGAAAGAGAGATTCTGAGAGAGCAGAGAATGACACAGCTACAAGAAGCAGAGAGTCCACCAGCCAGTGATCTTTGGAGATAAAGAAGGAAAACACCTCCCAGGTAGCTTCATGAAACAGGAAGCCAGGAGAGAAAGGTAGCAGATGACACCATGTTTGCCACATGCCTTTCCAGATGAGAGAGAACCCTGATTGTGTTTGCCATGTGCCTTGTTACTTGAGAGAGAAACCCTGAACTTCATCGGCTTTCTTGAACCAAGGTATCATTCCCTGGATGCCTTAGATTGGACATTTCTACAGACTTGTTTTAACTGGGACATTTTCTCAGCCTTAAAACTGTAAACTAGCAACTTATTAAATTCCCCTTTTCAAAAGCCATTCCATTTCTGGTATATTGCATTCTAGCAGCTAGCAAACTAGAACAACCTGCTACTGGGCCTTAGGAGAGACTGAACACTTAACCTTGGGCCACCAAGTTACCATGCCTACCATGAGCTGGGTTTGTCTGACCCACCAAGCCACAAAGTTGGGCATGCACAGCAGCACCCTATCATAAAATGGAAATGGTATATACAAGATAGTGCCAGAGCAGGTCCTGAAAGCACAAGTAAGTTATATGAGGAAGTGGCCCAAATGCCCATGGTCTCCACTCCTGCCACATTACCTTCTCTTCCCCAGACCAGAGCTATGGCCTCTTGGGGAGTTCCTTATAGTGAATTGACCGAGGAAGAGAAAACTTGGGTCTGGTTTACAGATGGTTCAGCATGATATGCAGGACCGCCCAAAAGTGGACAGCTGTAGCACTACAACCCCTTTCTGGGGTGTTCTTGAAGGACAGTGGTGAGGGGAAGTCCTCCCAGTGGACAGAACTTTGAGCAGTGTCCCTGGTTGTTCATTTTTCTTGGAAGGAGAACTGGCCAGAGGTGCATTTGTATACTGACTCATGGGCTGTTGCTAATGGTTTGGCTGGATGGTCAGGGACTTGGAAAGACCATAATTGAAAATTGGTGACAAAGAGGTCTAGGGAAGAAGTATGTGGATAGACCTTTCTGAGTGGGTTAAAAACATGGTACCCTACCTTACTGGCAGAGCAGTCTGCTTTGGAGATACTTTCTCATGGAAAAATAAGCAGTCTTTATTAGGAACAAGTAAAGGAAGCTCAACCAAGCTCCAACTTCAATGTTAATTAACAAATTTGGACTACTGAATACAAGCTCCAGGCACAGAGAAACCCAGAGCAAGTAGAAAAAGAACCTTGAGATCTCTCCCAGCAGAGAGGAAATGGTGCTGACAGAAAGAAAACAACAAATACAACAACAACAAAAAAAAACACAGAAGCTTCTCTCAGCCAACATGGCAAGTGAACTCACTGCCCTCCCCCTCTCTATGTGGGATATGACTCCCAGGGGTATAAACCTCCCTGGCAACATGGGACAGAAATCCTAGAGTGGGCTGGGACTGAGCATCAAGGGATTGAGAAAACCTTCTGGACTGAAAGGGGGAAGAGAGAAGTGAGATAAAATAAAGTGTCAGTGGCTGAGAGAGTTGAGAGGTTATCCTGGAGGTTATTCTTGTTCATTATATAGATATCCCCTTTTCAGCTTAAGGTGTATTAGAGAGGCTAGAGGGAAATGCCTGAAACTATAGAGCTATTTTCCAGTACCTGTGTTTCTTGAAAATGATTGTATACTGATATAGTTTTCACAATGTGACTTTGCGATTGTGAAAACATTTTGTTTGATGCTCCTTTATGGAAAGATGAGTAAAAAATATGGACAGGAAATAAACAACTAATTGGGAAAACAAAGGTAAAAATAAATTGAATAGATGGAAATACTCATGGTCAATGAAAGGGGCTGGTAAGAGGTATGTCATATATGAGTTTTTTCTGTTTTCTTTTTTTTTGCTGGAGAGATGCAAATGTTCTAAGAAATGATCATGGTGATGAATATACAACCATGTGATAATATTTTGAACCATTGATTGTAACCATGTCAAGAATGATTATATGTCAAGAATGTTCATATGTTTGTTTGTTGTTTATAATAAAAATATTTTTAAAAAACAGGCCTTTGGAGTTGCCTGAGCTCAGAATATTGGAAAGAGGCTGTGCCACAAGAAAAGAGGCACACACAGATTTGGGTGCCAATTCTGACTCTTGAATGACAAATATGGAGCCTGAGTCCAGGCTCTGAAAAGGATTTAAAAAAAATATTTTTAATAGCCCATTAAAGAAAGCACCAGCCATTTTCAATTGTCAACAGTGGTGTAGGCAAGGGCAGGGTTAAGGGGTGTCAGAGAAAAAGTAACAATTCAACTAAAGGGGATTATTCCCTAAAGGGTATATCTTCCCCAAGTAAAGGGGACAGGGCCCAGCACAAGTGATGGCTCTCATTCACAGAATACAGACCCAGGGTTTGGAAAACAGAAACAGCTTAAGTTCACTTTCTACCTCAACCTGTGTATCAACCACACCCTGGTGGGGTCTGTTGAGAACTAAAGGCACCACACCACTTTACATAGGTGTGCAGTTGCAGGCTGACAAACACCAACTGCTGAGCAGGGTAGGAAAAGCACAGAACCAAGAGATTTCACAAGAAAGACTGGCAGCCTGCTGGGTGTCATCCTTTGGGAAACTTGAGACTGATTACACCATCCTCCTGAGACCCAGGCTTGTCTTGACCAGGAAAAGGGGTCAGTCAGTCATATCTGGGGAAACCCTCCTTGCAAGGATTCTATATAGGCAGAGCAAGAATCAGAGAAACAAAAGCTGATAATTTCTGATCCATGAAACAGACACTATGGAAGAGGTGTAGAATAAGTTGAACTGAATGTCAAAGAACAGAGGACAAAGCCAACCAACAAGAAAACCCAAAATAAAAGTGTGAAAACAACTTCCAGAATAAATTAATCAGGGAAATCAATGTGGACACCAGCAAAAAAAACCCATGAGTCATATACTAGGAAACTTGAAGATATGGCCCAGGCTAACAAATAAATTAACACTACAAACAAGACAGGAGTTGAAACAACTAATTAATGATGTTCAAATCTGCTACAAAACAAAAGTCAAATCAATGAAGGAAAATAGAGCAAGAGATGAGATGAAGGATATAAGGCAGACACTGTGTGGCCATCCAAAAGGACTCAGAAGCTTGAAAAAACAAATCACAGAACCTATGGGAATGAAAGGCACAATAGAAGAGATGAACAACACAATGGAGACATACAACAGCAGAAAAAAAGATTAGTGAACAGGAGGCCAGGACATCTGAAATCCTACACCAAAAGAACAGATAGAGAAAAGAATGGAAAAGTATAAGTAGGGTCTCAGAGAACAGAATGACAACATGAAGCACATGAATATACATGTTATGGATGACCCAAAAGGAAAAGAGAAGGGAAAAGGGGCAGAAAGAATAATGACAAACATAATCACTGAACCTTCCCAACTGTTACAAAAGATTCAAATGAGCAGATTCAAGCAGTGCAGCATATAGCAAATAGAACAGATCTGAATAGATCTATTCCAAGACATTTACTAAAAAGACTGACAAATGTCAAATGTCAAACACAGAGAAGGGAAGCTCACAGGCTAAATGCAGATTTCTCAACAGAAACCATGGAAGTAAGAAGGCAGTGGTATGACATCTTTAACATACAGAAAGAGAAAGCTGCCAACAAAGAAATTTACATCTCACAAAATTCTCCTTCGAAAATGAGGGAGAGTTTAAATTGTTTTCAGAGAAACAGACATAGAGAGAGTTTGTGAACAATAGACCTGCTCTATAAGAGATACTAATGGAGAACTACGTGCAGATAGCAAAAGGGGACAGAGGGGTTTCTAGAAGAGTGTAGAAATGAAGACTATCAGCAAGTGTAAAAAGAGAGAAAGATATATATATGTATATATATATATACATATATATATATATACACACATATATGTATATATATGGCACATAAAATCCAAAGAACAAAATGGTTAAAGAAAGTACTGCCTTAACAGTAATAACATTAACGTTAATGGATTGAAGCTGGGATTCAGCATCAATGGATTGAGAAAATCTTCTTGATTGAAAGGGGGAAGACAGAAATGAGACAAAATAAAGTGTCAGTAGCTGAGAGGTTTCAAATAAACCTAGAGTTTATCCTAGGTTATTCTTATTCATTATATAGATAACCCCTTTTTAGTTTAAGGTGTATTAGAGAGGTTAGAGGGAAGTGCCTGAAACTATAGAACTATGTTCCATTAGCCATGTTTCTTTAAGATGATTGCATAATGATACAGCTTTCACAAAGTGACTGTGTGATTGTGAAAAACCTTGTTCTGATGCTCCTTTTATCTATGGTATGGTCAGATGATTAAAAAATATATAGATTAAAAATAAATAGGGCGGGCCGTGGTGGCTCAGCGGGCAAAGTGCTTGCCTGCTATGCCGGAGGACCTCGGTTCGATTCCCGGCCCCAGCCCATGTAACGAAAAACGGAGAAACAAAATACAATAAAACAAGAAAATGTTTAAAAGATGTTTCCCTTTCTTCCTCTCTTCCTTCCTTCTATCCTTCCTTCCTTCTCTCTGTCTTTCCTTTAAAAAAAAAAAAAAAATAAATAAATAAATAAATAAACAATAGGGGGAACAAATGTGGTCAATGAGAGGGAAGGGTAAGGAGTATGGTACGTATGAGTTTTTCCTTTTATTTCTTTTTCTGGAGTGATGTAAATGTTCTGAGAAATTATCATAGTGATGAATATACAAACATGGGATGATACTGTGAGCCACTGATTGCACACCAAGTATGGAATATTCATATGTTAAGAATGTTCATGCTGTATATTGATTTGTTTTTTAATAAAAATTAAAAAATTAAAAATAAAATGTTATTGGGATTGAACTCCTTAATCAGTGCCTGAAGACATAGCTGGCAAAACTAATTAAAAACAGAGGACCCATCTATATGCTGTTTATAGGGGATGCACTTTAGATACAAGGACAAAATAGGTTGAACATGATAGATCTGAAAATGATATTTCATGCAAACTAAAACTAGAAAAGAGAAAGAGTAGCTATACTCATATCAGAAAAATAGGACATGAACTGAAAACAATTAAAAGAAACAAAGAAAGATACCATGTTTTAATAAAAGTGAAAATTCATCAAGAAGTCATAACAATCATAAATATTTATGCAGTGAGCCAGAGTGCCCCCAAATACATGAGGCACACTCTTGCAACATTGAAAAAAGAAGCAGTCACCTCTACAATAATAGTTAGAGACTTCCAAACACTGCTATCATCAATGACTACCACATCTAGACAGGATCAGATGGGAAACACAGAGTTTGAATAGTTCAATAAATGAACTACTCCTACTAGAAATTTACCTATATTACACCCCAAAACAGCAGGATACATATTTTTCTGATGTGCTCATGGATCATTCTCCAGGATAGACTACATGTTGGGTCACAAAGCAAATCTCAGTAAATTTAAAAGAATTTAAATAAAAGGAAACACTTTCTCAAATCATAATGGAATGAAGTTGCTAATCAATAATGAGGAAAAGGAAGAAAAATTCACAAGTAATGGAGGATAAATAGCACACTCTTAAACAATTAGTGGGTCAAGGAGGAAATCACCAGAGAAGTCAGTAAACCTCTAAAGGTAAATGAAAACATAACATAGCAAAACTTAAGGGGTGCAGCAAAGGCAGTTCTGAGAAGGAAATTTTTTGCCTTAAATACCTATTTTTTAAAAGAAGAAAGAGCAAAATTTGAGTAACTAGCTGTTCACTTGAAAGAACTAGGGAATAAACAGAAATATAAACCCAAAACAAAAAGAAGGAAAGAAATAAGAAAAATTACAGCAAAAATAAATGACACTGTGTGTGGGGGGGAAGGCACCACACAAGCAGGGCAAGAAACAAGAAAACAAGAACTAAAAAATTCTCCTCTGTTAAAAAAAAACTTAAGCTAAAGGTCCAGATAAAGCTGAACAGAATGTCAAAGAACAGATAGACAACAAATTCATCCAGCAAGAAAACTCCAGGTAAAAGCAGTGCAAGCAATCTCCAGAATAAACGAATTAAGGTAATTAAATGCCTAGATGTCAGCCAAAAAAAATCACACTAGGAAAATTGAAGATATGGCCTAGTCAAAGGAACAAACCAACAATTCAAATGACATACAGGAGCTGAAACAATTAATTCAGAATGTATGAACAGACATGGAAAACCTCATCAAAAATCCAATCAATGAATTGAGGGAGGATATAAAGAAGACAAGGAAAGAACAAAAAGAAGAAACTGAAAGTCTGAAAAAACAAATCACAGAACTCATGAGAATAAAAGACACAGTAGAAGAGATGAAAAAAACAATGGAAACCTACAATGGTAAATTTCGAGAGACAGAACATAGGATTTCTGAACTGGAGGACAGAACATCTGAAATCCAACAAGAAACATAAACTATAGGGGAAAAAATGGAAAAATATGAGCAGGGACTCAGGGAATTGAAAGACAATATGAAGTGCATGAATATACATGTTGTGGGTGTCCCAGAAAGAGAAGACAAGGGAAAAGGAGGAGAAAAACTAATGGAGGAAATTATCACTGAAAATTTCCCAACTTTTCTGAAAGACTTAAAATTACAGATCCAAGAAGTGCAGTGCACCCCAAAGAGAATAGATCCAAATAGTCATACTCCAAGACCTTTAACAATCAGAATGTCAGAGGTCAAAGAGAAAGAGAGGATCTTGAAAGCAGCAAGAGAAAAGCAATCCATCACATACAAGGGAAGCCCAGTAAGACTATGCACAGATCTCTCAGCAGAAACCATGGAGGCGAGAAGACAGTGGGATGATATATTTAAATTATTAAAAGAGAAAAACTGCCAACCAAGAATTCTATTTCCAGCAAAATCGTCCTTCAAAAATGAGGGAGAAATTAAAACATTTTCAGACAAAAAATCACTGAGAGAATTTGTGACCAAGAGACCAGTTCTGCAAGAAATACTAAAGGGAACACTAGAGACAGATATGAAGACAGAAGAGACAGGAGTGGTGAAGAGTGTAGAAAGGAAGACTATGAGTAAAGGTAAAAAGAAGGAAAATTAGATATGACATATAAAATCCATAAGGCAAAATAGTAGAAGAAAGTACTACCCAAGCAGTAATAACACTGAATGTTAATGGATTAAACTCTCCAATCAAAAGACATAGTCTGGCAGAATGGATTAAAAAACAGGACCCATCTATATGCTGTCTCTACTCAAAGGACATGAGGCCAAGGACACAAATGGACATTTGCACACCAATGTTTATAGCAGCATTATTAACAATTATCAAGAGATGGAAACAGCCAAAATGTCCATCAACAGAGAGTTGGCTAAACAAACTGTGACATTTACATAAGATGGAATATTATGCAGCTGTAAGACAGAATAAAGTTATGAAGTATGTCACAACATGAATGGACCTTAAGGACATTATGCTGAGTGTGATTAGCCAGAAACAAAAGGACAAATACTGTATGGTCTCTCTGATATGAACTGACATTAGTGAATAAACTTGGAATATTTCCTTGGTAACAGAGACCATCAGGAGATAAAAATAGGGTAAGATATTGGGTAATTGGAACTGAAGGGATACAGATTGTGCAACAGGACTGAATATAACAACTCAGAAATGGACAGCACAATATTACCTAACTGTAATACAATTATGTTAAAATACTGAATGAAGCTGCATATGAGAATGATAGAGGGAGGAGGGTTGTGGCATAAATTAAATCACAAAGAAAGATAGATGATAAAAATTGAGATGGTGTAATCTAGGAATGCCTAGAGTGTATAATGATAGTGACTAAATGTACAAATTTAAAAAATGTTTTTGCATGAGGAAGAACAAAAGAATGTCATTACTGCAGTGTGCTGAAAATAGATGGTACTTAATATTTAAAAATTTCAACTAGTGTGTGAGACTAAAGCAAAAAATGTTTATTTGGTACAAATCTGTACTTTGACTAGTGCATCTCCTAATAGATAGGAGTAGATAGTTGATTGAACACCTTAATTACACGGAACTTTGCATAGGACATGAGATTTTCTTGGTTTGTCCAGGTGATGCCCTGATGAATCCCAGAGTGATTTGATCAGTGAGTGGAAAAGTATTTGCAAAGTCCCCTTTGGGGAATGGTGAGAATGGGGGAAAACCCAACTTCCCCCAGTTGAATTCTTGATATTCTCACAAGCAGTTTGGACAACCAAAGCTATAGGCTGAGCCCCCAGTCTTGGGGTTTGTTCATATGAAACTTACCCAACAAAGAATAGGTCAAGCCTACTTAAAATTAAGCCTAAGAGTCATCCCCAAAAGAACCTCTTTTGTTGCTCAGATGTGGCCTCTCTCTCCAGCCAGCACAGCAAGCAGACTCACCACCCTCCCCTGTCTATGTGGGACATGACTCCCAGGGGTGTGGATCTTCCTGGCAGCATGGGACAGAAATCCCAGAATGAGCTGAGATTCAGCATCAAGGGATTGAGAAAAACTCTAAAATGAGCTGAGACCCAGCATCAAGGAATTGAGAAAACCTTCTCAACCAAAAGGGGGAAGAGAGAAATGAGACAAAATGTCAATGGCTGAGAGATTCCAAACAGAGTCGAGAGGTTATCCTGGAGGTTATTCTTATGCATTAAGTAGATATCACCTCGTTATCCAAGATGTAATGGAGAGGCTGGAGGGAACTGCCTGAAAATGTAGAGCTGTGTTCCAGTAGCCATGTTTCTTGATGATGATTGAATAATGATATAGCTTTCACAATGTGACTATGTGATTGTGAAAACCTTGTGTCTGATGCTCCTTTTATCTACCTTGTCAACAGATGAGTAGAACATATGGAATAAAAATAAATAATAGAGGGAAAAATTGTTAAAATAAATTCAGTTTGAAATGCTAGTGATCAATGAAAGGGAGGGGTAAGGGGTATGGTATGTAAAAAAATTTTTTCTTTTTCTGTTTTTGTTTTATTTTTCCGCTGTGTTTTTATTTCTTTTTCTGAATTGATGCTAATATTCTGGGAAATGATCATGATGATGAATATGCAACTATGTGATGATATTGTGATTTGCTGAGCGTATGTGTTGGCAATGTTTCCTTCTCATAATTTTTTTTAATTAATAAAAAATTAAAAAACAAACAAAAATAAATAAATAAATAATAGGGGGAACAAATATTAAAACAAATTTAGTTTGAAATGCTAGTGATAAATGAAAGTGAGGGGTAAGGGGTATGGTATGTATAATCATTTTTTCTCTTATTGCTTTATTTCTTTTTCTGTTGTCTTTTTATTTCTTTTTCTGAATTGATGCAAATGTTCTAAGAAATGATGACTATGCAACTATGTGATGATACTGAGATTTACTGAACATATATGTAGAATGGAATTATATGTTAATGTTATTGTTTGTTCTTAATTGTTTTAATTAATAAATAAATTTTAAAAAATGACACTGGGAACATGAGAACATTAGAAAGAATTAATAAAACCAGAAATTTGTTCTTTGAGAAAATCAATAAGTCAATGGATCTTTAGCTTGGCTGACAAAAAGAAAGAGAGAAGATGCAAATAAAGTAAAAAATGGGACAGGGGAGATAATAACTGACCTTATGAAATAAAAGAGATACTAATAGAATACTATGAGTAACTATATGCTAACAAACTAGACATCTTAGGCAAAATGGACAATTTCCTAGAAAAGGATGAGCAACCAACACTGACTGAAGGAGTTAAAAGGTTAATGCTTGACTTAAAATTGAAGACTTGGTTGATAAACTATGAGAAAGTGAAGGCATAAATTTTGAGAACATGAAACTTCAATAGAAACTTAAGTGTGCAGATAAAGCATAATGACATGCAGAAGAGACTCACTTGAAGGAAAAGAATACTTTAGTCTTAGATATGTTTGTTCCCTTAAAGTTGTTATTGTACTGCTTGTTTCTTAAGCTTTTGCATGCAAACAACCTTCCACATACTTTTGCTAGTATATAAATTGTGCATTCAGCTATAATAAATTTGTCTGAAGACTGATGTCTCCAGATCCTCTGATCCCTTTCTCTCTTGTTTTACTTTAACATTCCTTAGGGTCATAGCTGTGGCCAACAACTGACTTGAGGAGAAATAGAAAATCTCAACAAACCAACCACAAGTGAAGGGATTGAATCAGTCATCAGAACAAAAGAAGTCCAGGACCACATGACTTCACAGGTGAATTCTACTAATCATTCAAGAAAAAAATGAATGCCAAGCCTGCTCAAATTCTTCACAAAAATTAAAGAGGAGGGAAATGATATAACTAATTCTATGAGGCCAACATCACCCTAATACCAAAACCAGACAAAGATACAAGAACAAAATTAGTCCTAAAATCCAGAGGAGGCCAGCCTCTCCAAGAACATCAACTAGTTCCATCCCCTTATTCAAGATTATCAACATCCCTTTCCAATATGAAAAAGTTAGAATGGGCAGACCCCAAATACCCCTAAAGATTGGGAGAAAGACCAAAGGAGAAGGTGGAGTTATAATAGAAAAGATAGGATTGAACAAATGAGTATGATTGCTGAATCACTATATTGATATTTCTTTTAGTCTCTAGTGTCTTGGAGCAACTAGAAGTAAAAACCTTCTGCATTGATAGAAATAAGGTTTTTGAGAGCTTGTCTGGAGCCAGTGCCTTTCCCAGGGGAGAGGTGAGGCCTTACTCAGGTGGAATCCCTCCCTCAAGGAATTCAGACCCCAGGGCTTGGTAATTTGAAGCCATTAAAACCAGCCTACAACCTCTCCTCTGTCTCCACCATGCCCCCAGCAGGGAAAGTCTGCCAAAATTAAAGGAGCCACATCACCTTATGCTGGTGGGACCTGCAGGCAGACAAGTGCTATGTCTAGGAAGGATAAGAAAAACAGAGTCCAGAGACTTCACAGGAAAGTCTTTCAACCTACTGGGTCTCACCCTCAGAGAAAACTGATGCAAGTGACTCTTTCTTCCTGACAGGAGGCCAGTTTGGTCTGGAAAAATCTGTCTGGGGTCTATAATACCTAAGTAGACCCTCCTAAGGGTGCGGGAGAAAAGGCACCATAGAGGTAGGACAAGAAACAAAAAAAACAAGAACCAAAAAATTCTCCTTTGTTAAACAAAATCTAAGCTAGAGGTCAACAAAAAGCTGAATGGAATGTCAAAGAAGAGGCAGACAACAAATTCATCCAGCAAGAAAACCCTAGGTAAAAGAAGTGAAAGCAATCTTCAGAATAAACTAATTAAGATAATTAAATGCCTAGATGCCAGGAAAAAATAACAAATCACACTAGGAAATTTGAAGATATGTCCCAGTCAAAGGAACAAACCAACAATTCAAATGAAATACAGGAGCTGAAACAATTAATTCAGAATGTACAAACAAATATCATTAAAAACCTCATTAAAAATCAAATCAACAAATTGAGGGAGGATATAAAGAAGGTAAGGAATGAACAAAAAGAAGAAACTGAAAGCCTGCAAAAACAAATCACAGAACTTATGGGAATGAAAGGCACAGGAGAAGAGATGAAAAAAACAATGGAAACCTACAATGTTAGATTTTGAGAGGCAGAAGATAGGATTTGTGAACTGGAGGATGGAAGATCTGAAATCTGACAAGCAAAAGAAAATATAGGGAAAAAATGAAAAAACATGAGCAGGGACTCAGGGAATTGAAAGACATTATGAAGCACAAGAACATATGTTGCTGTGGGTGTCCCAGAAGGAGAAGAGAAAGGAAAATGAGGAGAAAAACTACTGGAGGAAATTATCATGAAAATTTCTCAACTCTAATGAAAGACTTAAAATTACAGATCCAAGAAGTGCAGTGTACTCCAAAGAGAATAGATCCACTAGATGTACTCCAAGACACTTACTAATCAGAACATCAGAGGTCAAAGAGAAAGAGAGAATCTTGAAAGCAGCAAGAGAAAAGCCATCCATGACATACAAGAGAAGCCCAATAAGACTATGCATTAACATTAACAAATGTTAAAATAGATTTAGTTTGAAATGCTAGTGATCAATGAAAAGGATGGCTAAGAGGTATGGTACATATGAATTTTTTTCCTGTTTTCTTTTTATGTCATTTTCTGAATTGATGCAAATGTTCCAAGAAATGATCATGGCGATGATGAATATGCAACTATGTGATGATATTGTGAATTACTGATTATGAATGTAGATGGAATGATCAAAAGTTAAGAATGTTTGCATTTGTCTGGTGTTTTTTTGGTATTTAAAAAAATTTTTAATTTAATAAATAAAATAATTCACTAAGCTAAAGAAATCTATACTTTATCCACATTTATTTATTTTTTTAGCAGGAGAACTGACCTGAATATCTTAGTGTTATTAATAAAAAATAGTTTTTTTATACTAAAATCAAGAAAGTCACAGGTACACTGCTTCCTGACTTCAAATAGTTTTAATTGGCTTTATTTTAACACCCTCAGAATCATACAGCTCACAGGATTTTAAAATATGGAACTTACTGCTTTTCTTACATACCTCTGGAAAGGAAATGGCATATGAACAGCAGGATAAAATAAAGCTGAAATTTCTTTATCTTTTAGATATTTTTACATTTAAAATAAATTCATTAGTCTTGAGACTAAATATATATATATTGGGTAGATGGACATACTAGTGGTCAGTGAGAGGGAAGGGTAAGGGGTATAGCATGTATGATTTTTTTTTCTTTTTATTTCTTTTTTCTGGAGTGATGCAAATGTTCTAAAAAATGACCATGGTAATGAATATACAACTACGTGATGACATTATGAGCCATTGAGTGTATACCATTGTGGAATGTTTATATGTTAAGAATATATGTGCTTGTATGTTGCCTTATGAATAAAAATTTAAAAATAAATAAATAAAAAGTAAAACAACAACAACAAAAATACATATGAACTTATCCCAGCAAAAGATAGGCTAAACCTACATAAAATCAGGCCTAAGAGTCATCCCCCCAGAAAATCTCTTTCGTTGCTCAAATGTGGCCTCTCTCTCTCTCAGAGAACATGGCAAGTGAACTCACTGCTCTATCCATCCCTACATGGGACATGACTCCCAGGGTGTTAACCTCCCTAGCAATGTGGAACAGAAATCCTAGAATGATCTGGGATGCAGCATCAAGGGATTGAGAAAACCTTCTTGACCAAAAGAAGGAAGAGAGAAATAAGAGAAAATAAAGTGTCAGTGGCTGAGAGATTTCAAACAGAGTCAAGAGGTTATCCTGGAGGTTATTCTCACACATTATACAGATATCCCCTTTTTAGTTTATGGTGTATTAGAGTGACTAGAAGGAAATACCTGAAAGTGTAGAGCTATGTTCCAGTAGTCATGTTTCTTGAAGATGATTGAATACTGATAAAGCTTTCACAATGTGACTGTGTGATTGTGAAAACCTTGTATCTGATGCTCCTTTTAAATACAGTATGGACAAATGAGTAAAAAATGTGGGTAATAAATAAATAAATAATAGGAGGAACAAAGGTTAAAATAAATTAAGTGGATTGAAATATTAGAGACCAATGAGAGGGGGGTAAAATGTATAGCATGCATGAGTTTTATTTCTTTTTTCTTTCTTTTGCTGGAGAGGTACAAATGTTCAAATAAATGATCATGGTGATGAATACATAACTATGTGATGATATTTTGAGCCACTGATTGTAACCATGTCAAGAATGTTTGCATGTCAAGAGTGTTTGTATGTTTGTTTACTGTTTATAATAAATATATACATATATATATATGAAAAGGAGCACAACTTCACTTGCTATTAGGGAAATTCAAACCAAAGTCACAATGAGATATTATACTATACCTACTAGACTGACCATAAACAAACAAACAAAAAACCCCAGAACACCACAAATGCTGGACAGAATGTGGAGAAAGAGGCACATTTATACACTGTGGGTGGGAATGTATAGTAGAATAACCACTTTGGAAGGCAGTTTGGGGGCTCCTCAGGAAGCTAGGTATAGAATTGCCTTATGACCCAGCAATTCCGTTACTAGGTACAGATTTGGAGGAACTGAAGCAGGGACACAAACAGACAGTTGTACACCATTGTTTATACTGGCATTATTCATTATTGCCAAGAGATGGAAATAGCCCAAATATCCATCAACAGATGAGTGTTTAACAAACTGTGGTATATACATATGATGAAATATTATATCACTTTTGACATATCATCTCATTTTTAATAATGCTAAGTTTTTCCTCAGCCTTAGTCAAGCAAGGAACTAAATATTATTTCAAACCTAATGACCTTTAATATTTTATTTTCTCAAAATCAAACCCTGAAAAATATAATTTTATTATAAACTTTTGAAAAAATTTGTTCTTTAACATTGTAAAAAGGAAGCGCTAAACATAAAGTTCATTTCATGTTTTAAGTTGCATAAAAATGTTCTGGCAATAAGTACTCTACATAATGTTACACAACAGGATAATATTGCTAATTACCGTTCTTTGTTTTATTTCTACTTATGGAAATAAAATAATAGAACAGCATCAAATCACCCTTTAGCCCAGTAAATCACCAACTTCCTTTTTTTCATCTGGGAAATCTGATTACAGGGTAACCTATGGGACTTCACTCCTGAAAAAATTCAATTCTATACTTTCATTCTTTCAATATGCATGATAAATCTACTTTCTTAAACACCTCTCTCTCTCTGTCACCCTCTTCCTTTTTATCTCCCCCCAACTTCATCCTTATCCTTTGTTTTATGCTGCCATGCTGGCCCAGCAACTCTTATCCTTCCAGCACCTCGAATTCACACTCAATCTAACTTAAAAAAGAAAGAAAGAAAAGAAAAGGAAAGGAAAAAAGCAAATTCATCACCTGTTTGTAACTGCTAACTCTCTCTCTCTCTCTTTCAGCATCAGCATACTCAGTCATCCCTATCCCCCTTTCCCTCTGGATTTCCATCCCAAATATACAAACACTCCAAAAGGCAAACAGCACTCTCTTTCAAAGTAAAGCAAACATGGCACCCCCTCCTCCTCCTCACCAGGCTAGGAATAATGGTATGGGGTCTTACTATCTCCTTCACTTATTTCCAACAACCATCCTTTTGCCATTCCTAACTCCCCTCCTATTAATACTCCTTTTCCTATTTCTAGGATCATACCTTTTCAACTCTACACTATTTCTGCAAAAACAAACAAACAAAAACCTATTAAATCTATAACCCAAACCCAAACTAATCATGTTCCTTTTCTTCAAGATAACAGATATCAACATTTCAGTAATTCCGGTGAATAATATAATAAATTAAAACTAAATCTCCACTCCTCCAATGAAAAGGTAGAGGAAACAACCTCATCCCGCACCCCCTAACAGCAGGAAGCAGGCAGATCTGACAACCCTGTCCCACGACACCATCCTCTACCTCTTCCCAACTTCCTCTAATTTTTTCTATACAATGAAACATACCAGAATACTTGAGAGCTGAGCCGGAGGAATGGGCATGGACAGAGAGTGCCAGCATGGAGAATCAACATCTCCAGACTTTTCCGCACTCCTCTGGGAACTCTCCAGACTCGCATTTCTCACCCTCCAGCAGCTGGGTCCTTGTGATAACCTCCCTTACTCAACCTTCAGAGTTACATTTTTGTGATAAACTCGCCTGCTCAATCCCTACCCCCAATTTCCTTTACAACTCCTACTCGAACCAAGGCCGGCTGGAGTTGATTTCTTGAGTCAACTCTCCCTGCTGTCCCTCTGTTAATAAGCCACCCCCCCCCCACACACACACACACACTGCTGGTGGCGTCTCTCTCTCTCTCTCCTTCGCGTCTCCAACCCCTGGACTTTCAGTGAGGCGGTGGGAAGTTGTTGCGAAGGGCCGGGAAGACCCTGAAACCCCGCCAGTCATCAGCCGGACCTGCCCCCAACCCGGGGACACATGAACTGCCCCAAATACCAAGGGGGCAAACTGCTGTCCCCACCACCACACTGAGCCCTGCCCCTCCACCGCTGGCTACAGTTTCTCTTTCACTAGAGCGAGGCCTGATACCTGCGGACCCCATGTCCGGGCCAGGAAAGCTTGCAGAGGTCGCGGAGATCTGGGCTGACTCACCTCTGGAAAGGGACTCATAGCAGCGGCCACACTCTCCAGCAGCGGAAGTGCCTGAACTCAAGGCAGCGCCAGGACTACAATTCCCAGAATCCCGTGAGACCGATGGCCACAGCTCCGCCTTTCCTTTGCTGAAGTGCCTTCACTGTGGATGCACCTCAAGGACAGAATCCATGACTGTAACATTCAGTTGCAGCTATTTTTGTGATGGAAGCAGGTTTAGTTCACAGTTCACAGATGTTAGTGGCACCTTGCTTTCTATTCTTTTTTTTCTGTTTTTCTTTATCTTTTCTCTTCCATTTCTCTCCTTCCCTTCTCCCTTGTTGTGGGGTGCACCCACCAAAAGAGAGACCACACAATTCAAAACTGCAAGTCAATTTGGAGTCTTTATTAGCTGATGGGCGACTGTCTCAGAAACCTCCAAGAAGGAAGATTCAGACAGCAGCCCCCAGAGGTTTTTAAGGTGAGCTTATAAAGGCTAAAACCACATCCTGGTTTGCAGTTGCAAGCAAGCAAGCTTAATCACAGAAGCAGAAAAATGCCATTAGCTGTTGCCAAAACCCATCCAGTTCCCTCAATTTCCTGACAATGGTCATTGTTTAACTCTTGGGGACTTTCCACCCCAGATCTTTGGGGACTTTTCCTGCTCGGGCCTGATTTATTGCTCCTGGCCCTCCACACCCTTCATCCTTTCCTTTCTCCTTTTCTTCTCTTTTCCCATCAGTTTTTAAGTTACAGTACTAGTGTTGTTCAAAACAAGGGACAAGGTTGCAAGCCTCTAGAAAGGTTACACAGAAATACAACAAACCCAGGTTGAGGCTCCAAAGTTTCAGGAAGTAGGTTTTATTGTTTGTGGCTGTAGGGCTCAGCCGAGTTGCCTCTGAAAGTCTGAGCCCACATGGGTTGTTACAGGATTTTAGGGAAGTGCTTGGCTATGTGCTGATGATCAGAATCCAGAAGGATTGCAAAGCTGAGTTTACAGAAGTGGGTGAGCAGTTATGGGGGTGGGGGCTTCACAGGGACTTCTCTTATCCTGCCTATGATTAGCTTTGACAGTCCTTGGGGCCTGGGAGACTTTTTAAAGAGGAAATGGCCCCAGTAAACAGGGGCCTGCCTGTTGCAACAGGAAGTGTCTTTAACAAACAGTGGCTGCCTGCAACGTTCCCCCCTTTGATGCTTGCCCATGCCAGTGGGCATTAGCATCACATATATCTCATCCTCTTCTTGTGGCAGGTGCTGGTATGTCCTGATCTGAGCTGGGCATGGGAAATGAGGTAGCCATGCAGGGTTTAGGCTCTGCAAAGTTGGGGGTGAGGGCCTGTGCCCCTCTTCTCTTGGCCCCAAGTTTTCTCCTAATGGCCCCTTTGTGACTGTGCCTGTCTTAGGTTGTTCCTTCCCCAAGGAACCTTACCCATCTTTGGCTAACCAGCCATCCTTTGGGGCAAAGGAGGGTGATGTGAGGTGTGCAAGTGGGGGAGAGGCAATGCCCCCCAAGAAGGTCTGATCTGTTTCCTCAACAGCCTATTCCCCCTGGCCTCCATGCCCAGCAACTGCCTTGGGATTCCCTCACCTGCTGGTGGGCCCTGGCTCTGGTCACATGTTTTGGGGAATTCAGGTTTATTTTTCTCAGTGAGGGCCCAGCTCATAATTTTGCATAAGAGACAAACTGCATGGCAACATCTCCCAAGAGGCCTCCACTTCAGCACAGCCAATTGTGCTCCCCCCAATCTTTTATGCACTGCATTACCAGGAGGGTTGCACTGGGAAAGGTGTCGGATTTGGTGGGGGGTAAAACTACATGTGTTGAAGGTCAGGTGGACTTGGGAACTGTTTCCTATTCTAGGGGTTTTGGCAATAGCCTTGCCACCCTGGAGTAGTGAAAACAGCACTACTAAACCTGATGGGGAGGGATTATAGCATACTAGGGATGCTTTAGGGTGCATACAGAATAATGCAGGTCTGAGAACTGCTCTGGCATGAATACTGGTTATAGTTTCTACCTTTTTTCCAACACGGGTGGTCTTGAGGCATGGCAGGCATGTGTCGTTCTACTTGGAAGGGCTTATGACAATGCTGGAGTGAGATGCATGGTGCTGGCTATGGGGAGTACCACCATATTAACATACAATTAGCCTTAAGGAAGGAATGGAGGCACACACTCTGGGCAGTGGCTAGGAAGGGGGAAGTTACCTGGATAAGAGAGATCCCACCAAATTAGAATAAAGATGGTTTTTGGGAAGAACTCCTGGCAACGTATTTCCAGGAGGGCTAAAACTGTTAAATGAAAGACAAACACAAAGAGCAAGAAATTAGTCCACAGACCTGGCAGGCAGGGATGTCCATACCTCAATTTTCAGTCATGCATAGATCAGTTAGCTTCTGGGTTGACTGTATCAGGACTCAGAGATCCCCTCAAGCTTCAGTTGTGCATTAGCTAGCTGCTTCCAGTAAGCTAGAACAGGGCAATGATGGTCATTCAAGCCTCAGTCATGGGCTTGATCTCAGCTGTGATGGAGAAGGGTGCAGTGGCTTCCAGAGAATGATGTATGTCAGGAGTTCAGGATCAGGGGTGCACTCCCAGGGATCATTTGCAGTGGCCCTCTTGACCCAAGAGTGGTGAATTCATGGGATGATCTCTGCAACTCTGACAGCTGTTGGGGTTACTAAAACAACATGGTAAGGACTTCTCCATTGAGGCTGGAAGGAGCCTTTTATTCCAGTCTTTTACTTACACTAAGTCCCCTGGCTCAAACTCACATAAGGGAGGGCAGATGCTAAGGGGTTCAGGTACTGCTTCCAAAACCTTTCCTTTTAGTTCACCTAAAACTTTTCCTAACTTTGACCATATTTTCCTTTCCCACAAATCTTTGGCGACTTACTACACTTATTTAGGTTTGGTCTAACATTTTCCTTATTCTGTAACAGCAATTTATTTTATGTTAGGGCAAAACTACTCTCTTTTTTCTTTTAGTAAAAACACATCCTTTATATCCTTCATACTTAAGTCATTACTTCAAGCAAACATTTCACCACATACAATTACTATCAAAATTGAATTTATCATACTTATGGATTCTGAGAGGCTGTTTTATATATAAAACCTGATATTTAGAGAAAGGAACAAAGCTGAACAGGTTGGGGTTAAAGTAATTCAGAACATAGAGGTAAGGAAGACAATGTCTATATTTTAGAACCACACATACTCTTTGAGACCAATGGAAGAAAGATTTATTTGATCTGGAACTGAAATTTTCTGTACCATATAATCCAATTCAACCTATCTGGATAGCTAATTTGAACAACTGAAACACAGAGAGCACAGAACAAGAAAGAGGTCCTTTAGTCCTGTATAGATTATTGTACTGCCTGGAGATATCCTAGAGTGTCTTAATCAGATAATCAAAAAGAAGGAGGGGGCGGCACCCACGCCCCGCAGCAGCCGACCCGCCCGCCCTCCTTCTCCCCTCTCTTTCTCCGCCGGCCCGCCGCGCAGCGCCCACGCCCCGCAGCAGCCGACCCGCCCGCCCTCCTTCTCCCCTCTCTTTCTCCGCCGGCCCGCCGTGTGGCGCCCACGCCCCACAGCAGCTGACCCACCCGCCCTGCTTCTCCCCCCTCCTCCCCCTCCTGCTCCGGCCGCTCTCCAACCACCACGGTGCCCTCTTCCCCCGCCTTCACTGGCTCCTCCACCACCAGCCTCTACAGCCTTGCTGCCCTCACCTTTCCTCCTCCAGAACAGCTACTGGGGGAGTGCAGATAATACAGAGCAGCTCCCGGAGCCACGAGGGAGATCAAAGGGACGGCGTACCCCATCCTGGAACGGCTGACTATCTGGGAGAACCAGCTCCGGTGAGATCACCAAGGGGCACGGGCTTTCCTGGGTGGGATGGCAAGCAACTGGAGTCCCTCCCCTCCACCTTCCCAGGCCAGCTGGTAGAATTGGACAGGCGGTCCCCTTAGGCCGCGGCAGCTGGTGCCCCCACCACACGAGGCCCCCCAGAACAACTGAGATAGTTGGGTCGGAAATCCCCAGACTGTGGAGAACAGTGACCGGAGGATCCCTTCCAAACACGTGACTCCCCCGTCGGCTGGGAATAGTGCACTCTCCCGGGCTGCGACAGCTGGCGCCCTCCTGCCACGCTTGGTGCCCCGGGCCGACTAGCTAATTCGGCCGGACGCTCTCCCGTGCTGCGGCGGCCGGCGACCCTCCCCGCATTCGGAACCCCAGGCCAGCTGGCATTCTTCCAAGACGCTTCGGCTACCGAACCTCCCCTACGGCGAGAATTTTCCAGAGTTAAAGGACCCACAGCAACTTTCACTGGTGGAACCCGTAGACAAACGTGTGCCATGAGCGCCACCTACTGGGCAGGATAAGAAAAACAGAACCCAGAGATTGCACAGAAAAATCTTTCAACCTGTGGGGTCGAACACCCAGGGAAATCTGACTAAATGCCCAGACGCCAGCAGAAGATAACGGATCACGCTCAGAAAATTGAACATATGGCCCAGTCAAACGAAGAAACCAATGGTTCAAATGAGATACAGGAACTGAAACAACTAATGCTGAATATACGAACAGAAATGGAAAACCTCTTCAAAAACGAAATCGATAAATTGAGGGAGGACATGAAGAAGACATGGGCTGAACATAAAGAAGAAATAGAAAAAGTGAAAAAACAAATCACAGAACTTATGGAAGTGAAAGATAAAGTAGAAAAGATGGAAAAAACAACGGATACCTACAACGACAGATTTAAAGAAACAGAAGATAGAATTAGTGATTTGGAGGATGAAACATCTGAATTCCAAAAAGAAACAGAAACTATCCGTAAAAGAATGGAAAAATTTGAACAAGGTATCAGGGAACTCAAGGACAATGTGAACCGTACAAATATACGTGTAGTGGGTATCCCAGAAGGAGAAGAGAAGGGAAAAGGAGGAGAAAAACTAATGGAAGAAATTATCACTGAAAATTTCTCAACTCTTATGAAAGACCTAAAATTACAGATCCAAGAAGTGCAGCACACCCCAAAGAGATTAGACACAAATAGGCGTTCCCCAAGACACTTACTAGTTAGAATGTCAGAGGTCAAAGAGAAAGAGAGGATCTTGAAAGCAGCGAGAGAAAAACAATCCGTCACATACAAAGGAAACCCAATAAGACTATGTGTACATTTCTCAGCAGAAACCATGGAAGCTAGAAGACAGTGGGATGATATATTTAAGTTACTAAAAGAGAAAAACTGCCAGCCAAGACTCCTATATCCAGCAAAATTGTCCTTCAAAAATGAGGGAGAAATTAAAACATTCTCAGACAAAAAGTCACTAAGAGAATGTGTGACCAAGAGACCAGCTCTGCAAGAAATACTAAAGGAAGCACTAGAGTCAGATACAAAAAGACAGAAGAGAGAGACATGGAGAAAAGTGTAGTAAGAAGGAAAGTCAGATATGATATATATAATACAAAAGGCAAAATGGTAGAGGAAAATATTATCCAAACAGTAATAACTCTAAATGTCAATGGACTGAATTCCCCAATTAAAAGACATAGACTGGCAGAATGGATTAAAAAACAGGATCCTTCTATATGCTGTCTACAGGAAACACATCTTAGACCCAAGGATAAATATAGGTTGAAAGTGAAAGGTTGGGAAAAGATATTTCATGCAAATAACAACCAGAAAAGAGCAGGAGTGGCTATACTAATATCCAACAAATTAGACTTCAAATGTAAAACAGTTAAAAGAGACAAAGAAGGACAGTATCCACTAATAAAAGGAACAATTAAGCAAGAAGACATAACAATCATAAATATTTACGCACTGAACCAGAATGCCTCAAAATACGTGAGGAATACACTGCAAACACTGAAAAGGGAAATAGACACATATACCATAATGGTTGGAGACTTCAATTCACCACTCTCATCAATGGACAGAACATCTACACAGAGGATCAATAAAGAAATAGAGAACCTGAATATTACTATAAATGAGCTTGACTTAACAGACGTTTATAGGACATTACATCCCACAACAGCAGGATACACCTTTTTTTCAAGTGCTCATGGATCATTCTCAAAGATAGACCATATGCTGGGTCACAAAGCAAGTCTTAACAAATTTAAAAATATTGAAATCATACACAACACTTTCTCGGATCATAAAGGAATGAAGTTGGAAATCAATAATAGGCTGAGTGCCAGAAAATTCATAAATACATGGAGGCTCAACAACACACTCTTAAACAACAAGTGGGTCAAAGAAGAAATTGCAAGAGAAATTAGTAAATACCTAGAGGCAAATGAAAATGAAGACACAACATATCAAAACTTATGGGACGCAGTAAAGGCAGTGCTAAGAGGGAAATTTATTGCCCTAAATGCCTTTATCAGAAAAGAAGAAAAGGCAAAAATGCAGGAATTAACTGTCCACTTGGAAGAACTGGAGAAAGAACAGCAAACTAATCCCAAAGCAAGCAAAAGGAAAGAAATAACAAAGATTAGAGCAGAAATAAATGAAATTGAAAACATGAAAACAATAGAGAAAATCAATAAGACCAGAAGTTGGTTCTATGAGAAAATCAACAAGATTGATGGGCCCTTAGCAAGATTGACAAAAAGAAGAAGAGAGAGGATGCAAATAAATAAGATTAGAAATGAAAGAGGAGACTAACTACTGACCTCACAGAAATAAAGGAGGTAATAACAGGATACTATGAACAACTTTACGCTAATAAATACAACAATTTAGAAGAAATGGACAGGTTCCTGGAAAGACATGAACAACCAACTTTGACTCAAGAAGAAATAGACGACCTCAACAAACCAATCACAAGTAAAGAGATTGAATTAGTTATTCAAAAGCTCCCTAAAAAGAAAAGTCCAGGACCAGATGGCTTCACATGTGAATTCTATCAAACATTCCAGAAAGAATTAGTACCTACTCTCCTCAAACTCTTCAACATAATCGAAGTGGAGGGAAAACTACCTAATTCATTCTATGAAGCCAACATCACCCTCATACCAAAACCAGGCAAAGATATTACAAAAAAAGAAAACTACAGACCAATCTCTCTAATGAATACAGATGCAAAAATTCTCAATAAAATTCTAGCAAATCGTATCCAACAACACATTAAAAGAATTATACATCATGACCAAGTAGGATTCATCCCAGGTATGCAAGGATGGTTCAACATAAGAAAATCAATTAATGTAATACACCATATCAACAAATCAAAGCAGAAAAATCACATGATCATCTCAATTGATGCAGAGAAGGCATTTGACAAGATTCAACATCCTTTCCTGCTGAAAACACTTCAAAAGATAGGAATACAAGGGAACTTCCTTAAAATGATAGAGGGAATATATGAAAAACCCACAGCTAATATCATCCTCAATGGGGAAAAATTGAAAACTTTCCCCCTAAGATCAGGAACAAGACAAGGATGTCCACTATCACCACTATTATTCAACATTGTGTTGGAAGTTCTAGCCAGAGCAATTAGGCAAGAAAAAGAAATACAAGGCATCAAAATTGGAAAGGAAGAAGTAAAACTATCACTGTTTGCAGACGATATGATACTATATGTAGAAAACCCAGAAAAATCCACAACAAAATTACTAGAGCTAATAAATGAGTACAGCAAAGTAGCAGGCTACAAGATCAACATTCAAAAATCTGGAGCTTTTCTATACACTAGTAATGAACAAGCTGAGGCGGAAATCAAGAAACGAATCCCATTTACAATCGCAACTAAAAGAATAAAATACCTAGGAATAAATTTAACTAAAGAGACAAAAAACCTATATAAAGAAAACTTCAAAAAACTGTTAAAAGAAATCACAGAAGACCTAAATAGATGGAAGGGCATACCGTGTTCATGGATTGGAAGACTAAATATAGTTAAGATGTCAATCCTACCTAAATTGATTTACAGATTCAATGCAATACCAATCAAAATCCCAACAACTTATTTTTCAGAAATAGAAAAACCAATAAGCAAATTTATCTGGAAGGGCAGGGTGCCCCGAATTGCTAAAAACATCTTGAGGAAAAAAAACGAAGCTGGAGGTCTCGCGCTGCCTGACTTTAAGGCATATTATGAAGCCACAGTGGTCAAAACAGCATGGTATTGGCATAAAGATAGATATATCGACCAATGGAATCGAATAGAGTGCTCAGATATAGACCCTCTCATCTATGGACATTTGATCTTTGATAAGGCAGTCAAGCCAACTCACCTGGGACAGAACAGTCTCTTCAATAAATGGTGCCTAGAGAACTGGATATCCATATGCAAAAGAATGAAAGAAGACCCATCTCTCACACCCTATACAAAAGTTAACTCAAAATGGATCAAAGATCTAAACATTAGGTCTAAGACCATAAAACAGTTAGAGGAAAATGTTGCGAGATATCTTATGGATCTTACAACTGGAGGTGGTTTTATGGACCTTATACCTAAAGCAAGAGCACTGAAGAAGGAAATAAATAAATGGGAACTCCTCAAAATTAAACACTTTTGTGCATCAAAGAACTTCATCAAGAAAGTAGAAAGACAGCCTACACAATGGGAAACAATATTTGGAAATGACATATCAGATAAAGGTCTAGTATCCAGAATTTATAAAGAGATTGTTCAACTCAACAACAAAAAGACAGCCAACCCAATTACAAAATGGGAAAAAGACTTAAACAGACACCTACCAGAAGAAGAAATATGGATGGCCAAGAGGCACATGAAGAGATGCTCAATGTCCCTGGCCATTAGAGAAATGCAAATCAAAACCACAATGAGATATCATCTCACACCCACCAGAATGACCATTATCAACAAAACAGAAAATGACAAGTGCTGGAGAGGATGCGGTGAAAGAGGCACACTTATCCACTGTTGGTGGGAATGTCAAAGGGTGCAACCACTGTGGAAGGCAGTTTGGCGGTTCCTCAAAAAGCTGAATATAGAATTGCCATACGACCCAGCAATACCATTGCTGGGAATATACTCAAAGGACTTAAGGGCAAAGACACAAACGGACATTTGCACACCAATGTTTATAGCAGCATTATTTACAATTGCAAAGAGATGGAAACAGCCAAAATCTCCATCAACAGAAGAGTGGCTAAACAAACTGTGGTATATACATACGATGGAATATTATGCAGCTTTAAGACAAGATAAACTTATGAACCATGTAATAACATGGATGGACCTAGAGAATATTATGCTGAGTGAATCCAGCCAAAAACTAAAGGACAAATACTGTATGGTCCCACTGATGTGAACGGACATTCGAGAATAAACTTGAAATATGTCATTGGTAACGGAGTTCAGCAGGAGTTAGAAACGGGGTAAGACAATGGGTAATTGAAGCTGAAGGGATACAGACTGTGCAACAGGACTAGATACAAAAACTCAAAAATGGACAGCACAATAATACCTAATTGTAAAGTAATCATGTTAAAACACTGAATGAAGCTGCATCTGAGCTATAGGTTTTTGTTTTGTTTTGTGTTGTTTTGTTTTGATTTTACTATTATTACTTTTATTTTTTTCTCTATATTAACATTCTATATCTTTTTCGGTTATGTTGCTAGTTCTTCTAAACCAATGCAAATGTACTAAGAAATGATGATCATGCATCTATGTGATGATGTTAAGAATTAATGATTGCATGTGTAGAATGGTATGATCTCTAAATGTTGGGTTAATTTCTTTTTTTCCGTTAATTAAAAAAAAAAAGAGAAGGGATAATTGGAGCTGAAGGGATACAGACTGTACAACGGGACTGGATATAAAAACTCAGAAATGGACAGCACAATACTACCCAATTGTAATGCAATTATGTTAAAACACTGAATGAAGCTGCATGTGAGGTATAGGTTTTTTGTTTTTGTTTTTTTTGTTTTTTTTCTTTCTATTATTGTTTTAATTCTTATTCTGTTGTCTTTTTATTTCTTTTTCTAAATCGATACAAATGTACTAAGAAATGATGAATATGCAACTATGTGATGTTATTAAGAATTACTGATTGTACATGTAGATTGGAATGATTTCTAATTGTTTTGTTAATTCTTTTTTTAATTAATAAAAAAAAAAAAGCTGAATATAGAATTGCCATACGACCCAGCAATACCATTGCTAGGTATCTACTCAAAGGACTTAAGGGCAAAGACACAAACGGACATTTGCACACCAATGTTTATAGCAGCGTTATTTACAATTGCAAAGAGATGGAAACAGCCAAAATCTCCATCAACAGAAGAGTGGCTAAACAAACTGTGGTATATACATACGATGGAATATTATGCAGCTTTAAGACAAGATAAACTTATGAACCATGTAATAACATGGATGGACCTAGAGAATATTATGCTGAGTGAATCCAGCCAAAAACTAAAGGACAAATACTGTATGGTCCCACTGATGTGAACGGACATTCGAGAATAAACTTGAAATATGTCATTGGTAACAGAGTTCAGCAGGAGTTAGAAACAGGGTAAGACAATGGGTAATTGAAGCTGAAGGGATACAGACTGTGCAACAGGACTAGATACAAAAACTCAAAAATGGACAGCACAATAATACCTAATTGTAAAGTAATCATGTTAAAATACTGAATGAAGCTGCATCTGAGCTATAGGGTTTTTTTTTGTTTTTGTTTGCTTGTTGGTTTGTTTGTTGTTGTTGTTTTTTACTATTATTACTACTTTTATTTCTTTTCTTTATATTAACATTTTATATCTTTTTCTGTTGTGTTGCTAGTTCCTCTAAACCGATGCAAATGTACTAAGAAACAATGATCATGCATCTATGTGATGATGTTAAGAATTACTGAGTGCATATGTAGAATGGTATGATTTCTAAATGTTGTGTTAATTTCTTTTTTTTTTCTTTCCGTTAATAAAAAAATAAAAAATAAAAAAATAATAAAAAGAAGGAGGGGAGAAAGACTATGGAACTATTAAACCTTACCATCAGGGAATCTCCTGATACTGTGTCAAACTTTAGGGACACCCAAATCAATAGGCCATGCCCTTGATCGTGAGGCTTACTCTTGTGAAGTTTATGTAGGTAGTGGAGAAACTTAGAGTATCTATAGGCTTGCCTAAGGGTTACTTCTGGAGGACCTCTGTTGTTGCTCAGATGTGGCCTTAGTCTCTCTAAGCCCAACATTGCAAGTGAAATCATTGCCCCCCCCATGTGGAACATGATATCCAAGGGTGAAAGTCTCCCTGGCAACATGGGAGAGGACTCCCAGGGATGAATTCAGACTTGGCACCATGGGATCAACAATTGCATCCTGACCAAATGGGGGAAAACAAGTAATTAATAAAGTATCAGTGGCAGAGATTGTTGAGAGGCTACTCTGGAGGTTGCTCTTATGTAAGCTTCAGGTAAACTTTGCTACCTACCAAAACCTGCCAAACCCAAACCAGGTCAATTCCAGCCAATCCTAAAGAACACCTAGAGCAATTTATGAGATTCTACAAGGGTTCCAGGCATTAAGTAACCTGCCAGAAACCAACAGCCTCCAAATGTGTCCCTGGTCCAGATAAGTCCTGACACCTAGCCCAACCTCTCCAGGATATCAGATAGTTCCAGCTCCCTATCACATATTAGTGACAGACCCTTCCAATATCAAAAGTTTAAAACTACCTTAGCCCAAACAACCCCAATGGGATGTATGGAAAGATCAAAGGTGATGGTGGGATTATACATAGAAGGTAGGACTTAAAAGGTGAATATGAATGCTGATTCATTAAATTGATATCTCTTTTAGTCTCCATATTTTAGAGCAGCTAGAAGTGAAAACCTAAAATTGTGAAGTTGTAACCCATGTCAAAGTCTGAAATATGTTCTTCAACTAATTGTGGTGCTGTGCTTGGAAATTTAAAGTTTTTTTGTATGTATGTCATTGTTCACAAAAAAAAAGAAAGAAAAAAGTCGATTGTGATGATAAAAAAATATTTAAGCCCTCTAGCCTCCTATATTCTGGAGCAGCTAGAAGGGAAAATATGAGAGCATTATATGGTAGGCCATGACTAACTTTGGGGGTCTATCCTTTAACCATTTTTTGAAGAGTGCTTTGAAAATTATTGCTTTTTTTTTTGCTTTGTATTCATGTTATACTATGCAATAAAAAAGTTTAAAAAGTAATAAATAAAAAAATTGAATTTGTCAGAATAATGTTAAATGCTTAAAATGCTTTAGTCAATGCATATTTGAAACATCAATATACAATTTTTGAAGAATTAATGGCACATATTAAGACTTTTTCAAAAAACTGTAAGGATAAAATTTGCAAGCAAGGAGTTTCTCAATATTAAACAACTTCCCCAATTTAAAAATATGAAACATAAAACCAAAGGGGAGCCACAAATTTGGAGTCAATGATAATGGGGTTTGGCCTAATCCGTTTGTCTGGAAGAAAAGGACTAAATGAGGGTACAGAGGTGCCAAGGGAGCTGGACGCAGGCCTTCTGACTTGCCAGGAGTAGGAGCACTATTCACTTTATGATTATAACTTGGTTTACATTTTTCTTCATACATTCTCTTTATTTCATTATTTGACAAAACATTAATAATTTTTTGGTTGACCCTAGCTTCCAGCAGGGCTTGGAATATGTCTCTGTGGGAAATCCTATTACTGATATTGGTATTGGTATCTTTTGGCCTTTCCCTTCCCTGTATTCCAGTCTCCCAGCCCTCCCATTTTATTTAAGACATTGATAAATGCATTGCCTGCTTTTCCTAATAATAAAGTCATTATCAAGTGTTTATATGCTGGAGGTGCTGCCTTAATGATAGCATTTCTTTGTGAAGCATTGACAGGGAGGAGGTGGTATGTATCAGCCTCTCCCAATACAACTGATGACTTCATAACTTCCTTTTTAAATTTCTGCATAGCATCTCACAAAGTGTACCAGGGTTGATTATTTCATGGCCACATAGTGTCAGCAGGGCATTGCTCATTACACCTTTGTGCATCCAATGCCAGCAAGTTAGAACTTTTCCAGTCTGCTGACTAAACCCCTGAAAAGCAGTTTGTAGATAGGGATTGGTGCTAATTACTACGTTTCATGCAGTTGGCATAGTCCAGCACCACTTCTTCAGCCCCTGCATCAGCAATTCTGACCATCCAGGCAATAAACGGCTCACCAATTTTCTGAGTAAAATGCCTAAGAATGTCAGTTCTTTCTTCTTTTTTTTTTAAATACTGGTTTTGAAAGTAATCTGATTGCCCTGTCTCTCTCTCTCTCTCTCTCTCTCTCTCTCTCTCTCTCTCTCTCTCTCTCTGCATTGTATTGGCAAGCTCTTATTTTTGGAAGAAATTTACCTTTTTTCTTTCTGACAAACTTTCTCATCTAAAATATTCCCATTTATTTTCCTCATCTGCCTCATCCCACACTTCACCATCCCACTTATCAGGGTCCCAGTTAGCAGTGGCAGTGGCTGTATCATATTGACTTTCCCTTTATTCATTTTATTTCATCTTTTTTATATTTATATTGGATCACAGGGACTGCAGCCCTCTCAGCTACTGACTGATAATTACAAATTTTATTTTCCAAAACAAAATTTTGATTCTGAAACATTGACAGTATTTTCTTTAATTTTGTCATTTTTTCATATTTTATTTTTTCAGAGATTTCTTGACCTCTCTGTTCACACATTTCTCTATATTCCATTAACAAAGCCCATCCTTTTCTACACATTCCATAATTTTCCAGACACAGAGCAATGTGAATAGGCTCTCCCTGTTTAATTCTGTTCCCCAATCTTCACAGGGCCCTGTGCATTTTGCCTATTCCTTTGCAAGTGAGGAGTAAGGTAAATCATTCCATCCTGGGATTTTCTGTTGCTGATTTTTTTTTAACTTTGAGCTTAGAGGACTTTTTAAAAAATGACATTATTCCCTAACCTATGTCCAAAGCTTATAGCCCACTATTAATCTATCTCAAGTAAATCCTGAAGAGGGGTTACTGACTTAAAAATTCCCAAATGTCTTATAACATTAGAAAGTAAAAACCAGGAAGACAAAACATTTAAATCCAAAATATTCTGCATACAGAAAAGGACAAGAAGCTGGCAACTTTAAATTTATCAAGAATGTTCATAATAAAGCATTACAATATTCAGAGGAACACAGTCCACATTTTCTGCACAAATTTTCCAAAGCTGGTCTTAATGACCTTTACCATTATGAAGCCTTGCTAAAATGCAAATCCTGCTCACAGAGCCAATTTTGTCACACAAAAGGCAAGGTGATATTTGTGACCATTTAATTTATAGGTTTGGATTCATGGACAACACAGACTTCAGTGATATAAAAACAGATTTTCTTAGAAAAGTAATTAGAGAAAATAATTGAAAGTTAATAATTAAAAGAGTCTTCAAAAATAAAGCATAGTTACATCACCAACCAGATAAGATAACACCAACACCTGAAGAGAAGCTCTGGAGAGTTTCAGAAGCAGTATTTTAACTCTTATTAGTAAAAATCCACAGCAATCTTGGGAACAGCATTAGGAGTCTCCTTAGTTAAGATCCATAGCAGAGCATAAGAGTCTGATGAGGTGCTCTCCCTCTCTCATAAGATTCTTTTCTCTCTTCTTCTCCTAAATTTCTCCTCTTTCTTTCTCTAACTGCTTGTATGCAGTACCCCCCTCTTTTATGATATCTTGACAAAATAGTGGCCAAATTCCTATTAACTTATGTGACCAGGCCCAGTTTGGTCCTCTAGGAACTGCTTAGGGACCAAGAGGAGCTTCCTGGCACCTAGATATTTTTATTAAAGTTTACTTCTTTCTGGGAGGAGAGCAAATCCTCCCAGCTAGAGTGCATATTTCAACTGTTTCTTACCAAGGCCACACAATGGCAACATTAGTTGTACAGAACAGACTCTCTTAGTGAAATAAATTTTAAAACCCTTCCACAGATGTTCTCCTCTTACTCTGAAATGTGAAAATTTCAATTTATAAGACAGAATAATGATAAGCTGTAATACAAGAGAATTTCTTTTTATCCTCCACAAAAGTGATCCACTTTAATTAGCACAGTTTCCTAAGTCAGCCAGGGGTCAGCCTGACTCCCTAGTCATAAGTAAAAGCTTTCCTAAAGTTAGACATTATGCACCATAATGGTGTCTTACTGACTTCCCCTTCCATATTGGTGGTGCTAATGATTAGGGAGAAGGCTTACAGACAAACAACAAAGGGTTTTGAACAAACAATCACTTAATTCAGTCTGGCCTGGCCCTTAGCAGGATCGCAGGAACCACAGTGTCCAAACTGAATTGCAGCCTGGTGCACAGCTCCTGTGGCCCAGCACTTCCTTTATACTCACAATGATCACACACACACACACTCCAACATCCCTCCCATACCACCCCTCCTGGAACCAAACCTGAAAACTTCCATTTCCCCTGGTCCTCCAACTGGAGACCAGTACTCAGAGAGTCTCTGGGAGGTGACCAGGCTCCCCTTCCACTCAGGCTCTCCTAGCCTTTTGTGAGTGAGCTGAGACTGATGCACTCAGGTGCTTACCAGCCAGATGGGCAATGCTCCCAGGAGCCTGATTCCAGAAACTGTCCTGGATCCATCACTGCTCTGGTAGTGATGAGTTCCCCAGCCAGGGAGGTCAGGAATCAGAAAGATGGGGAAAAGCCCCATTGCCGACTTTGGATTCCATTGGGTCTCCAGTCTGGGTGACACAGCTGCCACAGTTGAGGGAAGTGAGAATATCACCAGTCTTTTAATCCTGGATGAACCCCCAGAAATGTTGCATGAAACTTGGGACAAGGCTGCAAGCATCCAGGAATGTTACACGGAGACAGAACAAATTGGGTCTGAGGCTCTGAAATTTCAGGAAGTAGGTTTTATTGTCTATGGCCATAGGGCTCAGCCGAGTAGCCTCTGAAAGTCTGAGCCACAAACAGGGGTTGTTACAGGGTTTTAAGGGAAGTGCTTGGCTACATGCCAGTGATCAGACCTGGAAGGACTGCAAAGTTGAGTTTACAGAAGCTGATGAGCAGTTACGGAGAAGGGGGTTTCATAGGGACCTCTCTTATCCAACCTATGTGCAGTTTTGACCATCCTTGGGGCCTGGGAGGCTTTTTAATGAGGAAAGGGCCCCAGTAAACAGGGACCTGCCTGCTGCAACAGGAAGTGTCTTTACAAACAGGAGCTGCTTGCAGCACTAGTTAGTGTTGGGCATGGAATCATCGAGGAATCTATGCATGACAGCGAGTCAAAGCAGAACAGGTTTACTGAAAAAGTGACAATGTGAGAGCCAATGAACAGGAAGGAGAAGGCTCTGACTCTCATTCTGGGTTCCAGTTTTCTTAAAGGGAGTGAGGTGTGTGTGTGTGTGTGTGTGTGTGTGTGTAAAAACTGCAGGCATTTCCAGGAGATGTTAGGCTGGTACAGATCATGATTTCATGCTCATGGTTTTCTGGTCTGGCCTCTGGTAGGTGGGGAATTGGCACATCCATACTTTTCTATCTTGCCAACACATAAGGTCCTTTCAGAGGAGGTGCTGAGGGGGAGAAACTGAAGCACCCCCATGCCACAGAATCCCTTTTGTATGTCCGACTTTATTTTCTGAGACCTGACATTCCTGCCTTTTTATTTTAATAAAATTGACCAGAGCTGTGGTTAGGTTTGGGGAGATGCCTTAGCTCAGCTCAAAGCAATATTTGTAGGGAGCAGGGATGTTGTGTTCTTTTGTTAGCTACAAAAGGATGTAGTTGGGGGGAGACAAGATTTCTTGGAGTGGAGCAGAGGCATTATTAATTGGTTTTTGGACACCTTTGGTTAGGACAGCTGATAGCCAGGTTTTTGCTGTGACAGGAGCAGATCTCGTGACAGGAGAATGTTTTCAGAATTCTGCTGGTTGGTCATGGCTGTTATTGACCTGTAAATAAAACTAGTTGAACATCATAAGAGGCAGGATGCTAAGAGGAAGATTAACAGGAGAATAATTAAGGGCCCAATGAGGGGGAGCAGGATAGCTCATAGAGGGGTGGAGAAGAATGAAAGAAAATTTGAGAGAAAGCCTTCTAGCCAGGATGAATTTGCATCAGCATTTGCTGAGCTATTACTTATTATGGCCACATTTTCTTTTAGTATTTTTAAATTTTGTTCTACTTTCTCTGTATTATTGATGTAAAAATAGCAAGTTTCATTTGATATAGGACAAGTTCTTCACACTTTTGCGGTTAGAACATCCAGAGTTCTTCTATTTTGTAGGACTACTTTGGCTAAGCTATTCAAAGATTGTTCTGTTCTAAAGCTTGGATGGTAGCATTCCATGGTTGCTGCATCATTTGGGATATGTTTAGAATAGAGGCTTCTGCTATGGGGATGCCAACAAACCAGAAAAAGCTTTGATATGTAGTGTGACCTAGCCCTGGGTTATCTAGAATGTGGTTGATGTGCCCTTGGACATGCCTATAGGTTTGTTTTAGGGGCTTGTTGAGGTGGTTTTCAAGAAAAGAGCCAAGGCTGGAAATTGGTCCTGAGGAAGCCATTTCAGAAGGTGTTGCTAATGTAACAATAGTATAGTTTCCTGTCCAATTGTTAGGAAGTAACAAGTAAGCTGTGTTTCCACATAAGAATTAATATCCTGTGCCTATTAAATAAAGAAATATTTCCTGCCTTTGGGCAGGAAAGCAGGAAGACAGCTTGGGCACAGCTGGCAGCAATAGCTAATGGGTGGTGGCTAGTGTTAACAGAGCAGAAAATAGCTTGAACATTGGCAGCTGAAATGGCTATGGTGAGTGAGCAGGGTTTGAAGTTATTCCAGGCTGTATAAAATTCGTTTTCACATAGGGAAGAATAGGGTTTACAAAGCTGAATTTCTTGAGGTACTAGGCTTTGACATGACATATTGCAGAAGAGGAGTTGGAGTAAATTGTTTTTCTTTGGTACTGCTGGGAATGAGCTTTTGCAGTTGAGTTAGTGGGGCCTTCTGTTACTTTACAGGTGTTAGTTTTAATACAGCCAGAACAGCTCAGAATTGCAATTTTACAGGGTTTCATCAGGAGAACTCAAATACTTGACTGTTCTGATGTAGTTTCCAGTGACTTTATGATTGGTTAGATTGAAAAGTTGGGCCAGGCAAGTTCCCAGACCAAATGTGAGGGTATTATTTATAGGGCTAGGTAATAAGATTATATCCTCATTGTAGGGGCCAGTAGAATATGTAATTTGGTGCCCCAAAATAGAGTAGTAGTTTGGCTTCTTAGTATGGTGAAATGGTTTAGGGGATTGTGCATCCATTTAAGGAGACTTGAGTTAAAAGGGTATAATTATAAAAGGAAGCATTAAGATGTCCTAAATAAGTAGTTTGAGGGTTGGAAGAATAGTGGGAAAAGCAAATATAGGGTCTATTAGTTGGTGTACTGTTTCAGTGGGACCTGGGCCTTTTAGTTTTTCTGGCTTTGGGGTCTCTCTCTGATATTAGTTTTCCCCCACTCACTATTTTAGGCTTAATTACTTTGGGTTGGTCACCTGTGTAATATTGGGGAGCAATTGTAGGCAGCATTTCTATGCTTACTGGAAAGGCTGAGATAGAGAGATAAGTAGAGTGTATAGACTCTCGACATATCCAGCAGTTTGTTTTGTTAAGGGTAGTGGCAATACTTTGGATAACAAGTGCAAATGGGTGTTGAAGTTGAGAGGATAGTTGTGTTATTATAAAAAGGAAGGCAATGGGGAGTACTTTATATTAGGAAATGGGTGAAGAAAATGATTTGCAGCTTCTATAGTTATGCATGGATTTTTGGTCCTTTATAGGAGTAAAGAATTTTGCTGGCTTAGAAATGTAGGTGAATAGGATATTTTAACTTGAGGGTTATAAAGGAGCTCACATGTAGAGATTGAATGTGAGAAGGTGAGGCACTATAGATAGTTTGGTGAGTTAAAAGGGAAGGTGGGTTATGAGAAGAAAGGATAGATAATTAAGTAATGGCACAAGCTTAAGAGATTCTTGTATAAGGAGTGCTGCAGAGGCTAAGACTCTGAGACAAAGCGGCCATCCTAAGAAAGGGGAGTCTAAGGCTTTAGAGAAATAAGCAATTACATAGGTGTCTGGCCCACTTGTCTAGGTTAAAATTCCAAAAGCAAAGCTGTCTTTGGTGTCTACATATAATATGAAAGGCATGCTGGGGTTTGGAAGAGCTAAGGCTGGGATCTGGGCAAGAACTGTCTTAAGCTGCATGAATGAGTGTTTGTTAGCTAAAGTATTTTCTAGTGGGTCCTAGAGGTCTCCTGCAGTGGCTTGATATAAGCTTTTAGCTATAAGCCCAAAATTAGGAATCCAGGTCTGGAAAAAAATTGGCTAAACTGTGAAAGGAGAGATGTTCCTGCTTGGTCTGGGGGAGTTTGCTTACCGTGTTGGCTGAGAGAAAGAGAGACCACATCTGAGCAATGAAAGAGGTTCTCTGGGGGTGGCTCTTAGGCCTAATTCTAAGTAGGCTTACCCTATTCTTTGTGGAGATAAGTTTCATAGGAACAAATGTCAATATTGAAGGCTCAGCCTATTGATTTGGTTGTCCCCGCTGCTTGTGAGAATATCAGGAATTCTCAAAATGGCGAAGTTGAATTATTCCCCCTTTCTTCTTATTCCCTCAAGGGGGCTTTGCAAATACTTCTTTATTCACTGTCCAAGTCACTCTGTGATTTATCAGGACATCACACTAACCTGGACAAACCTACAAAATCTCATGCCCTATTCAAGGGAACATGAACTTTTATTATGCCTTCTCATCCTGCTACTTCTCATAGGGGAAGAATGCCCTTCAACGAGATTCTACTACAGGTGCTGGACCATGAGATTGAGTGAAAGGAGATAAAAAAGACGGTGGAGATTGAGTAGTGTCAGGGAGTGGGGGATAGAAGGTTGGTGCTAAAGTAGGAGAAGGCTTATAGGATTTAGGGGAAGTGTGGAAGGGGAAGAGATTGAGGAGGAGGGAAGAGGAGTGGAGGGAATTGGAGAAAGCTGTGGAAAAGGAGCACATCCAGGAGGTGGATGGTCAGCAGGGTCGAAGGAGGAGAGGTCATTAGAAGATTCCTTATTGTTAGTCTCCATAAGGGAGGTTTTCATGGAGGAGTAGGATTTGGCTCAAAGTGACAGAATGGCACAAAGAAGGAGGGTCCAGAGGGCCTGAGAGTAGGGGGCCTCACACTATTTCCTGTTCTGCCAGATAAAATTATCAAGTTCCATGACAATTTGCCAATCAAAATGGACATTAACTGGCCACTGTCTTTGTTGTTCTAAAGGGTATTGTGGCCAAGCTGAATTGCAGAGAAAAATAAGTTTTCCGAGTTTTATTTTCTTTTTTAATTGGAATTTAGTGAGATTATGAAGTAAACATCCTAGAGGAGTAGTTTCAGGGATTGATTGAGCACTGCCCATGATTGCCAAAGTAGATGCTGTGTTAAAGCAGGTCAGCAGGGTGTCTTAGAGGTGCTGAGGTAGACACCAGTTTGGGGTGTCTCTGGGATACTGAGGTGGGGCACTTAAGTGAGACTAACCACCCAGATCCAAGATCCTTCATGACAACAAAGCAGGCATCCCCAGTTTGTCATCAAAGACCAGGGAGGTGTGTACAGTCTTTCACTCAAGGTATCCTATGAATTACTTTGATTGCTGCACAGGAAAATGATCTTGGAGGTGGAGAGTTTTGACACAGCACTCAGATTTTTCAGGCTGATAAAAAATGTTTGGGGAGCTGGCCAGGGTGCTGCATTAAAGTGGGCCGAAACACCACAAGGTAGCTGTCTGTGGGACCCAAAACTCTCAAGGGGAGAATCTGGGCAGAAAGACATCACTTACCTAGGACCAAAATTAGTTGTAGACATTTGAGTGGCATGGATGTCAGTTGACATCACGTCTAGATGGTCTGAGCCAATGGACTGAAGCCATCAAGTACATGGAAGCCTTGAATGACCATGCAATTTGGGGGATGGGGTTGACTGAAAGGCTACTCCCATAACCCCAGGGTGCCATAAGCTCAAACTTCAATCTAATCTCCGTATGGGGTCAACTAGAAGGTGGTCTCATAGCCCCAAGGGGCCAGGAAGCTAAGTCCCAGTCAGACCTCTGTCCCAAGTTTTGGCATAAAATGTTGGGCATGGAGTTATTAAGGAATCCATGCATGATAGCAAGTCAAAGCAGAACAGGTTTATTGCGAAAGCAACAGAGTGAGAGCCAATGCACAGGAAGGAGAAGGCTCTGACCCTCATTCTGGGGCTCATTTTTTATAAAGGAGTGAGGTGGGGGTGTGGAAAGACTGCAGGCATTGCCAGGGGATGTTAGGCTAGTGCAGATCATAACTTCATGCACATGGTTATCTGGTCTGGCCTCTGGTGGGTGGAGTGTTGGCATATCTGTGCTCATCTATCTTGCTGGCATATCAGGCCCTGTCAGAGGAGCTGCTGAGGGAAAGAAACTGAAGGGGCCCCATGCTTCAGAATCCATTTTGTATGTCATTTCTAAGACCTGACAGTGAATTCAACTGCAATGTAAATGTGACCATTTGGAGAGAGAAGTGAAGCTTGCAATCAGAAAATAATATCATATCATAAAACAGAAGTGACTTTTAAGATAAAAGCAAAGACCCTTCAAGGGTCTGGGCTGAGGTTGCACTGGAAATGGAATTTAAGAACAGCACATCTGAGATTTAGTTTGCTTCTATTGCCTTCTTTTTTTTTTTTTTTTGATTTTTTTTTTATTAATTAAAAAAAGAATTAACAAAACAATTAGAAATCATTCCAATCTACATGTACAATCAGTAATTCTTAATAACATCACATAGTTGCATATTCATCATTTCTTAGTACATTTGCATCAATTTAGAAAAAGAAATAAAAAGACAACAGAATAAGAATTAAAACAATAATAGAAAGAAAAAAAAACAAAAAAAACAAAAACAAAAAACCTATACCTCACATGCAGCTTCATTCAGTGTTTTAACATAATTGCATTACAATTGGGTAGTATTGTGCTGTCCATTTCTGAGTTTTTATATCCAGTCCCGTTGTACAGTCTGTATCCCTTCATCTCCAATTATCCCTTCTCTTTTTCTTTTTTTTTTAATTAACGGAAAAAAAGAAATTAACCCAACATTTAGAGATCATACCATTCTACACATGCAATCATTAATTCTTAACATCATCACATAGCTGCATGATCATCATTTCTTAGTACATTTGCATTGGTTTCGAAGAACTAGCAACATAACCGAAAAAGATATAGAATGTTAATATAGAGAAAAAAATAAAAGTAATAATAGTAAAATCAAAACAAAACAAAACAAAACAAAACAAAAACCTATAGCTCAGATGCAGCTTCATTCAGTGTTTTAACATGATTACTTTACAATTAGGTATTATTGTGCTGTCCATTTTTGAGTTTTTGTATCTAGTCCTGTTGCACAGTCTGTATCCCTTCAGCTTCAATTACCCATTGTCTTACCCTGTTTCTAACTCCTGCTGAACTCTGTTACCAATGACATATTTCAAGTTTATTCTCGAATGTCCGTTCACATCAGTGGGACCATACAGTATTTGTCCTTTAGTTTTTGGCTGGATTCACTCAGCATAATATTCTCTAGGTCCATCCATGTTATTACATGGTTCATAAGTTTATCTTGTCTTAAAGCTGCATAATATTCCATCGTATGTATATACCACAGTTTGTTTAGCCACTCTTCTGTTGATGGAGATTTTGGCTGTTTCCATCTCTTTGCAATTGTAAATAATGCTGCTATAAACATTGGTGTGCAAATGTCCGTTTGTGTCTTTGCCCTTAAGTCCTTTGAGTAGATACCTAGCAATGGTATTGCTGGGTCATATGGCAATTCTATATTCAGCTTTTTGAGGAACCGCCAAACTGCCTTCCACAGTGGTTGCACCCTTTGACATTCCCACCAACAGTGGATAAGTGTGCCTCTTTCTCCGCATCCTCTCCAGCACTTGTCATTTTCTGTTTTGTTGATAATGGCCATTCTGGTGGGTGTGAGATGATATCTCATTGTGGTTTTGATTTGCATTTCTTTAATGGCCAGGGACATTGAGCATCTCTTCATGTGCCTCTTGGCCATCCGTATTTCTTCTTCTGGTAGGTGTCTGTTTAAGTCTTTTTCCCATTTTGTAATTGGGTTGGCTGTCTTTTTGTTGTTGAGTTGAATAATCTCTTTATAAATTCTGGATACTAGACCTTTATCTGATATATCATTTCCAAATATTGTCTCCCATTGTGAAGGCTGTCTTTCTACTTTCTTGATGAAGTTCTTTGATGCACAAAAGTGTTTAATTTTGAGGAGTTCCCATTTATTTATTTCCTTCTTCAGTGCTCTTGCTTTAGGTTTAAGGTCCATAAAACCGCCTCCAGTTGTAAGATCCATAAGATATCTCCCAACATTTTCCTCTAACTGTTTTATGGTCTTAGACCTAATGTTTAGATCTTTGATCCATTTTGAGTTAACTTTTGTATAGGGTGTGAGAGATGGGTCTTCTTTCATTCTTTTGCATATGGCACCATTTATTGAAGAGACTGCTCTGTCCCAGGTGAGTTGGCTTGACTGCCTTATCAAAGATCAAATGTCCATAGATGAGAGGGTCTATATCTGAGCACTCTATTCGATTCCATTGGTCGATATATCTATCTTTATGCCAATACCATGCTGTTTTGACCACTGTGGCTTCATAATATGCCTTAAAGTCAGGCAGCGCGAGACCTCCAGCTTCGTTTTTTTTCCTCAAGATGTTTTTAGCCATTCGGGGCACCCTGCCCTTCCAGATAAATTTGCTTATTGGTTTTTCTATTTCTGAAAAATAAGTTGTTGGGATTTTGATTGGTATTGCATTGAATCTGTAAATCAATTTAGGTAGGATTGACATCTTAACTATATTTAGTCTTCCAATCCATGAACACGGTATGCCCTTCCATCTATTTAGGTCTTCTGTGATTTCTTTTAGCAGTTTTTTGTAGTTTTCTTTATATAGGTTTTTTGTCTCTTTAGTTAAATTTATTCCTAGGTATTTTATTCTTTTAGTTGCAATTGTAAATGGGATTCGTTTCTTGATTTCCCCCTCAACTTGTTCATTACTAGTGTATAGAAATGCTACAGATTTTTGAATGTTGATCTTGTAACCTGCTACTTTGCTGTACTCATTTATTAGCTCTAGTAGTTTTGTTGTGGATTTTTCCGGGTTTTCGACGTATAGTATCATATCGTCTGCAAACAGTGATAGTTTTACTTCTTCCTTTCCAATTTTGATGCCTTGTATTTCTTTTTCTTGTCTAATTGCTCTGGCTAGAACCTCCAACACAATGTTGAATAATAGTGGTGATAGTGGACATCCTTGTCTTGTTCCTGATCTTAGGGGGAAAGTTTTCAATTTTTCCCCATTGAGGATGATATTAGCTGTGGGTTTTTCATATATTCCCTCTATCATTTTAAGGAAGTTCCCTTGTATTCCTATCTTTTGAAGTGTTTTCAACAGGAAAGGATGTTGAATCTTGTCGAATGCCTTCTCTGCATCAATTGAGATGATCATGTGATTTTTCTGCTTTGATTTGTTGATATGGTGTATTACATTAATTGATTTTCTTATGTTGAACCATCCTTGCATACCTGGGATGAATCCTACTTGGTCATGATGTATAATTCTTTTAATGTGCTGTTGGATACGATTTGCTAGAATTTTATTGAGGATTTTTGCATCTGTATTCATTAGAGAGATTGGTCTGTAGTTTTCTTTTTTTGTAATATCTTTGCCTGGTTTTGGTATGAGGGTGATGTTGGCTTCATAGAATGAATTAGGTAGTTTTCCCTCCACTTCGATTTTTTTGAAGAGTTTGAAGAGAATTGGTACTAATTCTTTCTGGAACGTTTGGTAGAATTCACATGTGAAGCCATCTGGTCCTGGACTTTTCTTTTTAGGAAGCTTTTGAATGACTAATTCAATTTCTTTACTTGTGATTGGTTTGTTGAGGTCATCTATGTCTTCTTGAGTCAAAGTTGGTTGTTCATGTCTTTCCAGGAACCCGTCCATTTCCTCTAAATTGTTGTATTTATTAGCGTAAAGTTGTTCATAGTATCCTGTTATTACCTCCTTTATTTCTGTGAGGTCAGTAGTTATGTCTCCTCTTCCATTTCTGATCTTATTTATTTGCATCCTCTCTCTTCTTCTTTTTGTCAATCTTGCTAAGGGCCCATCAATCTTATTGATTTTCTCATAGAACCAACTTCTGGCCTTATTGATATTCTCTATTGTTTTCATGTTTTCAATTTCATTTATTTCTGCTCTAATCTTTGTTATTTCTTTCCTTTTGCTTGCTTTGGGGTTAGCTTGCTGTTCTTTCTCCAGTTCTTCCAAATGGATAGTTAATTCCTGAATTTTTGCCTTTTCTTCTTTTCTGATATAGGCATTTAGAGCAATAAATTTCCCTCTTAGCACTGCCTTTGCTGCGTCCCATAAGTTTTGATATGTTGTGTTTTCATTTTCATTCGCCTCGAGGTATTTGCTAATTTCCCTTGCAATTTCTTCTTTGACCCAGTCGTTGTTTAGGAGTGTGTTGTTGAGCCTCCACGTATTTGTGAATTTTCTGGCACTCTGCCTATTATTGATTTCCAACATCATTCCTTTATGGTCCGAGAAAGTGTTGTGTAAGATTTCAATCTTTTTAAATTTGTTAAGACTTGCTTTGTGACCCAGCATATGGTCTATCTTTGAGAATGATCCATGAGCACTTGAGAAAAAGGTGTATCCTGCTGTTGTGGGATGTAATGTCCTATAAATGTCTATTAAGTCTAGTTCATTTATAGTAATATTCAGATTCTCTATTTCTTTATTGATCCTCTGTCTAGATGTTCTGTCCCTTGATGAGAGTGGTGAGTTGAAGTCTCCAACTATTATGGTATATGAGTCTATTTCCCTTTTCAGTGTTTGCAGTATATTCCTCACGTATTTTGGGGCATTCTGATTCGGTGCGTAAATATTTATGATTGTTATGTCTTCTTGTTTAATTGTTCCTTTTATTAGTATATAGTGTCCTTCTTTGTCTCTTTTAACTGTTTTACATTTGAAGTCTAATTTGTTGGATATTAGTATAGCCACTCCTGCTCTTTTCTGGTTGTTATTTGCATGAAATATCTTTTCCCAACCTTTCACTTTCAACCTATGTTTATCTTTGGGTCTAAGATGTGTTTCCTGTAGACAGCATATAGAAGGATCCTGTTTTTTAATCCATTCTGCCAATCTATGTCTTTTGATTGGGGAATTCAGTCCATTGACATTTAGTGTTATTACTGTTTGGATAATATTTTCCTCTAACATTTTCTCTTTTGTATTATATATATCATATCTGATTTTCCTTCTTTCTACACTCTTTTCCATATCTCTGTCTTCTGTCTTTTTGTATCTGACTCTAGTGCTCCCTTTAGTATTTCTTGCAGAGCTGGTCTCTTGGTCACAAATTCTTTCAGTGACTTTTTGTCTGAGAATGTTTTAATTTCTCCCTCATTTTTGAAGGATAATTTTGCTGGATATAGGAGTCTTGGTTGGCAGTTTTTCTCTTTTAGTATTTTAAATATATCATCCCACTGTCTTCTAGCTTCCATGGTTTCTGCTGAGAAATCTACACAAAATCTTATTGGGTTTCCCTTGTATGTAATGGATTGTTTTTCTCTTGCTGCTTTCAAGATCTTCTCTTTCTCTTTGACCTCTGACATTCTAACTAGTAGGTGTCTTGGAGAACGCCTATTTGGGTCTAATCTCTTTGGGGTGCGCTGCACTTCTTGGATCTGTAATTTTAGGTCTTTCATAAGAGTTGGGAAATTTTCAGTGATAATTTCTTCCATTAGTTTTTCTCCTCCTTTTCCCTTCTCTTCTCCTTCTGGGACACCCACAACACGTATATTTCTGCGGTTCATATTGTCTTTGAGTTCCCTGATATCCTGTTCAAATTTTTCCATTCTTTTCCCTATAGTTTCTGTTTCTTTTTGGAATTCAGATGTTCCATCCTCCAAATCACTAATTCTATCTTCTGTCTCTTTAAATCTATCATTGTAGCTATCCATTATTTGTTCTATGTTTGCTACTTTATCCTTCACTTCTATATGTTCTGCGATTTGTTTTTTCAGTTTTTCTATTTCTTCTTTATGTTCAGCCCATGTCCTCTTCATGTCCTCCCTCAATTTATCGATTTCATTTTTGAAGAGGTTTTCCATTTCTGTTCGTATATTCAGCATTAGTTGTCTCAGCTCTTGTGTCTCATTTGAGCTATTGGTTTGTTCCTTTGACTGAGCCATATTCTCAATCTTTTGAGCGTGGACAGTTATCTTCTGCTGCTGGCGTCTGGGCATTTATTCAGATTTCTCTTGGTGTTGGACCCAGCAAGGTTGTAATATTTTTCTGTGAAATCTCTGGGTTCTGTTTTTCTTATCCTGCCCAGTAGGTGGCGCTCGTGGCACCCGTTTGTCTGCGGGTCCCACCAGTAAAAGGTGCTGTGGGACCTTAAACTTTGGAAAACTCTCGCCGTCCTGGGGGTTCGCTAGCCGAAACGGCTTGAGCCGGCCCGGGGTCCGAACGCAGGGAGGGTTGCTGGTCGCCGCAGCCAGGGAAAGAGCCCGTCCGAATTTCCTAGTCGGCCCTGGGCAACAAGCGTGGCGGGAGGGCGCCAGCGGCAGCGGCCCGCCCGAGAGAGTGCACGTTCCCGGGAGTCACGGGTTTGGAAGGGGCCTCCCCCACCCGTCACCGTTCTCCGCGGCCTGGGGGTTTCCGATCCAATTCTCTCAGTTGGTCCGGGGGCTGCGCGTGGTGTGGGCGCCAGCCGTCTTTGTTTCAGGGGACCGCCTCTCCAATTCTCCCAGCCGGCCCGGGAAGGGGGAAGGGAGTAACTCCGGCCACTTGCCACCCCGCCCGGTAAGGCCCGCGCGCCTCGGCGATCTCACCCGAGCTGCTTCTCTCAGCCAGCCAGCCGTTCCAGGATGGGGTACGCTGTCTTTTTTATCTCTGTTGTGGCTTTGGGCGCTTTCTGTATCGTTTCTACTCCCCTAGTAGGTGTCCTGGAGAAGAAACTAAGATCCGCGCGTCTTACTAAGCCGCCATCTTCCAGGAAGTCCTCTATTGCCTTCTTTACCTGTGACTGGGTGCATCTAAACCCCTGATAATAAATCCTAGCATTCACTTCAAGATGCTAAAGACTCCGATCAGGCCACAAAACAATAACAAGAACCTTCCAACTTTTAGAGACTTTAATTACTCATTTTGTTGGACTGTACTCTGAGAAATGAAAGGCTGTACACTTCAGGATACTTAAGGAAATACTGTAATTGGAAAAGAGAATCTGTGTATATCTTGTAAATATTTCTTCCAACTTCAAAAATCTCATAATTTACACCCATCCTGCTCTTGACAACATAAACACAATAGATTGTCTTATTTTTCCACAAACACTGAAATCCAGGAGTCAGGGGTATTTAAAAAAATGGGGGAGGAAGTTAGAGGCTGCTGTGTAGATCAACCCCTGAGAGCCAGCACTGTCCACCTTTCTACTGAGAAAGAACGTAAAAGCATTTTAAACTCTATTTTAAAAAATTGAAAGAAGAGTTAAATGAACCCCCATGACCTCATCCTCCAGATTCAACAATTATTAATACATTGCCACCTTTATTCATCTTTGATTCCTTATTCTATTTATGTATGAATATATACAAAATACACTTTCCATTTTAACATTTCTAATAATACAGTTCAATGGCATTACTTTTACAATGTTGTCCTTCTATCACCATCTTCCATTAATAGAACTTCTTCATTACCTGAAACAGAAACTCTGCCTATTAAGCAATAACTCCTAATTAATCTTCTACCCAGTCCCTACTAATCTCCAATCTACTTCCTATTATTTTGCTTATTCTAGATATTTCATATAAGTGGAATCATTCCATATTTATCCTTTGGATTTGGTTTATTTCACTTTGCATAATGTTTCCAAGATTCATCTAGGATCTACTAGCACTTCAATCCATTTTGTGGATGAATATTATTTCATTGTGTGAAAATACTACATTGTGTTTATAGATTCATCTGTGGATGAACAATTCAGTTGTTTCTATCTTTAGGCTATTGTGCAAAGTGTTGCAATGAACATTGTATCTGACAATCTGTGACTTTTTCTTATTTCCATTATTGCCACTGTAGTATTTTAAATCTATCTGTAACATGCCATTTCCTCCTAAGTATTTCCACACATATTTCTAAAATATAAAGACATGTATGCATGTATGTATTAACCACAAATGCAAAATTACACCAAACAAAATGAAAAATAATTTTAATATTACATAGTACTAGTCCCTATTCAAATTTCAATTATCTTTTCTTCTTAAGCCTTTCATTGTGGTAACATATATCCAACTAGAAATTTCCCCTTTGAACCAGTTTCAAGTGTTAATGTTTATATCAGTATTTAAGGGCTCATTCATTATAGTATGTCTGTGGAGTCTCTTTTGGTCTAGAACAGTCTCTCCTGTAACTTTTAATCATGGGCTTGCATATTGAATAATCTAGGCTGGTGCCATGTAAGATGGCTTGCATTCTAGATTTGTCTAATTTCTCCCTTGTGATGTCATTTAACTTTTATCATCACTGAGAGACATAATCTGACATGGGCCTTGCATTCCTGAACAGTATTTCCATATATGTCAAATATGCTTATTCTGGATCCTTTCAAACCCCTCAATCATCTTTTCTTTTTTAAGCCTTTCATTGTGGTAACATATATCCAACTAGAAATGTTCAAATCCTTGTTGTCAATTCTTTGGGATCTATACCTAGAGGTGGGATTGCCAAATTTCCCCTTTGAACAAGTTTCAAGTGCTTAGGCTTAGTGGTGGTAATTACATTCATAATGTTGTGCTAATATCAGCACCATCCAGCATAGAAGTTTTCAACACTCCAAATAGAAACTCTATAGCCCATTCCCCATCCTGGATCCACAACCCATTGTAACTTGTAATACTTTCGGCATCAATGAACTCACATATTTGCCTAACATTTAGATATGTAGAATCATACATTTGTCATTTTGTGTCTGGTTTATTTCATTGAAGATGATATCTTCAAGGTTCATTCATCTTGTCATATGGGTGAGAACTTTATTCCTTTTTATGGATGAATGATCTTTCATTCTATTTTTATACCACATTTTGTTTATCCATCTGTTGATGGATATTTGGGTTGCTTCTACCTTTTGTCTGTTGTGAATAATGCTGCTATGAACATTGGTGGTATGCAAATATCTGTTCAAATCCCTGTTTTCAATTCTTTAGGGTCTATACCTAAAGGTGGGATTGCCAGGTTAATGATAATTCTACATTCACCTTTCTGAGGAATCACTAAATTGTTTTGCAAAGCAGCTTCACCATTTTAAATTCCTATCAAACAATGTATAAGGGCTCCATTTTCTCTGCTTCCTTGCCAATTCTCATTACAAAAATATTAGCCATCCCAGTAGGTGTGAAGTGGTATTGTGTTGTGATACTGATATCCATTTCTCTGATATCTAATGATATTGAGCATCTTTTCATGTCCTTATTGGCTCTTTGTATATCTTCTTTGAGAAATATCTTTGTTCAATTCAATATCTCAATTCAATTCACCATTTGTTTGAAGAAGCTATTCTTTCCTTGTTTAATATAATTGTCAGCCTTGATAAAAATAGATTGGCTGTAGATGACTGAGTTCATCTCTAGACTCTCAATTTTAATCTATGGGCTATGTCTCTATGGTAGTACCACATGGTTTTCAATAATGCAGCTTTGTATTTACTTGTGGTATGGAAAGTCTGTGACCACCAATTTTTTTTTTCCTTTTCACAGCTGACTTCACTATTCTAGGGCCCATGTAATTCCATGTGAATTTGATCATAAGTTTTTGCATTTCTGCCAAAAGGCTGCTAGTATTTTTATAGGGGTTGTGTTGAATGTGTCATTCATATTAAGTAGTATTGACATCTTAACTAAATTGTCTTTCAATCCATGAGCACAAGATGTCTTACAGTTATTTAGGTCTACTTTAAATTCTTTCATCAGTATCATATAGTTTGCAGTGTACAAGTCATTCACCTCCTTGCATAATTTGTTTCTAGACATTTTATTTTTTTAGACGCTGTTGTCAAGGAAGCTGATTTCTTAATTTCCATTTTGAATAGTGTATTCCTGTTGTATAGAAACATAATTGATCTTTGCATATTTATATTGCACCATGAAACTTTGGTGTATTTACTTATTAGCTCTAGTACCCTTCTTGTGTATTCTTTGGTCTTTCTATATAAAGGATCATGTCTTCTGTCAATGGAAATAATTTTACTTCTTCCTTTCCAATCTGGACGGCTTTCATTTCATTTTCTGCCTACTTTTTATGGCAGGAACTTCTAGCACAGTATTGAATACTAGTGGTGAAAGTGGTCCCTTGAGTTCTTTGGGCACATGTGACAGTTGATTTAAAATCTTTGTGTATAAGTCCAAGGACTGCACTTCCTCAGGAACAGGTTCTGACTATTTTTCTTCTTGGAGTGATCCTTATTTTCTTGTTCCTTACATTTTTTTGTGATTTTTTTTTTTGTTTAGAAGTCAACAGTTGCATATTATATCATGAAACTCTGGAAACAAGATTCCCCAGGATTTGCTGTTCATCACTGCTGAAAGGTTACCTTTGTTCAGCCATTGTTTGATATTTTAAGGCTGGAATTGAAACTTTTTCTTACTGTATAATGTATGGCACTATCTTCATAGAAAAACATTTTTACACAGTGACAATTATTATGGAATATATATTTATATTTTACACATATCTTTATATATGGAAAACATTTATATAGCAGATACTCTGGAATTAGTTTAGTCCCTTGTTTTAGTTTGCTAAAGCTGCTGGAATGCAAGGTACCAGAAATGGAAGACTTTTAAAAGGGGATTTATTAAACAATTTTACTGTTCTAAGGCCAGAAAAATGTGAAAACTAAGGCATCCAGGGAAAAATACCTTGATAATTCTTTTAAAAATATTTTTATTGTCAAATCTTCCACACACATGCAGTCTATACATGGTATACAATCAGTGGCTCATAATATCATCACACAGTTGTGTATTCATCACTATGATCATTTTTAGAACATTTGCATCACTCCAGAGAAAGGAATAAAAAGAAAAAAGAAAAACCCCTTACATACCTTACCACTTACTGCTCCCTCTCATTCATTGACTACTAGCATTTTTTATGAATAAATAATAAATAGTATACTATTTATTTTGCTCCTTATCCCCCTATTATTTGTTCATTTTTTATTCACATTTTTTTACCCATCTGCCCATACCCTGGAGGAAAGGAGCAGCAGACATAAGGTTTTCACAATCACATTCTAAAAGCTATATATTATACAATCAACTTCAAGAATCAAGGCTACTGGAGCACAATTCAACAATTTCAGGAACTTTCCTCTAGATACCCCAATACAACATAAACTAAAAAGGGATATCTATATGATGCATAAGAATAATCTCTCAACTTGGAAATTTCTTAGCCATTAAAATTTTATTTTGTCTCAATTCTTTCTTCCCCCTTTTGGCCAAGAAGGATTTCTAAATTCCATGATGCTAGGTGGAGGCACATTCCAGGAGTTCTGTCCCATGTTTTCAGGAATATTTACACCCCTGAGAGCCATGTCCCTTGTAGGAGGGAGGGCAGAGTGTTCACCTCCTGAATTGGCTTAGAAAGAGTGAGGCCACATCTGAGTAACAAAAGAAGTTATCTGGGGGTGACTCAGGGATAATTTTAAGTAGGCTTAGCCTATCCTTAGCAGGAGTAAGTGTCATAGGGGTGAACTTTCAAATCAAGAGCTTAACCTATTCACCCACTGCTTGCTTGCAATAATATCAGGACTTCTGCAAATGGGGAAGTTGAATATTTTCTTCTTTCTGCCCAGTTCCCCAAGGAGACTTTGTGACTACTTTTTTATTCACCATACAAATTTCTCTGGCATATACCAGGCATTACACTGACTTGGTCAAACCAACAAGATTTCATTCCCTATTGAAGATTCCATGTATTTATTGTGTTCGGCTAAACTGACCATACAAGTTAAATTATGTAATGTGCTACCTATAATATAAATTTTGCACCAAATCTACATCTCTCCTTTTAGTCTCACACAGAAGTTGAAGTTTTAAAGTATGGATGATATCATCCTTTACCCAATATGCTGATTTATTTTTATCCTATCCAGATCAGCTTCATTCACATCTCTAATCAAAGTCTGATCACTTTTCAACTTTTTAACTAGTTTTGTATGTATGGAGTACTGCTGACTTTCATAGCTTCAGAGCTCTAACTCTGAGTCTTAGGTATAATATTGCATACCCGAAGATACTGAGAATGACCAGGTTATACATGAACAGCTCATTATCTCAGAATTTAGAATTAACAGTTACAATTCAAGAATATATGTAAAAGTTGCAACAAGGACCTTTACAATACAATAGGCCACAAACTGATAACCCATGCTTCCAACTTCAATTCACTGAGTTTTTATATTATAGTTAGTCCATATGAGTGAAATATAATATTTGTCCTTTTGTTTCTGCCATTTCATTCAACAAATAGTCCTGAAGGTTCATTCACCTGGCTGCATGCCTCACAACTTCATCCCTTCTTGTGGCTACTCAGTAGTCCATTGTGTGTGTACACCACAGTTCCCCCTTCTTTTCCTCAGTTCTTGTACCATTAGGCCTCCTATATCCATTCTGAATCAAGGATACTCACAATAAACACCTGTACGCAAATGTCCATTCATGTATGCACACTCATTTCCTCCAGGTATATACCTAGCAACAAGGTTGCATGATCATATGGCCACCATACCTCTAAAACACCTTGATTCTGAAGAAAGAATCAGATGATGCTCAGGTTTCTTCTGTCACATGGGAAGGCACATGCTGACATGTGCATCCTTTGCTGGCTTCTGGTTTCAAATGGCTGCCTCAGCCATTGTGGATCCTTACAGCTTATGGCTTTCTTTGTATCTCATGAGAATTCACATGGCAACATCTGGTGGGCTCTGAACCTCCAAATTTCTGTGTCGAGGCATCTGCTTTCTCTGTTTGCAATCCAAGCATCTCCCTCAGCACTCCACCCATTTCCAAATGTCTGTATCTGTGTCTCTGTCACTTCTGAACTCTTTCTTTTTTCAAGAGCTTCTGTAAAGACTCCAGTAAACTATTTAAGATCCACATTAAATAGGTGTGGTCACATCTCCATCTATTAAAATGTTTATACCCACAATTGGGTGTGTCACATCTCCATGGAAATAATCTAATCAAAAGGTCTCATCTACAGTTGGGTGTCACATCTTCATGGAAACAATCTAATTAGAGTTCCCCCTCTAAACAACAGGTCTGCATCCACAAGATTGGGTGAGGAAAAGAACATGGCTTTTCTGGGGTACATAACAATTTCAAACTAGCCCATCCACCCTCTGGATCCCCAAAATACATCTTTCCATATACAAAATACATTCATTCATCACAATATTATAAAAGTCTTATATCATTTCAGTAACTAAAAATACAACCATCACAAAATCTCATGAAAGTCATTTATAGGCATGGTCAATGCTAAGGCAAAACTTCTCCTCTGGCTCTCAATCTGTGAAACTTAGAACTATATGTCTTGATCTGCATTGCCCTTATAGCTAATGAAAATGAGCATCTCTTCATGTGCTTTTGAGCCATCTGTATTTGCTCTTAACAAAAATGCATATTCATATCTTTAGCCCATTTTATAATTGGGTTATTTGTTCTTTTGTTGTTGAGTTGTATGATTTCTTTATGAATAAAGAATATCAAACCTTTGTCCAATGTATGATTATCAAATATTGAATTGGCTGCATCGTCACCTTTTTGAAAAAGTCTTTGGAGCTACAAAAGCATTTGATTTTGAGGAGTTCCCATTTATCAGTTTTTTCTTTTGTTGCTTGTGATTTGGGTGTAAAGTTTAAGAAGTTACCTCCTAGTGCTAGATCTTGAAGCTGTATCCCTACATTTTCTTCTAGAAGATTGATGGTACTAGTTCTTATATTTCAGTGTTAGATTCTTATTGAGTTATTTTAGTATAGGGTGTGTGGTAAGGGTTCTCTTTCATTGTTTTGTCTATTGATACCCAGTTCTCCCATGCCCATTTATTGAAGAGACTATTTTCCTAGTTCAGGGGATTTGGGAACCTTGTCAAAAATCAGTTGACCGTGCTCGCTTCAGCAGCACATATACTAAAATTGGAATGATACAGAGAATATTAGCATGGCCCCTGCACAAGGATGACACACAAATTCGTGAAGCGTTCCATATTTAAAAAAAAAAATAAGTTGACCATAGATTTGGTGGTTTTCTGCACTCTCAATTGGATTCCATTTGTCAATACTTCTATCTTTGTGCCACTACCATGTTATTTTGGTCACTGTGGCTTTATAATGTTTTAAAATTAGGAAGTGGTAATCCTCTCACTTTGTTCTTCTTTTTTACAATGCTTTAAGCTATTTAGGGTCTCTTTCCTTTCCAGATGAATTTGGTAACTAACTTTTCAACTCTTCAAAGTAAGCTGTTGAAATTTTGATTGGTACTGTATTGACTGTACAGATAATTTGGGTAGACTTGACAACTTAACTATATTTAACCTTCCTATCCATGAGCAGGGAATGCTTTTCCTACTATTTAGATCTTCTTTGATTTCTTTTAATAATGTTATGTAGTTTTCTGTGTAGAAGTCCTTTACATCCCTAGTTAAGTTCATTCCTAGATACCTGATTCTTTTACTTATTATTTTGAATGGAATTTTTTCCTTTACTGACCCTTTAGTTGGGTTATTGCTTGTGTATAGAAATGTTACTGACTTTTGCATATTGATTTTCAATCTTTTTTTCTTTTTCTTTTTTTGCTTGGGCAGGCATCAGGAATTGATCCCTGGTCTCCAGTATGGCAGACCAGAACTCTGCCTGCTGAACCACCCTGGCCCAACCAATCGCACATTAATTTTATGACCTGTCACCTTGCTGAATTTGCTTATTAGCTCAAGTAACTTTGTTGTAGATTTCTCAGGATTTGGAAAGTATAGTATCACGTCATGTACAAATAATGAAAGTTTTACTTCTTCCTTTCCAATTTGGATGCCTTTTATTTCATTGTCTTGCCTGAATGCTCTGGCTAGAACTTCAGGTAAAATGTTGAATAATAGAGGTGACAGAGGGCATCCTTGTCTCATTCCTGATCTTAGGAGAAAAGCTGTTAGTCTCTCTCCATTGATTATGATGCTGGTTATGGGTTTTTCATATATGCCCTTTATTGTTTTGAGGGAGCTACCTAAGATTCCTATCTTCTGAAGTGTTTTTTAATCAGAAAAGGATGTTGAATTTTGTCAAAGCTTTTTCAGCATCAATCGAGATGATCATGTGATTTTTCTGTTTCAATTTGTTAATGTGCTGTATTATATTAATTGATTTTCTTATGATGAACTATCCTTGCATTCCTGTTACAAATCACACTTGGTCATGGTGTATAATTCTTTTAATATGTTGTTGTATTTGATTTGCTAGTATTTTGTTGAGAATTTTGGCATCTATGTTCATTAAACAGATTGACCTGTAGTTTTCCTTTCTTGTAGCATCTTTACCTGGTTTTGGTATTAAGGTGATATTGGCTTCATAAAATGAGTTAGGTAGTATTCCTTTTTTCTCAAGTTTTTGGAAAAGATTGAGCAGGATTGGTGTTAATTTCTTTTGGAATGTTTGATAAACTTCCCCCTGTGAAGCTATCTGGCCCTGGGCTTTTCTATCTTTCCTTTCTTCCTTCCCTCCCTCCCTCCCTCCCTCTCTGTCTCCTTCCTTCCTTCTTTTCTTCCTTCGTTCTTTCCTTACTTCCCTCCTTCCCTCCTTCCTTCCTCCCTTTTTTTTAGTCATGGTTTATGTGGTAGTTAGATTCAGTTGTCAACTTGGCCAGGTGAAGGCATCTAGTTCTATTGCTGTGGACATGAACCAATGGTATGTAAACCTCATCTGTTGCTGATTACATCTGCAGTTGGTTAGTAGGCATACCTGATGCAATGAATGATGTTTGGTTTAATTGGCGGGTGCTTAAGTGAGAGAGTGCAACATAGCACAACCCAAGCAGCTCAGCATACCTCATCTCAGCACTTGCAGCTCAGCCCAGGCCTTTGGAGATGCATAAAGAAATCACCCTGGGGAAAGTTATTGGAACCCAGAGGCCTGGAGAGAAGGCCACTATCTGTGCTTTCCCACACAAGAAAGAACCTCAGTTGAAAGTTAGCTGCCTTTCTTCTGAAGAACTAATGAAATAAATCCCCTTTTAGTAAAAGCCAATCCATCTCTGGTGTGTTGCTTTCTGGCAGCTAGCAAACTAGAACAGTTTACCATACCATCATCTCAGATTTTTCCTGTTAGCTGCTCCAGAATACAGGAGGTCAGAAGGAATAAACTTTTTTTTTATCATCACAATCCACTTTTTTTCTTTTTTGTTAAAATAATAGCTATATATATATCCAATAAAGCAACAAATTTCAAAGCACAGCACAACAATTAGTTGTAGAAGAGATTTCAGAGTTTGTTATGGGTTATAATTCTACAATTTTAGGTTTTTCCTTCTAACTACTCCAAGATATTGGAAACTAAAAGAAATATGAATTTAATGATACAACAATCATATTAGTTTGTTAAACCCTACCTTCTTTGTATAACTCCACCATCAGCTTTGATCTTTCTTTTCCACTCTTTATGGGTATTTGGGTTATGGCCCTTCTAACTTTTTCATATTGGAAGGGGTTGTCAGTAATATGGGGTAACGAGATGGAACTAGCTGATGTTTTGGAGAACTGGGCCCTCTAGGTTTCAGGACTTATCTGGCCCAGGGACCCTTCTGGAGGTTGTAGGTTTCTGGAAAGTTACCCTTGTGCATGGAACCTTTGTAGAATCATATATTGTCATAGAAGTTCTTTAGGATTGGCTGGAATCCTTTGGTTGGGGGTTGGCAAGTTGTGACAGGTAACAATGTCTAACTGAAGGTTGCATAACAGTGACATCCAGAGTAACCTCTCAATTCTATTTGAACTCTCTAAGCCCCTGATACTTTATTAATTATACTTCTTTCCCCCCTTTTGGTAAGGATGGAATTGTTGATTTTGGCATGAGTGTCAAAATCATCCCTGGGAGTTATCTACCTAGGCTCTTTTTGTAAGAAGATTTTTTAATGATTGATTGACTCTATTTAATTGTGGTTGGTTTGTTGAGATCTTCTATTTCTTTCTGAGTCACTGTACCTTTTGTGTGTGTGCATGTGTGCTTCCAGGAATGTATTCATTTCAACCAAGTTGCCTAGTTTGTTGGCATGTGTAGGAGCAAGGGTTAAAACAAGACCTGTAGAATTTGTTGAGAACAGCTGGCTTCAGTGTGGTGGCAGCACCAAACTGTGGAGATTGTTATTTGCTTAATGGAGAACAGTCTTGGAGAAAGAGAATGTTTATTTTGTCTTAGCCTGAGGTTCTTTGTGGTTCTCTTAAGTAAGCACTTTGTTTTCTTGCCAGGTGTATGCATGCTTTTTGTCATGTGAACCCTGCAAAATATAAGCAGGAACTAGTTAAGAATAAAGTTGTCTGTTATCATCTCACACCCACCAGAATGGCCATTATCAACAAAACAGAAAATGATAAGTGCTGGAGAGGATGTGGAGAAAGAGGCACACTTATTCACTGTTGGTGGGAATGTCAAATGGCGCAACCACTGTGGAAGACAGTTTGGCGGTTCCTGAAAAAGCTGAATACAGAAGTGCTATATGACCCAGCAATACTATTGCTAGGTATCTACTCAGAGGACATAAGGGCAAAGACACAAACAGACACTTGCACACCAATGTTTATAGCAGCATTATTTACAATTGCCAAGAGATGGAAACAGCCAAAATGTCCATCAACAAATGAGTGGCTAAACAAACTGTGGTATATACATATGATGGAATATTATGCAGCTTTAAGACAGAATAAACTTATGAAGTATGTAACAACATGGATGGACCTTGAGAACATTATGCTGAGTGAGACTAGCCAAAACTTAAAGGACAAATACTGTATGGTATCACTGATATGAACAGACATTAGTGAATAAACTTGGAATATTTTGTTGGTAACAGAGACCATCAGGAGATAGAAATAGAGTAAGATATTGGGTAATTGGAGCTGAAGGGATAAGACTGTGCAACAGGACTGAATACAAAAACTCAGAAATGGACAGCACAATAGTACCTAACTGTAATACAATTGTGTTAAAACACTGAATGAAGCTGAATGTGAGAATGATAGAGGGAGGAGGGATGGGGACATAAATGAAGTCAGAAAGAAAGATAGACATTAAAGACTGAGATGGTATAATCTAGGAATGCCTAGAGTGTATAATAATAGTGACTAAATGTACAAATTTAAAAAATGTTTTTGCATGAGGAAGAACAAAGTAATGTCATTATTGCAGGGTGCTACAAATAGATGGTAATTTTATTTTAAAATGTCACCATATGTGTGAGACTAAAGCAAAAAATGTTTGTTACAAAATTTATATTTTGACTAGTGCATTTCCTAATATAACTTATGAGATAATTTGATTGAACACTGTAAGTACTTGGAATCTCGGGTAGGACATGAGATTTTGTTGGTTTGTCCAGAGTGATGCCCCAATGAATCCCAGAGTGATTCAATCAGTGAGTGGAAAAGTATTTGCAAAGCCCCTTTCGGGGAATGGTGAGAATGGGGAGAAATTCAACTTCCTCAAGTTGAATTCTTGATATTCTCACAAGCAGTGTGGACAACCAAAGCTATAGGCTGAGCCCCCAGCCTTGGGGTTTGTTCATATGAAACTTAACCCCAAAAAGGATAGGTCAAATCTACTTAAAATTTAGGCCTAAGAGTCACCCCCAAGAGAGCCTCTTTTGTTGCTCAGATGTGGCCTCTCTCTTCAGCCAACACAACAAGCAATCTCACCACCCTCCCCCTGTCTATGTGGGATGTGACTCCCAGGGGTGTGGACTTTCTTGGCAATGTGGGACAGAGATCCTAGAATGAGCTAAGACTCAGCATCAATGGATTGAGAAAAACCCTAGAATGAGCTGAGACTTAGCATCAAGGGATTGAGAAAACCTTCTCAACCAAAAGGGGGAAGAGTGAAATGAGACAAAATGGCAATGGCTGAGAGATTCTAAACCGAGTCAAGAGGTTATCCTGGAGGTTATTCTTACGCATTAAGTAGATATCATCTTGTTATTCAAGATGTAATGGAGAGAGAGAGAGAAAAAAAAGATGTAATGGAGAGGCTGGAGGGAACTGCCTGAAAATGTAGAGCTGTGTTCCAGTAGCCATGCTTCTTGAGGATGATTGAATAATGATATAGTTTTCACAATGTAACTGTGTGATTGTGAAAACCTTGTGTCTGATGTTCCTTTTATCTACCTTGTCAACAAATGAGTAGAACATATGGAATAAAAATAAATAATAGGGAGAACAAATGTTAAAATAGATTTAGTTTGAAATGCTAGTGATCAATGAAAGCGAGGGGTAAGGGGTATAGTAGGTATAATCTTTTGTTTTTTCCTTTTCTGTGTTTGTTTTATTTCTTTTTTCTATTGTCTTTTTGTTTCTTTTTCTGAATTAATGCAAATGTTCTAAGAAATGATGAATATGCAACTAAGTGATGATATTGTGAATTACTGATTATATATGTTGATGTTTTATTTGGTTTGTTAGTTTTTTAATTAATAAATAAATTTTCAAAAAGTTGTGTGTTGTTACTAATCTTCAGATGCCCTGTTCCCATCTGTCTCTCTCGTCATTCCTTAATATACTTTCAGCTCCGGTCCGTGAAAGCAATAGGTATATAGTTGTACATAGTATCTTCTTATGATTTATTTCTTCAGGGTCTGTGTACCCATTCTCGTTCTTTATTTTGTTTATTTGCACCCTCTCTCTTTCTCTCTTTTATTTTCTTATCAGTCTTGCTAGTGACCCAACAATTTTATTGATTTTCTCAATGCACCAACTTTTGGTTTTATTGATGGTTTCCCTTGTTCTCCCATTACTTTAATCTGCTTTAATCTTTGTTACTTCTCATCTTCTATTTGTTTTGGGGTTAGTTTGTTTTCTTTCTCAAGTTCCTCTAAGTGTGTGGTTAATTTCTTGATATTTGCTCTTTCTTGTTTTTAATATAGGCACTTAGGACAATAAATTTCCCTCAGCACAGCTTTTCCCTCATCCCATAAATTCTGATATACTGTATTCTAATTTTCATTCATTTCCAGATAGCTACTGATTTGCCCAGCAATTTCTTCTTTGGCCCATTGGTTGTTTAACAGTGTGTATTTTAATCTCCATGTATTTGTGAAAGTTCTCATTCTTTGGTGATTATTGATGCCCAGTTTCACTTCATTGTGATCAGAGAAAACGCTTTGAATAATTTCATTGTTTTAAAATTTATAAGGAGTTGTTTTGTGCTCCAGCATACAATCTATCCTGGAGGATGTTCCATGAGAATTAAAAACGAATGTATGTTCTGGTGTTTTGGGGTGTAATGACCTATATATTTCTATTAGGTCTAATTCATTTATCAAGTTATTCAACTTCTCTATTTCCTTGTTGATCTTCTGTCTCATTGTCTATCTATAAAGGAGAATGGTGTATTGAAGTCCCTTACTATTATAATTGAAAATTCTTTCACTCCCTTCAGTTTTGCCAATGTCTGTCTCTTGTACTTTGAAGCTCCTTGATTGGGAGCATAAACATTTCTGGTTATTTCTTTTTGGTGAATTGCCCCTTTAATTAATATATGATGTCCTTTTTTGTGTCTTATGATGTTTTTACATCTAAAATCTATTTTGCCTGATATTAGTATAGCTATTCCTGCTTTCTTTTGGTTTCAACTTATGTGGAACATCTTTTTACTTTGAATCTATTTGTATCCTTGTGTATAAGACGTGCCTTTTGTAAGCAGCATATATCTGGATTATATTTCTTAATCCATTCTGCCAATCTGTAACTTTTAATTGGTAAATTTAATCCATTTACATTCAAAATTATTACTAAAAATGTTTTTCTTGAATCCACCATCTTATCTTTTGGATTTTATTTGTCAGATCTACATATTCTTTTCCGTCTTTCTCATTTTATGCTTTGCCCTTACTGGTAGTCTTCAATTCTGTGTCCCCTTCAAGACCTCCCATTCCTTTTTTTTTTTCCTACTGGTAGAACTCCCTTTAGTATTTCTTATACAGCTGGTCTCTCATTGACAAATTCTTTCAGGATTTGTTTGTGTGTGAATATTTAAATCTCTCCCTCAGTTTTGAAGGACAATTTGGGGCTGGGTATAGACTTCTTGACTGGAAGTCTTTCTCTTTCAGGGTCTTAAATATGTCATACCACTGTCTTTTCACCTCCATAGTGCCAGTTGTGAAGTCTGATCTCAGGCTTATGTGGTTACCCTTGTATGTAGTAGATTGTTATTTCCTTTCCACTTTCAGGATTTTCTGCTTCTCTTCAACATTTGACAGACTGATGAGTACGTGTTTTGGGGGAGGTCTATTTGGATTTATTCTTTTTGCAGTTCATTGACCTTTTTTGACTTGTATATTTATGTCCTGTATAAGGGTTGGCAAATCCCCCCCATCATATCCTCAATTACTCTTCTTAGCGCTTTACTCTTCTCTTCTCCTTCTGGGACACCAATGATTCTTATATTTGTGTGCTTTGTTTTGTCCATCATTTCCCTGTGATCCAATTCAAATTTTTCTGTCTTTTTTGTCACTGCCTGTTTTTAGTGTTTGAAATCAGTTATCCTGTCCTCTAGTTCACTTCTTCTCTTTTCTGCCTCTTCAAATCTGCTGTTGTGTCTCAATCATTTTTATTAAGTCTACAGCATCTTTAATCTCTGTGATATTTGTTGTTATTCTATTTACTCTTTCAAATTCTGCTATTATTCTATTTCAAATTCTTCATTATGCCCTTCTACCTTCTTGATCTCCCTTGTCATTAACCATCCTTTATTTAGTAGAGTCATATGAACCTCTGATTAGCTGTTGCAATGTCTGTGTCTCCTATGGTGTTTTAATTTGGTCCTTAGCTGGGCTATATCTGTCTGTATCATGATATGTTTAGTGATGTGCTTTCTTCATGGCATGTAAAAATCTTGAATGGTTTACTTTGGAAGTTGATTTACTTCAGTAGTCTAAAGCCTTTGCAGGATGGATGTAGAGCAAAACGCAGAGTGCAGTGTGGTGATGTGTTGCAGTGCAGGTACAGGCACTGTTTGGGGATGTTATGCTGGTGCTTGTGAGCCTGGATGCCCAGCATGGTGAAGATGTGCCTGTCCAGGTGTACAGGTTTGGGGTGTTGGGCCCTTTACATGCATGCACAGAGCTCAGATCAGTAGGTCAGCGTTGCTCCTGCATGGGCTGGAGGTAGATGTGGCCCAGCTGCACAGGTCAGTGCTTGCTCAGAGCATAGGGGCATGACTGGTGGCCCTGTGCACGTTCAGATCTCTGAGAAATGTAAGCTGAAGTACATGTGGACAGAGCTCAGGGTGGGGTGGAGTTCATAACTGTATGGGTTGAAGTTGGGTATAGTCTGGGTCTGGAAGTAAGTACCTGCTACCTTTATGTGCTGGCAACTGCCTGCAGGGGGCAGGGACCAGAAGGTAGGGCTTGGAGTGGTATAGTAAGACTGCACTTTTGCAGGAGAGGTGGGTTGGGCTGGAGCAGGTGTGCATACCCTTGGGGTGGAGAAGTCAAGTGGGTATGCATGTGGGGGGTTGGTGGGGTGAGGGCACTTGAAGCATAAGGAGGAGGGGCAGGTGATATGGTTCAGGTGTGTAATGTATGGGATGAGTTGTGGGTCGCGGATCTGCACAGGTGAGGGTAGGATGTTTAAGAAACACAGCTTGCCTTACTTCCTAGTCCCCGTTTCCCTGTCCATGCAGTTCTGAGGGCTCTGGATTACCACATTAGGCTCTTTGCACCAGTCAGAGGGTCTCTGGTTCTCTGCTTCTCACTTCCTCAGCTTTTGCAACCAGAGCCTCCTTATGTGGTGCAGAAGATTCTCCCAGATCAGTTACACCCTGGAATTGCTGTCTCAGTCATCTTCTCACCCATTCTCTAGCTGTTCCTTGGAGTAGGGGTGAACTTGATCTATCCTATTTTGCCATCTTCCCAGAACTACTATATGGAATCTTGAAAAGGGAGTGAGACCTTGTTGGTTTGTCCAGGTTACTGTGATGCCCCAATATATCCCAGGGAAATTGGGGCAGTGCATAAAGAAGAATTTGCTAAGTCCCGTTGGGAGTCTGTAGAGAAAGGAGGAAATATTCAACTTCCCCATTTGAAGAATTCCTGATATTCTCACAAGCAGTGGGGACAACCAAATCAATATGCTGAGCCATCTACCTAGTGTTTGCCCCTATGAAATTTATTCTTGCAAAGGAAAGGCTAAGCCAACTTAAAATATGCCCGAGTCACTCCCAGAGAACCTCCTTTGTTACTCAAATGTGGCCTCTCTAAGCCAATTTGGCAGGTGAATTCACTGCTGCCCCCCATGTATGAATTGACTCCCAGGGGTGGAAATATCCCTGGCAACATGGGACAGAACTCCTGGAATGGGCTGGCACCTGGCATCATGGGATTGAGAAAGCCTTCTTGACCAAAACAGAGAAGAAAAAAATTAGTTTCAGTGGTTGAAATACTTCAAACAAAGACAAGAGCTTATCCTGAAGGTTATTCTTATGCATTATATAGAGATCTCTTTCTAATTTATGGTATATTTGGGTGGCTGGAGGGAAGTACCTGAAACTGTTGAACTGTGTTTCAGTAACCTTGATTCTTGAACACAATTGTATGATACAGCTTTTACAATGTGACTGTGTGATTGTGAATACCTTGTGTCTGATGCTCCTGTTATGCATGGGATGGCCAGATGAGTAAAAAAAATATGGATAAAAATAAATTTAAAAAATAGGCAGTATAATGGGTAAAATAAGTTGGGTAGATGGCAATACTAGTGGTCACTGAGAGGCAGAGGTAAGGTGTATGGGATGTATGAGGTTTTTCTTTTCCTTTCTTTTTCTGGAGTGATGCAAATGTTCTAAAAATGATTATGGTGATAAATACACAACAATTGATAATATTTTGACCCACTGATTTTACACCATGTATGGACTGTGTGTGAAGATTTGTCAATAAAAGCATTAAAAAAATGATATGGCAGTGAGTCTGCCACACAAATAACCTAGGTGAGGTGCTAAAAGTCTGCAACTGGGAACAAACAGGTTTTAAGACAAGAAAAATAAAATCCTGCTTTTAGCAAAAAGGAACTTGGAAAATAGTGGTCTAGCAGAAAAGAAAATCTTTATTGATAGCATCAACCCTACTCTAGCCAAACCCCAATAGGAAAACTGCCTCTCCTCAATTCCTTGTGGTAGCAGTATACAGTGGACAGCTGAACCTCCACCCCAACCTGGGAGCAACGAAGTGGTGCAAGTCTGCCCATCATTTCCCCCTCTTAGGATCAGTGACACCAAACAGGATGCTGAACCTCTACTCCCATCTAGTGGTGAGGAGGCAACGAGTTGACCCTTCTCTCACAGGGATGATGTCAGCAGGGTAGTAGAGGACTGAGTTTCCACCCATCCAGTGCTCACTCCACCTCAGCAATGAAGCAGAATGAAAAGGATCTAGTCAGCACTCCAATTCCTCCAACAGGGTGGTGTCATCAAGGTTGGGGAGCTGACCTTCAACTTTTACTCAGCAGGAACAATGTGGCACCATTCAGCCCTTTGATATTAACATCCCCTCACCTTCATTGGTGTCTGCAGAGCCCACCAGGAAACTTTCCACTCCCACCCAGGAGCAAGCACATGGAACTCTGCTCCTTCCCTCCCCCAGTGTAATTTGGGGGAGAGGGGGAACTGAACTACCACATGGATTTGCATGCTACACATAAATTAAAAAGGACTGAAATGGACTCAGTCTCACAACAGAATACCAAACATGTCCAGGATATAATAAAAAATGACTCATCATACCAAAAAACAGAATAGTAACAACTTGAAAGAGAAAAGACAATCACAGATGCCATAACAAGAGACTCAGAAATTGGAATTATCTGACAATGATTTTTAAGCAGCAATTATAAAAATGCACCTATTTTTCAGGCACAAGTTTGAAGTCACGGTGATAAGGTAGTAAACAAAGTTCCTCCCTTCATGGAGCTTATATTCTGGTGCACATGGATTTTGTCATGTCCACTGTTAACTTTTGCTTAAGTCTTGACCTTACTCATCACTTTTAAGGTCTTTCCTTCATAGACTCTTGTTGAATGTGAAATTCTTATTATTGGGTTTCTCTGCTGTGTGTTCTCTTGATTAACTGTGAAAACTAGAGCCTTCCCTCAAACACTGGCCATATACATGACACGTTTTCTTCAAAAGCATGACTGAGCAACTCAGCTCATTCTTTTTTTAAACATGGGCAGGCACCAGGAATTGAACCCAGGTCTCGGGCATGGCATGCGAGAACTCTGCCACTGAGCCACTGTGGCCTGTCCTCAGCTCATTCTTGAATCTTAAAACACTACACTGCAAAAATATTCTCTGTTGTGCAGATATTTTCTGATGAAACTAGGAAATCTAAATTCTGAAGGATGCCTTTACAATACTCACTACTGTGCACTGGATTTAGCACCTTTATGGACTCTCTGATGAACGTGAAGTCGTGAACGCTCACTAAAGCCCTTACCACACTCAAAACATTTGTATGGTTTATCTCCAGTATGGACTCCCAGATGGCTTTGAAGATTACAGGCCTGAAGGAAGCTCTTACCACATATGCTACATTTATAGCGTTTCTCCCCCTTATGGAGCCTCTGATGAAGATGAAAATATGAGTTCCAAATGAAGCCTTTCCCACACACTTCACATATGTATGGTTTCTCTCCTGTATGGATTCTCTGATGTGTATGAAGATATGAACTTGAGCTGAAAGCCTTACCACATGAATCACATTTGTAGGGTTTCTCACCTGTATGGACTCTCTGATGATATTGAAGATTTGAACTCTGACTATAGCCCTTACCACATATTTCACATTTGTATGGCCTCTCTCCTATATGAACTCTCTGATGAGCCTGAAGATGTGAAATCTGACTAAGGCCCTTACCACATATGTCACATCTGTATGGCCTCTCGCCTGTGTGAACTCTCTGATGAGCCTGAAGAGGTGAAATCTGACTAAAGCCCTTACCACATGTCTCACATTTGAATGGTTTCTGTCCTGTATGAACTCTCTGATGGACTTTAAGGTTAGAATTACGGTTGAAGTTCTTATCACACAGGTCACATTTGTAGGGTTTCTCTCCTGTATGGACTCTCTTATGGTATTGAAGATTTGAACTCCGACTATAGCCCTTACCACATATCTCACATTTGTATAGCCTCTCTCCTGTGTGAACTCTCTGATGAGCCTGAAGATGTGAAATCCGACTAAGTCCCTTACCACATATCTCACATTTGTATGGCCTCTCTCCTGTGTGAACTTTCTGATGAGCCTGAAGATGTGAAATCTGACCAAAGCCCTTACCACATGTCTCACATTTGTATGGCTTCTGTCCTGTGTGGACTCTCTGATGGGCTTTAAGATTAGAATTGCGGCTGAAGTTCTTCTCACACAGGTCACATTTATATGGTTTCTCTCCAGTATGTATTTTATGATGGGCTTGAAGATTTGAGGCCCTACTGAAGCCCTTACCACACACCTCACATTGATATGATTTCTCTCTGGTGTGGATTCTCTGATGAAGACCAGAATTTTGATTATTTACTCTATCACATGCTTCCCAATTGTAAATTTTGTCTCCATTGTGGGTTCCCTCATTGGCCTGAAGTTGTGATGTCTGACCTAAATCTTTATCATACACATCACATTTATAGGATCTCTCTCCAGTGTCATCTGCACAGCAAATGTTAAGATCTAAGCTGTGATTGAAGCTTTTCCCACACCTGTTACACTTATAAGGCTCCTTTGCTGTGTGAATAAGTTCATATGTGGGAAAGCAGTTTTGATTCAACCTCTTAGCACATATCTGACATCTGTAGGTTTTCTCTCCTGTGTTGACTTTCTGCTGAGTTTGCAGTTGTGAACTCTCACTGAGGCCCTCACCACACCCATCATTCCTATAGTATCTCTCTCCTGTGTGAACACTCTGATGAATGGGCAACACTGAGCTATAACTGATGCCCATTCCGCACTCAACACATTTATGAGGCTCCTGTCTTATGTGTAATTGCTGATCAAGTTCAAGATTACAGCCAATACTGATGACTTTTCCATTCTCATTAAAGATTTGCTTTCCTGGGTAGATTACACTAAGCTGGGATGATTTCAAGTCTTTTCCACAATTATTATGGTTAAATGTTTTTTCTCTTCTGTGTATTCCATGACCATCCTGGTGATGAGAGAACCTTTTCGTGACACACTGATCATATTTACCCAGTTTATTTCTTATATGCATCTGATCATTCTGTGTCTCTCTCAGACACATTTTCCTCCCCAAATCCCAGGTGGTCCTATTTGGAAACTCTGCATTTTGAATGCTACTAGTACTCTTCCCTTGAAGCTTCATTACATAGTTCTCATCTTCAGAAACCTGAATAGATTCCCATGACCACATCTGAGAGGGGGCATCACCTTGTTGTAACAACTCTGATTTCCTCAAATTAGGATATATTATCTCATCTTGATTTCTGGCTAATTTACTTGTAGATTGTTTCCACATTTGCCAGCATGTAAGATCTTCATGTAAAATGTATTTTAATGCTACTTCTTGAAGAGTCTTTACTTCATTTTTATTCCTGTTTCCTGGAAGGATAAGGAGAATTCAGAGATGATAGTGTGCACAAGGGATTGCTCAGAGAAACAAAGATTTCACATGCACACTGTAAGCCCTATTCAACCACTGCAAAGTCCAGCTTGACTTTGCTTTTCCATGCCTATGGAGACAAAGTAGTCACTAGGCTCCTATCCACTAAGTGTTTAATGGGACTCATGTAGAACTATACCAAGTCTTATGAATGTAGTCAAAGTTAGAAATAAGGAACCTGAGCTACAACAACAAGATGTCTTATAAAGATAAAATAGAGGAGAAACTTTACCTCCTTTTCCACAAGAATAAACACTTTAAAATCTGTTCCTCTTTTTTTGTAGTAGGTTTATGGGATCTACATAATCCTAGCTAATTACACATTTCAAAACAAGGCTGTGTAGTACAACCTACATATCTGTATGTGGCAAGGAAATGCAAAATATCTAGAAAAGCCTGAATTGATCTTTTAGTGGATATTGATGGATTATCATGGTATGCTAATTCCCAAGGAGAAGAGGGGACATCCTCAGAAAAACTAAGAATATATTTGCAAAAGTAAATATCTCTGCTATTCCAATAAGGAATCCATAAGATTATACCTTTATTCACTTAATTTAGTCATTCAATCAACATGTTAATGAGCTACATTTGAGAGAATTTTCCCTTGATTTCAATGAATTTCTAGTATATAATATTCTACTGGTGAACATTAGAACCTGAAAAAATTTGGGAAATTCATTCCCATAGCTGACATTTGTAATGGGAGTGAACCTTTGATAATTTTTGCTGTTTACTTGTTCCAAATTTTTGTATAAACATGAATGGCTAATATTATCTTCTAGACTTCACAGATATGTAACTGTACCAAAAGATGCTGCAGCAGCCAGCATATAAGATGGCTCCTAATGACTCCTTTAGGTATTCATACCTTTTAGAGCCCTCCCACAGTGTATCAGAATTAGTCTCTGAAATCAATAGAATATGGCAGAAATGATGGTATGTCACTTCCAAGCATAGGTCATAAAAGACTTGTGGCTTCTTTCTTCTGCACTTGAGGATCACTTGCTATAGGGGAAACCAGTTGCTGCACCTTGCTGCCCCTTGAAGAGACTCAGCAGCTCTAGTGAGAGGCCCACTGAGCAAGGATATGCCTGCTGCCAAGAGCCAGTGAGGAAATGAGGCTTCTGGCCATTAACCATGTGAATGAGCCCATCTTTGCAGCACACCCTTCAGCCCCAAGCATGCCTTTAAATGACTGCAGCACAAGTCGACACCTTGCTGCAACCTCATGAGATGGCGAGCTAGACTAAAAGTGCTCCAGAATTTCTGACCCTCAGAAACTATGAAAGATAATAAATATTTGTTGGTGCAAGTTGCTAAGCTGGGGTGGGGAGTAATGTGTTATATAGCAAGTGGTAGCTAATATGGACTTTGTACTTGGGGTGCTTCATAACAAAAGCCTAAAATTGTGGGACTGGGCTTGGAAACGGGGGGAAGCTAGAGAGCCTTTTAAGAGAGTGTTAGTGAAGTACCTCAAGACATTTAGTAGAAGTCTGGACTTTGAGGAGGTTAGGGAGAAGCTAAAGGGAAGCAAAGAAATGTAATTGGAAATGGGACAAAGGGGGATCCTAATGTAGTGGCACAACATTTAGCAATACTGTTGTTTGTAGTTATGTGGAAAATAAAAAAATGTATTTAATAAATCAGGTACTCTAGCTAGCCAATGTTGAAGGTGCTGCCTAGTTTCTTCTTCCTGCTTCTAATAAAACGTGAGAAGAGAAAATTAGCTAAAGAAGGACTGTTAAATTAAGGGGACTCAATAATTGCTGGCTTTAAATATCTTGATGTTAAATGATGTTACAATGAAGAAATAACATCTGAGTCAAGATTTAATCCTGGGCATTCTCAGTAAATATGGCCTAAAAATAAACTTAGGGGCATGAATGAAAAAATTTTTGTTAAGACTTCAGAAAGATCAAAGGTAGTGACACAGAGTAGTGTTCAGTTAGATATGAGGCCCTCTAAAACGTTCAAGTGTGTGTGTGATCCATTCGATCAAAATAGCATTATCTCTTAGCTTCAGCAGAAAGTGATCCCATCTGTCTGAAGGGACTGAGGAAGGAGTAAAGGATAGGAAATAATTCAGAGAGGTAGTGGGTGGCTGGGTTATATAAAGCCCTTGGAGGCCATTGTAAGGATTTTGGATTTTGCTGAGTGAAATGGGAAGGCATGGGATAGTTTTAAGCAAAGAAATGACATCATCTGATTTACATTTTAAAGGACTCCTCTGGCTAATTGTGCAGAGAATGGACTGTAAACAGGCAAAAGTGGAGGCAGGGTGGCAAAGAGAAAGGTGTTCTAATCAAAGCAGAGTAATGAAGAATGGGGGCTTGGGCCAGGTGGTATGCAAAGAGGTGGTGAAAAGTACAGTACTGGGTTTGTTAATTATAAGCATGTGGCTGTACAACTCTCACCTGAATGTTCATCCTGAATTGCTGACTCCATCATTAAAAGTTCCTCTTCTTTCCCCAAATGTAATATTATATCTGGTTTGAAGGGTTGAAATCCTGTGGAAAGGAAATGGTATATGAATGAGGTGAATACATCAAAGGCAAAAATTAACTGAATTTTAGTTCTAACCCCATAATTTTCATGTTCCTGAAGTGGGTTGAATTATGGTTCCTAAGAATAGTTTTCACCTGTAGCCTGCAAGTGTGACTTGATTTTAAAAAGTATCTTTAGAGATGTAATTAAGATCTTGGAGATCTCCCTGGATGAGAGAGGGCCTAAATCCAATGACAAGTCACCTTAGAAGAGATTGAGAGGCAGAAAGAGTGAAAGAAAAAATGACACAGGGATGAAAAGTCCATGTGAAGATGAAGGCAGGGAATGGAGTGATAATTCCATAAGCCAAGGAATGTCAGGAACCTCCAGAAGCTGAAAGGATTTTTCTCTAGGGCTATGGAGGGAGTGTGGCCCTGCTGACACATTAATTTTGGACTTCTGGCCTCTACAACTATAAAATAATACATTTCTGTTGTTTTAATCTATGTAGTTTGTTGTTATTAGTTTGGACAGCCCTAGGAAACTAATATAAGTTCTAAGCAATGTTTTTCAAACTTTTGATGGCCACCTATTCTAATAAATACCTTTTATGTTATGAGCCGTTACACAAATCCATTAATGTAAATCACTGCATCAAGTGATGTGATTCTAACCATTATCTATTGTTATACACCTCCCATGTTTTCATTCACAATTTTTGTTGCACAATATGTAATTCCTAAGAAGGAGCTATGATATTTCTATTGTATTCTATTTCATCAAACATCATTTATGATGCAACTAAAAATTGATTTAATAACCCAATAATATGTCACAACTTCAATTTGCAAAAAATAGGGTAGAGACAAACTGTCCCACAGAAATTAGAAAACTCAGATCCCCAAGTTCAGGGAAGCATTTCAAGAGTTCCAAAGTCTTAAACACCTGAGGACACAAAGACACTCCAAAGGAATAATATTTAGTGCAGAAGACTCCTCTCCTCACCCAGAGAGAGCAGGTTCCTGAAGTTTTCCACCATCACATCTTGGTACAGTTTCCTCTGAGTGGCATCCAACATTCCCAATTCTTCCTTTGTGAAGACCACAGCTACATCCTTGAATGTCACTGCCTCCTACAATGTGAAACACCACTCATCAATCTTAAAACCACTGTCTAGGGGATGCAAGGGTAGTTCAGTGGTAGAATTCTTTTTTTTTCAAACATTCTTATTTTATAGTATAACATATATATAAAGCAAAGAAATAAAAAAGCAAGTTTTCAAAGCACTCTTCAAAAAGTGGTTACATGATAGATCCCAGAGTTTGCCATGTCAGTGGTAGAATTCTTGCTTGTCATGTGGGAGACCTGGGTTTGATATCTGGCCCACAAACTTTCCAAAAACAAACAAGGAAATAATGAAACAAACAAAACAAACAAATATTCAATGAAAAATGGTGCTGCAATAATGGGATACTCACATGGAAAAGAATGAAATGTGATCCCCACCATGCAGCATACAAAAACAAAAAAACAACTGTCCACTGGAACAAGGCTAGCACTGAGAAGATGGAAGATGTATGGGAAGCATTCTGGATCCTGGGGAACCTGAGTTAACTCTAAGAAATTTCCTTTTCTCCCGTGTTCTACACATAAGTTTTCCACAATCACATCAAAAGTTTGTGCAACTAAAAAATAATCTCTGGCAAGAACCAGCCCCTGCTGTGAAGCAGCGGCAACTGTGGGGTTCAGGGCCTGGGCTCTCTGGACTTCAGTGGGACCACCCTGGGTATCATATTCTGGTGGTCGTGAGTTCATGGTGATTGTTGCTGCTGCTGCTCCAGCTGCCACCACCTCTTCCTCCTCCTTCTGGGCTGGCCTGATTCCCTCCTTGCTGCCACTTCCTCTTGGGCTGAGCTCATGTTATCTTTTCCCCTCACAGAGTTGCTCCTGCAGACACTGCCTCCTCATTCATCCTCATGCATCATAGGTGGCACAAGCTCTAAGATGTTCAACCTGTGTGGTCTGCCAGGAAGCCAGTTATGTGAGGAGCTGGTACACAGCCTCAAGACTTCAGCTAAATGCACAGCTAGTAGGTTGTCTTTCACAAGTACAGTCTACAGAAAGACCTGCTAGAGCCATTATTGCATCCCATGCAGGATATACATACTATGGGTCTTGTACTGCTCATGCTTACAAACAAGCAGATTCATCTATTAATCAAAGAATTTTTATCCTTGGGTCTTCCCATCATGTGCCCCTCTCCCAATATGCATTTTTCAATGTGGTTATATACACGACATCTTTGCATGACCTTTGTAGTGACCAAAAGTTTTATACAGAACTATGGAAGACAGGAATGTTTGAATGCATGTCTCTGCAGATGGATGAAGATGAACAAGGTATTGAAATGCATTTGCCTTACAGAGCTAAAGCCATAAGGATGAGTTTACCATTATTCGTGTACTGGCTGGAGCTCTGAGTCCAAAGAAAAGGAATTTGGAAAACTCTTCAGTAAATATCTAGCAGATCCTAGTAAGTGGTTTCCTCTCATTTCTGCCATTGGGGTCAAGCATTGCATTACAGTTAGCATGATGAATCCCAAGAAAAGATTCACAGATCCAATGAACATCGAGATAAAATGGGTATGAGTAATATAGAACAATTAGACTCTGTATCTTTTAGCAATTAGTTGAAGAAATACCGTAATACAATATGTGGAAGATATCCCATTGGTTGAACTCCAGAAGAATGGAATGAACATGAGCTTTTACTTTTTGAATTATACCCAGTGAAGCCAGTGTAGAATCTGGTAAGTCAGTCCAGTGAGTTATGCAGCTGGAGCACTCACAATCCACTGAAGCTCTGAATCCTCAGGGATGCCACCTGCACATATTCATACTCTGTCTGGGTCCTAGCCTAGTCCTTAAAAAGATACTTTTCTTGGTTTGGGGGGATTCTGAAACCTCAAACCAATAGAATGTTCTTTCCTTCTTTTCTAGTAGGTGTAGTTCCCCCTTAATTTCAACTTGTTAAACAAATGCTTTATTGTTTAGGGCAGTGGAAGGCAGGCAGGCATCAAAATATGATAAAGAAAAAATGATGACAACATAAAGGCACAGTTGTAGCAGATGGTTTTCTGAAAATAACCTACAAAACATTTACCTATCCTAAATTTAAACTCTTTGCAGACTTATGCATATATATTCTGCTTTCAGTATAGTTTTGCAAATTGTATACAAAGAAGGGTAGAAGCTTTTTAATAAATAAATCGCATTTATAAATGATCTGTATTAGATTATAACTAATCTCCAGTTATAGACAATTATGACCTGTGTTGTACAACAGATACCATCTATTTTAGTTGCTAATAAAAGGTTTCACAACTGAAATAATAATAATAATGATCCCTGTATATTTAATTTGTCACCACCGATGAGTATGCCTACAGTAAATCCGTAGAACTGTAACTCTTTACTCACAGAGTACACACATTTTAAAGTGGATAGATACTAAAAAATTGTCCCAGAACTGTTGGGTCAATTTAGTTCCAACAAGGTCTGATAATTTCCATCTTTCCTTTCTCATTCATACATTCACTAAACCTGGGAATGTCACTTTGATACTCTGATAAACCAAAAGCCCTTCAGTCACCCTTCCTGGGGAGTTATATAAATCATCCTCAGTGTTCTCAAGGCACATGGCACCTATCTGTGACAACCATCTAAGAGGGCACTCAGAGGGTTGAAGTTAATACCAAAGTTTCTGAAACCACAACACCGTAGTTTAATTTCCAAAGCTCTGCCTCTTACCAACCACATGACCTCAGACAAAGACATTCCTTAAACTCTCAATTTCTTCATCTGCAGAAAGGCACCTACCTCAGAATTGAGGAATGCATATAAAGTTCTTAGAATCATGCTGTCCATTTTAGTAGCCACCATCTTCATGTGGTTATGTACATTTAAGTCCATTAAAAATGAAATAAAGTTTAAAATTCAGTTTATTGGTCACATGAGCCACATTAATCATAAGGAAGCATGAATGGCTAAATGAATATAAAAATATAATCATACACTTACCACAGTGCTAACAGTAGCAGCCATACTGTTAGGCATTTATCCCAGAGAAATAAAAATACATCCACACAAAAGCCTGTACCTGACTATCCATAGCCACTATATTCTAAATAGTCTAATACTGGAATTTATCCAGGTCCTTCAATGGGTGGATGGTTTAACAGACTTTGGTACCCCAGGCTATGGAATACAACTCAGCAATAAAAGGAATGAATTACTGATACATGCAGTTTGGATGGAACTTAAGAACAATATATTGAGTGAAAAAAGTCAATCTCAAAAGCTACAAACTGTATAATTCCATTTGTATAACATTTCCAAAATGACACCATCTTAGACACAGTCAACTGAATGGTAATTGCCAGTGGTAAAGGATGGCAGAAGAGGGAGTATAGATGTCAGTATAATGAGCTTACAGGAGGAGGTCTCTGTGGTGTGGAATAGTTCTATATCTTGACTGCAAGTGATGGTTACACAAGGCTAACACATGTGCTAAAATGACACAGAGCTGTGGACACACATTATACCAACATCAATTTCCTGGTTTTGATATTGTACTAAAGATCCTTAAGATGTAACTATTGGGGTACACTGGGCAGAGGCTACATGGGACTTCTCCTACTGTAACTGAGAAATTAGGATTTAAGAGATGATTTTAATTACTGAGTTATTATATAAATGTTCCTTTTGCTTTGGGGGATATTGGAGTAGACAGAGGGGAATATCTGAAAGACTTAAACTATAATCGAGCTGTCTGGATATCTGAAAGGACTGTAAAAGCCCTTATCTCTTGTCTGGTGTCTTTGGGTCTGTAAGAGCCCTTTATCTGGTCATTTTCTTAATAGGACCTAATGGTAAAGAAAACAGTCATTAACTAGCCTCAGTTCTTACATTTGTAAATCATATCCACTAGGCTCTGCTATTGCAAGATAACTTGTCTCCCCTCCTTCTGGCTCATACCTGTACAACTGAAGTGATAGCTTTGCCTCCCTTTCTTTCAACTTATATTAACTTACACTAACAGTGAATGTTTTCTTTTCTGCTTCAAACGTATTATCCAAAATGACCTCACTTCTCCTTGCTAGAATCCTTAAAAATCTCAAATCCCCTTTGTTCAGAGAGACAGATTTTTGGCCATTAGGTTGTCTGCTCTCCTGCTACACATGTAGAAAAAGTAAACTTTTTCTCTCTTTGAAACCCATGTCTCAGGAATTGGTTATTGAGCACATCAGGCAAAAAAAAATCCATGGTCTTTGTTCAGTAACAAGATGGTGACCCAGAAGGGATGAATGCCTGAATCTCTGGCAGGTAAGCCAAGCCACCTAGCCTTTTGCAGCCACTGGACTGAATTTAGTCTAGAGGCTTGGCCACTGGGGTTTCTCTGTTCTGCCAGCACTTCAGAGACTTTTGGCACCTTAAGATGGCTTCAAAGAGATAAACCATTTCCAGTTCCAGGTCAGGACATCAGACTGGATGAGTGAGTTATCAAGGTAGAAGTGGATCAGGAAGTAAATAGGCAATTCAATTCCCCTTTGACCTAGGCCTGGGTCATACTTCCAGAATGATCCCTTTGCTCTGACCTCTACACCTTCTGATTTTGGGTACCATAATGTACTGAATCTAACAATTAATTGGTGGTTAATAAAAACTAAGTAGGCCTGTTTAAGTGCTAGCAGTGTATAACCTAGGAACTGGTTAATTGTTAAATTGGTTTAATAAGTGTTCTATGTCTAACTGTTAACTGATGTATTTGGTTTGTGCTCTATACAGGGTTTGAGGCCCTGGCCTAAATTTGTTGACTATACTTAAAAAATGAGTAATTCAACAATTAATTGATATTTAATGAAGTTAAGTAAACCTGCATAAATACTAGCCAGTGTGGTACCTGGGTATAGAAGAAGTTAATGTTTGTTTAATTGTTAATCAGTGCATTAAGCGTTTAATGTCTATTTGTTAGCTGGAGTGTTCATAGTTATTAATCGGTGTGTTCCTGCATTTGTATTCATCAAATGCTTGTAACTGGTAACTGATTATGGAAATTCTTTTGAAAAGAAAATCTTTGGGCTGTACTGACAATTGAAAAGATTTTGGTTATGAGTGTATAAAAAGTTTTTTTTATGTAACATAATCTGACCTCAATGTGATTTAAAATGAAAATACTACCATTATAGTTAAAGATATTACAATTAGAATTTTTCTGCAAAAAAGTAGAAATGGGATGAGATAATATATTCAATCCTTTATTTGTCCCTTTCAAAAGTATTTCTGTGTGTCTGTTTTTTTGAGTAACCAATAAGAAAATTCTTAAAAGAGCTCTATTTGAGCTGCTTAGAAACAATTAGGTACCTGATATACATATATATATAAATTGGTACTTCTGAAATAAAAGAGAAAAAACTCTGAATGGCAAGATTGCAAAACTTTTGTTTTGTAATTACTGCAAACAAAGGGGATATTAGAAAGAAACTGCCCCTGGAATTTCCCTAAGGCAGCAGAAAACTGCCAAAGAGCTGCCTCTGGAAAAAGCAAAGATCTTTTCCACTGGTCTTGGTTACAACTTTTAGTAAAACAATTCTAATAATTAAAAATAGTTAAAAGAAGAGCATTAGGGCGGGCCGCGGTGGCTCAGCGGGCAAGAGTGCTTGCCTGCCGTGCCGGAGGACCCCGGTTCGATTCCCGGCCCCAGCCCATGTAAAAAACAAACAAACAAACAAAATATAATAAAACAAGAAAATGTTTAAAAATGTTTCCCTTTCTTCCTCCCTTCCTTCCTTCCATCCTTCCTTCCTTCTCTGTCTTTCCTTCCCTTCCTCCCTTTAAAAAAAAAAAAAAAAAAAAAGAGAAGAGCATTAGGAACTCTCAAAATTCCATGGCCTTCACCTAAAACTTTCAAACTCAAAAAATCTATTATCTTTCTCTTTGTGCAACCTATTGCTACCCTAAGGCCCAACCACATAAAGCAGTTATGCGGAAGGGCTAGTCACATAACGACTAAAGGGAGGTGTGGTTTAGAATCTTTTTTTAGTGGGCCTGGAGATTGGAAATGGTAAGCATAAAAATGCTATAGTATAAGCTATGTTTGCTAATATTATTTTTTGCAGTGGTAACTAATAATCAGATTATTAAACTATAAATAGCTTTGGGATACAACTAACTGAATAAAATTTAATTATCAAATTTCAGTAAGTAAAATGAAAGATCGTTCAGAGACATGGAAAAATTTTTCCAGAATTTAGACTTCAGATAAATTAAACAATTGCAGTTTGTTTCCCAGAAATTGATGTCAAGATATTTTTGAAATTGTTTGTATTTTAAGGTATTAAAACAAAGAGATTTTTTCCAACCTCAGAGAAAAGGAATTTTATGATAAATTGTGAACTGAACAAATGCAGTTTTATTCTGCTTAGATGTGTTCTCCTTAAATCTATATAAGCTTATTAAAAAATAAGCTAGTATTATAAATACATTATCAAAATTTCTCTTGAAATAGCCTGAAACGTTGCATAAACTGAGCAATATATACGGCAATCTAAGTGCTATATAAAATATAATAAAAATAAGGATCTAATAATGCTTCAAATATATTCTATTTAAGAAATCAGTTAAATTTAATAAGAAATATAAATGGATTTTCTTATAACCTTAATTGCCTGGATTTCAAATAATCTAGCTTTTTGTCACTTGGTTACTTATTACCTCAGTACGTGTAAGAATTTGAATTTGTAGTGACTTTGTTAATGTCAGTCTGTCACGGAGAAAAAGACATAAGTCTTAGCGTTAAAGGGTTTATATCCTAGTTAGACGATACATGTACTAAGGCACAGTATATGACAGTGGTAACAAAGTGATCAAATGCTGGAAGAATTTAAAAAGCAAATAAATAAAGAATGACCTAAGAAATCCTCATAGAAGAGATGATACTTGTAGGACCTTTAAGAAAAAGTAGCATTTAAACAAATAGAACTCTGACCTAGTTTTTAAAAACCATAACAATTTTGGTAACACATTCTGGCATTATTTAGCATTTGGGGATAATGTTGAGAAAATCTGAGTCTTTTTGGATATAAATCTCTTAAATATAAAAAGCTGATTATATTTCTTACTCAGGGCTTTTCTGACCTCTGAAGGTAGTGATGAATTGGACTGAAAAATTTTAAGTATATCATTTGTGTATTCTGAGTAAAAAGTATATAGACGTCTGGCTGTGTTCCAAACCCAAGCATAAATTTCTTCTTTCTTCCATTATTTTGTAGTATCTCTGTCTCTTATTCCCTTCATAAATATGCTATTGGAAGGAAGTATGCAGGAGCAAAAGCTTTGTGTATCATATATTAAAGAAAGAAAAGAAAGCTTTTGTGTTAAGCTAAGTATTCATTCAGAACTAAAGTTTAGTTTTCTCCCTGTTAAAATTAATATGGGCATCAGGGGGCACAAAGGTAGTTCACTGGTAGAATTCTCACTTGCCATGTGAGAGAACTGGGTTTGACTCCTGGTCCATGCACTTCCCCCAAAATAAACAAGTAAAACAAACATACAAAAATTCAACAAATGGTGCTGCAATAATGGGACGCACGCATGGGAAAAATAATGAAATGTGACCCTGCCATACAGCATACAAATAATAATAATAATAATAATAATAATAATAATAATAATAAATTTGGGCATCAGAACAATATTCTTCTTAATGTTCCTGTTGGCATTATCCTCTATTTTAGAAGACAAGTCTTCTCACTGTTAATGGAACAACCATTACAAATAATTTGTACTTTCACCTTGTATAGGTAAGATGTTAAAATAGTTTAACCTACTGCATAGGAGGTGTCTTGGAAGTATTACAGTGTTTAAAAGGGATCTTCTATCCTGTGGCTGGTTAGATTTGTATAGGTAAAGTATTATTCATATTGTAGCAAACAGGCCCCCCCCTTTCTCTTTCTTATTCGGCTGCCTTCTCTGTAGAAAACCCCAGACCCCCTCTCCTGACCTCTGGGAATGGGCGAAACTGCAGGTAATAAAGATAAGATACATTCCTGGGGTAGAGACCCCTTCTCCTGACCACTGGGAATGGATGAAACTGCAGGCAATAAAGATAAGACACATTCCTGGGATAGGAACTCCTCCCCCAACAGCTCATCTGCTTCTGTAACCTACTTGGTGCCTTAAATAGACCAATTGTCTTTCCTTTAGTATTGCTATTTGTCATATTAGGTTTGTCCTATCTGTAGCATGTAATAGTGTCTATAAAAGCCAATGTTGCCTTTTGTTCCGGGCAACTTTCGAGGTGACTCGGTTGAGCCCCATGTGTACAAGTTAATAAATCACTTGCTTCCCAAAACTGCAGACCCTTAGTCTCAGCCTGTTCTAATTTGGTGGAATGTTCCTGGAGGCCTGTGGTCTTGTTCCTGGTTTTCATGCTACAATATACTTAGAGGTTGTATAAATTCCTAAAACTTTAATAATGTTCTCACTGTCCATGTTATATCCTGATACTAATCTGTATGATGTTAAGCAATGGTATGGTGTTGCTAGTCATGGTGTTAATTATTCTAAAGGCTATAGATCATAGAAACAGCCAAATTTTTGTCACACTGCTTTGCTCTAATAGTTATCTAAAAGTATAAATGCTCAAGTTTACCTTTTCAATTAAGAAAGATACTTATGAAGGAGTACAACAGTATTACAAGGATGCATTAGATGTGGGCCTAAAAAGCTGGGTGTTTCCTAAGTGCATGGTGTGTGGCTGCTGAGTATAGAAAATTCCTTTGCTCAATCAGCTACATATACATCTGCCCTGTCAAGGAAGATGTGCTGAGGTTCAGATTGGTTGGATCTAGGCTAGGTTGTGCTCAACGTTAAAGAAAGGTTGAACAAACATATATGTTATATTTTATCTGTTAAATAACAACTCTGATAAATTTATAAAAGTGAAACAGTACAAAACTTCTGCTATCGCTTCTTAACATAAAACAGCTATCTAATGTTTTTATTTCTGAAAGAAGCTTCATTTAAAAATGTTTATAAAGATTAAAGCTCAAATAGTAAGCATTAGCTATTATCATTAAATTCTGAAGTGCTTTACTCTTCATATAGCCCAATAGTTCCCTGGAACTTTAAATATGTGTGTGACACCCGAAATTGAGATTTGGTTCTCCAGTTCTGGAAATTAGCATGGATTCACACAGCAATGGTTTAAAAAAAAAAAAACTGAAAGAGATCAAGCTTCAATTAAAGATGTGATAAAAACGATCTGGTTAAAACTAAGATAAATCAATATACAAGTTAAAGAATAATACTGTCTGTATTTTAAAGCTTTAACTTTTCTGTGAGTGAAAATGTAGCAGGCAGGCCTTCCCCTCTTTCTAGCTCAGCTGTGCTCTCTGTGGAAAATCCTCAACCCCCCCTCCTGACCTTCAGGAATGGGTAAAACTGCAGGCAAGCGAGATAAGACACATTCCTGGGATAGAAACCCCCTCCCCTAGGCTTCAAGAACTGGTGAAGCTGCAAGTAGGCAAAATAAGACATTCTGGGGTGGGGACCCCTCCCTTAATGGTTCAGCTTTGGGCCATTCTCAACTTAAATCAGCCAATTGTTTACCTTGTCTTTAACATGTCAAAGAGTCTATAAAAGCTAAGGTTGCCTTTTGTTCGGGGCCCAGACTTTCAGAGGTTACTCACTGAGCCCTATGGCCATAGCAAATAAATCCTGCTTCCCGAAACCATGGATCCTTAGTCTCAGCCTGTTCTAACTTCCCAGAATGTTCCTGGAGGCCTGTGGCCTCATTCCTGGTTTTCACGCTACAAAAAAAAATTCATTTCATCCAAGACTTGCACTATCTAATCTGTCTAATCAGTTAAACAGCCTAATTCAGCTTTATCTGATATGGAACCTGGAATAAGGGTTCTGTACAAGTTAATGTTATGCAATGATGTATTTCAGAGTATTTTAGGAAGAGAATGACTGGGAAAGCTAGAAGTATTAATCTTCCCACCTGGGGAATTACTGATGTTAGTCTTAAGCAAGAGAGGCTCCCAATTTAATAAGCCAAGGCCTCAATTTTGAGGTTTGCCCTTATAAAGCTTATTTCTGTAATAACAAACTGAACCTATTTAGGATTAGTGCCTACGTGCCATCTCCAGATAATCTCTGCTGTTGCTCAAATGTGGTCTCCCTCTCTAAGCCAAACTCTGAGCTTCACCCCAATGTGGGACATAATTTCTTCAAGAAACATAACTGGCTCTGGCACCACGGACATAACTGGCCCTAGCATCATGGGACACCTGGCAGTGAGAATCAAGGATAAGCCTGGCCCTGACATCACAGATGAACTGACCAAAAAGAGGAAAAGAAATAGAGTTTCAATGGCTAAGATATTTCAAATCAAGTTGAGAGGTCAATCTGGAGGTTACTCTCATGCAAGCTTCAGCTAAACATTGCAAACTGCTGCAATATGGCATAACCCAACCAACGGTGTTCCTGGAAACCCTAATAAATATTCAGTGTTCTATAAAATTTTATTTATTAAGTTTGTTTTTCAGAGACTTAAAAGCTCCACATTGTTCCAATGACAGAGAAGCTCTAAAACCCAGAGATACGGGACTCTTCAAGAATAACTGGTTTCATTGCTTATCCCTTTGCCCCTTAATAACAACACATCTTTTCAGGCTTGAAGCAGAAGAGTCATTGCCCAAATCCCTCAAGATTGAGAGGTAATTATCAAATGACAGGGATGAATTTTAACAGAGAAATCAGGATTTAAGGGATTACTTTAATTACTGAATCATTATATAAATGTTCCTCTTGCTTTGGGGGATTACAGAGGGAAATATCTGAAAAACTTAAACTATAATTAAGCTGTCTGGATATCTGAAAGGACTGTAAAAGCCTTTATCTCTTGTCTGGTGCCTTTGTGACTGTAAGAGCTGTTATGCCCTTTATCTGGTCATTTTCTTAGTAGGCTCTAACGGTAAGGAAAACAGTCATTAACTAGCCTCAGTCCCTTACATTTGTAAATCATATCCACTAAGCTCTGCTATTGAAAGATAACTTACCTCTCTCCTTCTGGTTCACACCTGTAGTACTGAAGTAATAGCTCTGCCTCCCTTCCTTTCAATTTATGTTAACTTACGTTAACAATGTTTTCATTTCTGCTTTGAACTTATTATCTGAAATGACCTCATCTCTCCTTGCTAGAATCCTTAAAAATCTCTACCCCTTAGATCAGAGAGGCAGATTTTGGGTTCTTAGCTGTCTGCTCTCCTACTACATGTGTAGTAATAAACTTTGTCTCTCTTTGAAACCCCAGTGTCTCATAAATAGCTTATTGAGTGCCTAGGGCAGAAGAATCCATGGCCTTTCTCTGGTAACACTACTATCTTTGCACCTTCTCTTTTGTAGCTTTAATTGTAATTGCTCTGGTACTACGTGATATACATATATCACAGTCTACTGGTGTCAACATTTTACAAGTTTGAGGGAAGCATAGGAATCTTACTTCCTTATAACTTCCTTTACACTACTTCACTTATAATTTTCTTAAATATTTCCTCTACATACATGTAGAACCACAGAAGACAGTAATATCAGTTTTGCTTCAACCAGGAAACATAATAGAAAACTCAAGACTAGGACAGTCTATTGTATTTAACTCTTTTTACCCATTCCTTTGTTCTTTCTTCCTTCCTGGAGGCCCAAGCCTCCTTCTGTTCTCATTCCTTTCTGTATAAAGAATTTTCTTTAGCTATTCTTAACAGAGGAGAAAAAATAATACACTGGCAAGCAGTATAATACCATGGTTTGATTTGAATTTCATTTTTTGATATCTATGAATTTTTGCCCTACCATATGTGAATAGAAGATGATACAAACCAATGCTAAAAACAAAACTAAGCTAAACATAAAAACAAGAAATAGAACAAATAAAAAAGCAAGTAATTCACATATAACAAATACCTGTTGTCCTCCTTTATCTTTCACAAATAAGAGAAAAAAAATGTGTCCAATCTTTACAAAAGAGATGTCATTTTAAGAGATAAAATTGAAACTCAACTTACCTGAAACCTGGTCATTTTCTCTTGCTCCTTTGGAGGAGATAAGAGTCCTGGGGAAGCAGAGCTGGGAAAAGAACCATGAGACACATCCCTATGCCATATGAATTAAAAAAAAAAGGGACCCCTCCTTCAGCACATCTAACTGGTCTCTCAGCCAGGGGCCCTCTAACAGTGAACAATGTGCTCAACTCTAAGCAGCAAGCCTAACACAAGAACCCTTGCAGATCTCAGGACTACTTTCAATCTGGGTATCATGGGACTCTGGGGCCAGAAGATCTAAAGTCAAATTCTGGTACTGCTAACTGATGGTAGAAAAGTTAATTAACCTCCCTGTGTCTCAAGTCTGTCACCTGCAAAGTAAGAATATATTGTTCACCTCAAAGGGTTGTGGTGGTGGTCAAATGCGTGAGAAGGTGCAAAACTCCTGATTTCCCTACCACTGCAGAAAACCAGATTGTTATGAATCATAAAGTTGTCCTTGATGATGTCTTTTGTCATCTTTTTTTAAACTGAAGTAAAATACACATAACATAAATTAACCATTTTAAAGTGAATGATTTAGGAGCATTTAGTATATTCACAAAGTTGTGCAAACACAAACACTATATAGCCCCCAAATATTTTCATTATCCCAAAACAAAACCCTGTACCTATCAAGCAGTTACTGTTAGGCAGAACCCCTTCCCCCATGACATGACCAACCTGTAGCAAATATCACAAGAAGCTCCTACCACTACAGTTCAGGCAGCGTCTCACAATTGTACCTACATCTGCCCTCTGGCAACTGCATCCCTGTGATAATCCCCTTACACAACATTCATCCTCAGGCAGTTGCAACCCTGGATCACTACAGCAGTGTTTAAATTTAAAACCCTGTCAATGAAGACTTACTCCCAACAGCCCACTGCTTTCAAAACCAACCAATGGAAACTGTCCACTTCCCATCCCAAGCTAGACAATGAAAACCCACTGCATCCCTTTCCCTATTTCCCACCATCCTCTATAACCTGTACCCCTTCCCTCATTTGGGGCTATTGTGGATCTTAAGCATCCGCCTACCTGCTCATAGCCTCACAATAAAGCTCCTTTAATCGAGTTTTGGTCTGTTTTCTTCCCTCCTAGTTAAAAACCTAATGATTGTTCCCCACTCCTCCCTCTCTCCAATCAGCTGCAACCACCAATATGCAGGCTGTCTCTATGGATTTACATGTTCTGGATATTCACATAAATGGAATTACATACTCTGTGATCTTTGGTGGCTGGCTTCTTTCACTTAGCAATAATGTTTCCAACATTCATCTAAGTTGTAACATCTATCAGTACTTCAATCCTTTTTATGGCTGAATAACACTCTACTGAATGAACAGACCACAACTTCTTTGTCCAGTCACCCACTGATGGTGTTCCATTTTTTGACTACTGGGAACATGCTGTTAGAAACATGTGTTCATGTATGTTTCAGTACCTGTTTTCAATTCTTTGGGAGATATGATTTTGTCATCATTTTTATATAAAGGAGTCTTTCATGACATCCACAGTTATAGACTGGTCTAATGCTTTGTCTTGAGAAATTCACTTTTCCCTCCAAACAGTCATTAATTCTCATTGGTGCTATTACTTAAAATTTTGTCATCCTGGAGTGTTAGTGATTTGACATCAGCCTCTGGCTTCTTAAAAGATACAGATACTTGTGAATTTCCTTCATGTAACCAGAAGCATTTCAGTGGCATATGGTCTCTCTTTCCATACATACTATGGTAGAGAAAAACTAATTTAAAATATGATTCTGCTGTTTTTCTCATTTTAAACAAAAGCCTGACCGTCTCTGTCTCACTATAACCACAGAACCTAACTGCTGGGTAGGTGTGGGGATAAGTGAGTGACTCTAGTTAGGCCTTGGCAAGGCAGATTTATAGAGAGAGCAAGGAAATAGAGGGTGTGCAGGGCTGGAGATGGAGGGAATTATTAGAAACTTATCAGTCACTCATCAGTCTTTTAATCTCCAGTGTAAAATATAGGGAGTGGTCAAAACATATGGAATCAAAGAATGTCTGAAGATACTCTCAGTAAGACATGAAATGGACTAATTATCTCTGAAGATCCTGTGAGCTGTAAAACTCAGAGGTGCTCCTGATTGGAAGGAGGAAAGCATGAATTTTATCATTCAATTTCTTCCTTTGGGTCTGTTACTTGCCTTGCTTGAGCAACAGCAAGGTCATCCTTAGAATGATTCATAAAAGGGTCAATCATGGACTTAGAATAGGCAAATCCTTTTATTTGTGAATTTATTAATTTCTTTATTAATAACCATCAGTCTTCAAACTGTATCTCCTCCAATAATTTTTCCCTGGAAATCCTTTATGTAATTTAAGTGCCCCACACCACCATTTCCCTTGTCCCATTCACCCCCTTTTTATATTTAGCACTCATCACTCACTAGCATGTTTTATTTATGTTCTTCTTTAATTTATCACACTTTTTAGAATATAAGCTACATTTTTTTTTCACTTTTCTTCCTCCAGTGTCTTGCAGATTTCATGGGCTGCAGTAAGCACTCCACAGATATTTGTTGAAAAAAAAAAAATGAATGACTGAATCTGAAAGTGGTTAAAATTGGTAATGCTATTTTGTATATGCTACCATAATAAAAAAATTATTTAAAATGAATGGCTCATGAATAGTTAATAGAAATATATCCTATATTACATTAGATCAGAGCTTCATTACCACTCACTGGGATGACTCATTCTTTCATTTATTCATTCAACAAGTACATACGGAACACATACCTAGTACCAGGCACAATTCTATATATTAAAGATAGATCAGGAGGTGGGGAAAATGGCAGTGTAGGGAGGAGTGGAATTTAGTTAGTTCTCCAGGGCACTAGTAAGTAGCCAGGAACTGTTTTCAAAAAATGAATGGGGACATCTGTGATTGGACACACATGGTATATCAATCTGGAATGGGTGGAGGGGCCAATATCATAGCACAGAACTGTAAGTTAATCTCCCAAACTGTGGAGGATGGTGCCCTACCTTCATTGGCATGGCAGTCTGTTTTGGAGATACTTTTCCACAGAAAAATAAGCAGCCTTTATTAGGAACAAAGGAAGGAAGCTCAACCAAGCTCTAATTGTAGTATTATTTAACAATTCTGGACTGTTGAATACAAGCTCCCAGGACAGAGAAATGCAGAGCAAGCAACAAAGGAACCCTGAGGTCTCTCCTGGTAGAAAGGAAATGGGGATGACAGAAAACAACAACAACAAAAATAAACACAGGACTTTGAAATCATCTGAACTCAGAATACTGGGTAGAGGCCATGCCACAAGAAAGAGGTGCACACACAGAGTTGTGTTCAAAATCTGGGTCTTGATTGGCAAATGTAGGGCATGGGCATGGGGTATGGTGCCTGGAGCTTGGGGACTGGCTCTGGAAAGGATTTTTTTTAAGTACTCTTAACAGCCCATCAAACGAAGCACCAGAAATTTTCAATTGTCAGCACTGGCCCAGGCAAGGGCAGAATTAAGGAGTGTCTGAGAGACACTTTTAAAGTAACAATTCAATTATAAGGGATAATCTCCTAAAGGGCATATCTTCCCCCCAGCACAAGTGATGGCTGTCATTCACAGAATTCAGACCCAGAGGCTGGAAAACAGAAACAACTTAAGTCCACTTTCTACCTCAGACTCTGTACCAGCCATACCCTGGCAGGGACAGAGCCTGCTAAGAATTAAAGACACCACAACATTTTACACAGATTTGGAACTGCAGGCTGACAAACACCAACTGCTGGGCAGGGTAGCAAAAGCACAGAATCAAGGAGTCTCACAAGAAAGACTGGCAGCCTGTTAGGTCTCACCCTTAGGGATCCCTGAGACTGATTACACCATCCTTTTTTTTTTTTTTAACATGGGAAGGCACCGGGAATTGAACCTGGGTCCTTTGGCATGGCAGGCAAGCATTCTTGCCTGCTGAGCCACCGTGGCCTGCCCTACACCATCCTCTTAAGACCTGGGCTTAGATGGCTGTGGTCCACCATATCAGGGGAGACCCTCCTGGAAAAGATCCCATATAGGTCGTACAAGAACCTGAAAAACAAGAGCTGAAAATTTCTGATCAGTGAAGCAGAAACTATGGGAGAGGTCTAGAATAAGTTGAACTGAATGTCAAAGAACTGAGGGTAAAGCAAACCAACAAGAAAACCCTACATAAGAGAGTGAGAACAACTACCAGAAAAAATTAATCAGGGAAATCAGATGCCTAGACACGAGCAAAAAAAAAAAAAAATAATGCATCATACTAGGAAACACAAAGATATGGCCCAGATAAAGGAATAAACTAATACAACAAAAAAGATAAAGAAGTTAAAGCAACTAGTTAAAGATGTTCATGGTGCCTGTCCATGAAAAAAAAAAAAGATGTTCAAACAAATTGTCTAAGTCCAATCAAAAGTCAAATCAATGAATGAGGGAAAATATAGCAGGAGATGAAGGCTATAAAGCAGACACTGTTTGACCATCCAGAAGAACTCGAAAGCTTGAAAAAACAAATCACAAAGCACTTATGGGAATGAAAGGCAAAACAGAAGTCATGAATAACATTATGTAGACACACAAAAGCAGAAATGAAGAAGCAGAACAAAGGATTAGTGAATTGGAACATGGGACATCTGAAATCCTACACCCAAAAGAACAGATAGCAGAGGGTCTCAGGGAACTGAATGCAACATAAAGCACATGAATATATATGTTATGGGTGTCCCAGAAGGAGACAAGAAAGGAAAAGTGTCAGAAAGAATAATGAAGGACATAATCACTGAAAATTTCCCAACGCTTATGAAAGATATAAAATTAACAGATTCAAGAAATAGAGCATACCCCAAATAGAATAGATTTGAATAGACCTATTCCAAGACATTTACTAAGAAGATTGGCAAATGTCAAATGCCATAGGCAGAGAAGGGAAACTTAAGGACTAAGTGCAGATTTCTCAACAGAAACCATGGAGGCAAGAGGGCAGTGGTATGATATATTTAAGATATGGAAAGAGAAAAACTGCTAATGAAGAATTCTAAATATCTGGCAAAATTCTCCTTTGAAAATAAGGGACCTTCCGGGTCAAGATGGCGGCTTAATAATGTGTGCATTTTAGTTCGTCCTCCAGAACAACTACTAAATAACAAGAAATAGTACGGAACAGCTCCTGGAGCCACGATAGTGACCGGACACACAGCGTACCCCAGTCTGGACCAGCTGGACCAGCTGCAAGCACCCCCCAGAACCGTGAGTTCCCAAAACTGAGGTGGCCAGTGCCCCTCCCACACAGGCCACTTCCCAGAGGGGAAAAAAAACTAAAGCTAAAGGTCCAGAAAAAGCTGAACTGAATGGCAAAGAACAGATAGACAACAAATTCATCCAGCAAGAAAACCCTAGATAAAAGAAGTGAAAGCAATCTCCAGAAAAAACTAATTAAGGTAATTAAATGCCTAGACACCAGCAAAAAATAACAAATCACACTAGGAAAATTGAAGATATGGCCCAGTCAAAGGAACAAACCAACAATTCAAATGACATACAGGAACTGAAACAATTAATTCAGAATGTACGAACAGACATGGAAAACCATCAAAAACCAAATCAATGAATTGAGGGAGGATATAAAGAAGGCAAGGAATGAACAAAAAGAAGAAACTGAAAGTCTGAAAAAACAAATCACAGAACTTATGGGAATGAAAGACATAGTAGAAGAGATGAAAAAAACAATGGAAACCTACAATGGTAGATTTCAAGAGACAGAACATAGGATTTCTGGACTGGAGGATGGAACATCTGAAATTCAACAAGAAACAGAAACTATAGGAAAATATGAGCAGGGATTCAGGGAATTGAAAGACAATATGAAGTGCATAAATATACGTGTTGTGGGTGTCCTAGAAGGAGAAGAGAAGGGAAAAGGAGGAGAAAAACTAATGGAGGAAATTATCACTGAAAATTTCCCAACTTTTATAAAAGACTTAAAATTACAGATCCAAGAAGTGCAGTGTACACCAAAGAGAATAGATCCAAATAGACATATTCCAAGACATTTAACAATCAGAATGTCAGAGGTCAAAGAGAAAGAGAGGATCTTGAAAGCAGCAAGAGAAAAGCAATCCATCACATACAAGGAAAGCCCAATAAGACTATGCACAGATCTCTCAGCAGAAACCATGGAGGCAAGAAGACAGTGGGATGATATATTTAAATTATTAAAAAACTGCCAACCAAGAATTCTATTTCCAGCAAAATCGTCCTTCAAAAATGAGGGAGAAATTAAAACATTTTCAGACAAAAAATCACTGAGAGAATTTGTGACCAAGAGACCAGCTCTGCAAGAAATACTAAAGGGAGCACTAGAGACAGATATGAAGACAGAAGAGAGGTGTGGAGAAGAGTGTAGAAAGGAAGACTATGAGTAAAGGTAAAAAGAAGGAAAATTAGATATGACATATAAAATCCATAAGGCAAAATAGTAGAAGAAAGTACTACCCATGCAGTAATAACACTGAATGTTAATGGATTAAACTCTCCAATCAAAAGACATAGTCTGGCAGAATGGATTAAAAAACAGGACCCAGGGTGGGCCACAGTGGCTCAGTGGCAAGAACGCTTGCCTACCATGCCAGAGGACACGGGTTCGATTCCCAGTGCCTGCCCATGTTAAAAAAAAAAAACAAAAAAAACAGGACCCATCTATATGCTGTCTCTACTCAAAGGACACGAGACCCTGGACACAAATGGACATTTGCACAACAATGTTTATAGCAGCATTGTGTACAATTACCAAGAGATGGAAACAGCCAAAATGTCCATCAACAGAGAGTTGGCTAAACAAACTGTGACATTTACATAAGATGGAATATTATGCAGCTGTAAGACAGAATAAAGTTATGATGTATGTAACAACATGAATGGACCTTAAGGACATTATGCTGAGTGTGATTAGCCAGAAACAAAAGGACAAATACTGTATGGTCTCACTGATATGAACTGACATTAGTGAATAAACTTGGAATATTTCCTTGGTAACAGAGACCATCAGGAGATAAAAATTGGGTAAGATATTGGGTAATTGGAACTGAAGGGATACAGATTGTGCAACAGGACTGAATATAACAACTCAGAAATGGACAGCACAATATTACCTAACTGTAATACAATTATGTTAAAACACTGAATGAAGCTGCATATGAGACTGATAAAGGGAGGAGGGCTGGGGCATAAAGAAAGATAGACGATAAAGAATGAGATAGTGTAATCTAGGAATGCCTGGAGTGTATAATGATAGTGACTAAATGTACAAATTTAAAAAATACTTTTGCATGAGGAAGAACAAAAGAATGTCATTACTGCAGTGTGCTGAAAATAGATGGTACTTAATATTTTAAAATTTCAACTAATGTGTGAGACTAAAGCAAAAAATGTTTATTTGGCAAAAATCTATACTTTGACTAGTGCATCTCCTAATATAACTTATGTAGATAGTTGATTGAACACCTTAAGTACATGGAACTTGTATAGAACATGAGATTTTGTTGGTTTGTCCAGGTGATGCCCTGATGAATCCCAGAGTGATTTGATCAGTGAGTGGAAAAGTATTTGCAAAGTCCCCTTCAGGGAATGATGAGAACGGCGGAAAACTCAACTTCCCCAAGTTGAATTCTTGATATTCTCACAAGCAGTTTGGACAACCAAAGCTATAGGCTGAGCCCCTAGTCTTGGGGTTTGTTCATATGAAACTTAACCCAACAAAGAATAGGTCAAGCCTACTTAAAATTAAGCCTAAGAGACCCCCAAGAGAACTTCTTTTGTTGCTCAGATGTGGCCTCTCTCTCCAGCCAACACAGCAAACAGACTCACCACCCTCCCCCTGTCTACGTGAGACATGACTCCCAGGGGTGTGGATCTTCCTGGCAGCATGGAACAGAAATCCTGGAATGAGCTGAGATTCAGCATCAAGGGATTGAGAAAAACTCTAGAATGAGCTGAGACCCAGCATCAAGGAATTGAGAAAACCTTCTCGACCAAAGGGGGAAGAGTGAAATGAGACAAAGTGTCAATGGCTGAGAGATTCCAAACAGAGTCGAGAGGTTATCCTGGAGGTTATTCTTATGCATTAAGTAGATATCACCTTGTTAACCAAGATGTAATGGAGAGGCTGGAGGGAACTGCCTGAAAATGTAGAGCTGTATTACAGTAGCCATGTTTCTTGAGGATGATTGAATAATGATACAGCTTTCACAATGTGACTGTGTGATTGTGAAAAGCTTGTGTCTGATGCTCCTTTTATCTACCTTGTCAACAAAGGAGTAGAACATATGGAATAAAAATAAATAATAGGGGGAACAAATGTTAAAATGAATTTAGTTTGAAATGCTAGTGATCAATGAAAGGGATCAGTAAGGGGTATGGCATGTAAATTTTTTTTCTGTTTGTTGTATTTTCTGTTGTCTTTTTATTTCTTTTTCTGAATTGATGCTAATGTTCTTGGAAATGATCATGATGATGAATATGCAACTATGTGATGATATTGTGAATTGCTGAGTGTATGTGTTGGGAATGTTTGTTTCTTGTAATTTTTTTTAATTAATAAAATTTAAAAAAAGAAAATGAGGGGGAGTATAAATTGTTTTCAGAGAAACAGACATGGAGAGAGTTTGTGAACAATAGACCTACTCTACAAGAAATACTAATGGAGCATAAAGGCAGATAGGAAAAGAGGACAGAGAGGTTTCTAGAAGAGTGTAGAAATGAAGACTCTCAGTAAGGGTAATACAAGGCATATAAAATTCAAAAATAAAATAGTAGAAGGGGGGCAACAGTGGTTCAGTGGTAGAGTTCTCACCTGCCATACTACAGACCTGGGTTCAATTCCTGGAGACTGCCCATGACAAGAAAAAAACGTAGAAGAATGTACTGCCCTTACAGTAATAACAATAAATGTTAATGGATTAAACTCCATAACGAAAAGACATAAGTTGGTAGAATAAAAAAAAAGGACCCATCTATATGCTGTTTACAGGGGTCTCACTACAGACAAAAGGACAAAATAGGTTGAAAGTGAAAGATTTGAAAAAGATATTCCATGCAAAAAACAACCAGAAAGGAGAAAGAGTAGCCTTACTAATATCAGAAACATAGGATTTGAAATGTAAAGCAATTATCAGAAACAAAAAAGGATATGAAGTATTAGTAAAAGGGAAAATTCATCAAGAAGACATAACTATCATAAATATTTATGCACTGAGCCAGAGTCCCCCAAAATATGCACACACTAACAACCTTGAAGGGAGAAGCAGTCACCTTTACAATAATGGTTGGAGACTTCAAAACACTGCTTTTATCAATGGTAGAACATGTAGACAGAAGATCAATCAGGAAACAGAGAGTTTGAATAGTTCAATAAATGAACTACTCTTAATAGACATTTATAGATATCACAACCCACAACAGCAGGATACATATTTTTCTGAAATGCTCATGAATTATTCTCCAGGACAAACCACATGTTGGATCACAAAGCAAGTCTCCATACATTTAAAAGGATTTTAAAAAATCACTTTCTCAAATCATAATGGAATGAAGTTGTAAATCAATAACAGGCAGAAGGAGAGAAAATTCACAAATAATTCAAGCTAAACAACACACTCTTAAACAATTAGTGGATCAAGGAGGGAATTCCAAGAGAAGTCAATAAACCTCTTGAGACAAGTGAAAATGAAAACACAACATATCAAAACTTATGGGATGCAGCAAAAGCAGTGCTGAGAGAGAAATTTATTGCCTTTAATGCCTGTATTAAAAAAGAAAAAAGAGCAAAAATCGAGGAATTAACTATTCAATTGGAAGAGCTAGCGATAGAACAGGAAACTAACTCCAAAACAAGCAAAAGGAAAGAAATAATGCAGAATTGAGCAGAAATAATTGAAAATGAGAACATGAAAACAAACGAGAAAATCAACAAAACGAGAAGTTGGTTCTTTGAGGAAATTAATAAAATTGATGGACCTTTGCAAGGTTGACAAAAAGAAGAAGAAAAGGATGCAAATAAATCAGAAATGGAAGAGGAGACATTACCCACTGACTTGCAGAAATAAAGGAGGTAATGAGAGAACACTATGAACAATTTAATGTTAATAAACTAGAAAGTATAGGTAAAATGAACAACATTCTAGAAAGGATGAACAGCTGACATTGACTTGAGAAGAAATAGATGACCTCAACAAACCAATCACAAGTAAAGAAATTGAATCAGTTATCAAGAAGCTCCCCCCAAAAAAGTCCAGGAACAGCTGGCTTCACATGTGAATTCTACCAAGTCTTCAAGAAATAATACCAATCCTGCTAAAACTCTTCAAAAGAACTGAAGAGGAAGGAAGGCTACCTCACTCAATCTATGGCACCAACATCACCCTCACACCAAAGCCAGACAAAGATACTACCAGAAAAGAAAATTACAGACCAATCTCTCTAAAGAATATACATGCAAATAACCTCAATAAAATTCTTGCAAGTCAAATCCAGCAGCACATTAAAAGAATTATAGGAGGGGCCAAAATGGTGGCTTAGCAAGGTGCGCGTTTTAGTTTGTCCTCCAGAACAACTACTAAATAACCAGAAACAGTACAGAACAGCTCCCAGAGCCACGACAGTGACCAGACACATAGCGTACCCCAGTCTGGACCAGCTGGATCAGCTGCAAGTCTCCCCAGAACCGTGAGTTCCCCAAGCCACAGCAGCCAGCGCCTGGCGCCCCTCCCCCACAGGTGGCTTCCCAGAGGGAAAGGAAAGACACTAACAGTGGCAGGGACTGAGTCCAACCAAACACCAATTGTGGCATTAATTAACAAATTCCAACTTCTAAAAATAGGCTCCCAATCAGGCGAACCTGGTCAAGGCAGAGGTCGCTTATTCGGCTAACCAAAAAAGAGGAAAGGATGAAATGGAGGTTTTTGTGGCTGTCTCTATGGAGGCTTGGTTGCCTCTGGATTCAGTGGTGGGACTACTCGGGCTGCAACTGTCACAGGCATAGGCAGAAACGAACTGCTTTCAGGGCTGTCTCCTGCCTGTGCCTTCCACAAAGGGGGGTGAAGCCCAACTTAGGTGGAATCCCTCTCTCAAGGAATTCAGAACCCAGGGCTCAGCAATTTGAAGCCATTAAAACCAGCCTACAACCTCTCCTCTGCCTCCACCATGCCCCCAGCAGGGAGAGCCTTTCAAACTTAAAAGGTGCCACAACATCTTTTGCTGGTGGGACCTGTAGGCAAACAAACACCACATACTGGGCAGGATAAGAAAAACAGAGTGCAGAGACTTCACAGGAGAGTCTTTTAACCTGCTGGGTCTCACCCTTAGGGAAAACTGATGCAGGTGACTGCTTCCCCCTGATAGGAGTCCAGTTTAGTCTCGGAACACCAGGCTGGAGTCTATATTACCTATGTAGACCCTCCTAAGGGTAGGGAGAGAAAAGGCAACTTACATGCAGGGTAAGAAACAAGAAAACAAGAACTGAAAAATTATCCTCTGTTAAACAAAACCTAAGCTAGAGGTCCAGAAAAAGCTGAACTGAAGGTCAAAGAACAGATAGACAACAAACTCGCCTATCAAGAAAACCCTAGGTAAGATAAGTGAAAGCAATGTCCAGAATAAACTAATTAAGGTAATTAAATGTCTACATGCCAGCAAAAAATAATAAATCACACCAGGAAAATTGAAGATATGGCCCAGTCAAAGGAACAAACCAACAATTCAAATGACATACAGGAGCTGAAACAATTAATTCAGAATATACGAACAGACATGGAAAACCTCATCAAAAACCAAATCAATGAATTGAGAGAGGATATGAAGAAGACAAGGAATTAACAAAAAGAAGAAATGGAAAGTGTATTAGTTAGGGTTCTCTAGAGAAACAGAATCAACAGGGAACACTTGCAAATATAAAATTTATAAAACTGTCTCACGTGACCGTAGGAACGCAGAGTCCAAAATCCACAGGGCAGGCTGTGAAGCCAATGACTCCAATGGATGGCCTGGATGAACTCCACAGGAGAGGCTCACCAGCCAAAGCAGGAATGGAACCTGTCTCCTCTGAGTCCTCCTTAAAAGGCTTCCCATGATTGCATTTAGCATCACTAATTGCAGAAGACACTTCCCTTTGGCTGATTACAAATGGAATCAGCTGTGGATGTAGCTGACGTGATCATGACCTAATCCTATGAAATGTCCTCATTGCAACAGACAGGCCAGCACTTGCCCAATCAGATGAACAGGTACCACAACTTGGCCAAGTTGACACTTGTCCCTAACCATGACAGAAAGTTTGAAAAAACAAATCACAGAACTTATGGGAATGAAAGGTACAGTAGAAGAGATGAAAAAAACAATGGAAACCTACAATGGTAGATTTCAAGAGACAGAGGTTAGGATTAGTGAACTGGAGGATGTAACATCTGAAATCCAAAAAGAAACAGAAACTATAGGGAAAAGAATGTAAAAATATGAGCAGGGACTCAGGGAATTGAATGATAATATGAAGTGCACAAATATACATGCTTTGGGTGTCCCGAAAGGAGAAGAGAAGGGAAAAGGAGGAGAAAAACTAATGGAAGAAATTATCACTGAAAATTTCCCAACTTTTATGAAAGACCTAAAATTACAGATCCAAGAAGTGCAGCGCACCCCAAAGAGAATAGATCCAAACAGACATTCTGCAAGACACTTACTAGTCAGAATGTCAGAGGTCAAAGAGAAAGAGAAGCTCTGGAAAGCAGCAAGAGAAAAGCAATCCATCACATACAAGGGAAGCCCAATAAGACTATGTGTAGATTTCTCAGCAGAAACCATGGAGGCGAGAAGAGAGTGGGATGATATATTTAAATTACTAAAAGAGAAAAACTGCCAACCAAGAATTCTATATCCACCAAAATTGTCCTTCAAAAATGAGCGAGAAATTAAAACATTTTCAGACAAAAAATCATTGAGAGAATTTGTGACCAAGAGACCAGCTCTGCAACAAATACTAAAGGGAGCCCTAGAGACAGATATGAAAAGACAGAAGAGAGAGGTGTGGAAAAGAGTGTAGAAAGAAGAAAAATTAGATATGACATACAAAATACAAAAGGCAAAATGGTAGAAGAAAGTGCTACCCATACAGTAATAACACTAAATGTTAATGGATTGAACTCCCCAATCAAAAGACATAGACTGGCAGAATGGATTAAAAAACAGGATCTTTCTATATGCTGTCTACAGGAAACACATCTTAGACCCAAAGATAAACATAGGTTGCCCTGCCAAGCCCCGTCCCCACCAAGCCCCGCCCCCGGGCGTGCTCCAGCGCGGCCCCGGTCTGCACAGGTCGCCCCGGCATGCGTCCGGCGGGGGAGGCCAAGCGCGGCAGGCGGGAAGCCGGCGGCGGGGGTGCCTGGGGAGCGTGAGGTGGTCGGGGGTGCGGTACTCCGAGTCTGAGGGTCTCCGGCGAAGCAACAGTGGTGGCGCCCATTGGCACCTGAGGAAACTGAGAACGAAGCCGCGCGGCGGCCGCGCCCAGACTAAGGCAAAAGTTGAAAGTATAAAAGAAGAATGGGTTTGTGAAACAGGATCTGACAACCAGCCTCTTAATGACAACCAGCAAACAAACTGTGAATATTTTGTTGACAACCTTTTTGAGGAAGCAAAGAAGATTGGTGGCAAATGCTTGTCATCCACTGAAAAAAAGAAGCAGGTAGATGTTAGTATAAAATTATGGAAAAATGGGTTTACAGTCAATGATGATTTCAGAAGTTATTCTGATGGTGCAAGTCAACAATTTCTGAACTCCATCAAAAAGGGGGAATTACCTTTAGAATTACAGGGAATTTTTGATAAAGAAGAGGTGGGTGTTAAAGTGGAAGATAAGAAAAATGAAGTATGTGTGTCAGCAAAGCCTGTATTCCAGCCCTTCTCAGGACAGGGTCACAGACTGGGAAGGGTAAGCCACATCAAAGACTTCATTGAAAAATACCAGGGATCTCAAAGAAGTGCTCCCTTTTCTCTGGCCACAGCTCTTCCTGTCCTCAGATTGCTGAATGAAACTCTCACACTGGAAGAAGCAGATTTACAGAATGCTGTAATCATTCAGAGACTCCAAAAAATAGCTGCACCTTTTAGAGAACTTTCATAGCATTGATTTTCGACAGACTTAAGTGGACAACTTGCAGAGAAATGATGGTTGTAAATGGTCACGCACACCGAGATGGGGAAAAAAAGTCAGATTCACTGGACTTTGATTCAAGTACTATAACTTTCTCCAGAGGGAAGATTTCTTAAATAAGTACAAGTTAGCACAGTCTAAAATATGACTGGAAACTGGTTCCAATGTACTTTTTCCAAAAGGCTGCTGAGAGAAAAATAGACTTATCTTTAAAACCGATTAATCAGCATAAGGTATATTGTAATAACTGTATCATTTAGAATCTTAATATGATATACATTACCAGACACATTCACAGTGTCATTCCCAATTCAAAGCAGTATTTACTACCTTCCCAAACAGCAGTGATTTATTAGAAGGTTAGCTGTTTCCGATTTAAAAGATGGCAGTAAATTTTAAAAATTACACATTGCAAGTTAAGATTATCAACGTAATTCTTTTGTAACAGAGATAGAGTCAAAGGGCTGGATGATATTCTTTTCACGCCAACTGTGCCTAAACCTCTTAGAGTTCTCAGTCTCCATTCTCTAATCATAAGTTATACTCAAATATTAATTTGGCAACAATAACTAAGATGTATTTTTATTTATGAACAAAATTTTGTAGTTTAGTATAATTCCGTATTATTCTGCCTACTCACATTTCTATGTTTTCTAAAAATGTAATTTAAAAAAATTCTTTCCTCCCCAGGAACTTTTCTATTTTATGTCCTTTTGAAAATTATGGCTTTATTTTTAGCTTACTTTTGCTGTTAGCCATTCATTTGCCATCACTTAGACGCTAATGTGTGTGTTGTCACATTACTAATTAATGACTTTTTTTAACTGTATCACATAAAGTATGGTTTCTCACTTCATACATCAGAATCAACCTATATTTACATTAAAGGATGATTTATTGCATTCTGATGTCACCAAGGAAAACATGCTTTGCTTTCTTAGACTTTAACTAAAACCAGTTAGACTTTGATATTTCACTGTCAGATTAAATTCCCTTGCTTGAAAATTATAAGCGTAAGAAGCTTTTTTGCAGATGGCCTGTTGAATCAGATATGAGGTGGACAAGAACTAACTGGCCCTGCCCTGCGAACTGCAGTGTGCACGGGTGCTGGGTGTATCCCCCAAAGCAACAGTTCTCAAACTTTTTATATCAAAACCCTTTATGTGGTTATATCCATCGGTATTATCTTAGCAGTTGAAACAGTTTAAAAGTTTTTTTCATTCAAAATAATAAGCATTATATGTTAACATAAACACCATTTTAATGAAAAAAAAATGATTTTCCAAAAATAAGATTTATTGAGAAAAGTGGCATTGCCTTCCATTTTTGGAAGCAGTTTTCATGTCTGGCTTAAAGAAGCAGAATTCTCATATCAACTTCTGTTCAATCTGCTGTCATCATACATTATTATTCTCTGGAAAACACCACTGCATACTCAGGAGAGAGTGAAGAAAGCAAATAACATCTTAATGTGATAATGAAACTAGTTCTGACCTTACAGACCTTCCCTCCTCCCCCACAAGGGTCTCAGGGACCTCCAAAGGTACCCAGACCACACTTTGAGAGTCTTAGTGTAAGAATCACCTGGAAAACTTTTTAAAAATGTCTATTCCTACCATCTACTACACACATTCTGAGTCATTAGACCTGGGGTGGGTCCCAGATCTCAGTATTTTAAATCTTAAGTGATTTTTAAGTATGTGGTCAAAGAACCATTCTTGGGGAAATCCTGTGCTAAGCTTCCACCTTGACAAAATAAAACCTGTATTCATGAGCAGTGGAAGACTCTCCACTGAAATGGGTCTGCTAGACCTATAAGTTTTGATCCTCACTCCCATAAGTTCCTCTTAGAAAGATGGTTCCCCTTTAACAGTGAATTAATCATGACATAGCCCTGTGCTTTATCTCCTATACACAGTTGAGACAAGGCTGGAACATTTAAATGAGGTTTTTATGACAGGCTTATGAATAACAAAAGGGAAATATACACATAACTGAATGACCTGACTTAAAAGTATATTTTTTTATTTGCAGTCCATTTTAAGAATGCTTCCTTTCCTAGCTCCCAACCTTCCACATGGCAGAAGTCCATCTTTTTATTGGGAATGAAGGGAGGACAAAGGAGAGTCCTTTCTTTTGGTCCCTCAGACATAAACAGGTCCATAATAGAAAATCAGTATGCATTGTCAGTTACATTTACAGCAGTCTTAGGGCCCACTCTATAGTAAAATAAAAATAATTGTGTTCTTTGCAAAAAGATGAGGGGAGGATAAAATCAATGAACTTACCCTTCAGATATAGAAAATAACTTGAGATGATTGTTATGTGCAGGAATCTCTAAGAAAATGTTTCATAAAGGCCTGTCATGAAGCATGTTATAATTTTCATTTGCATAATTGTAATAATACATGACTCTGTATATTTCTATATAGGGACCTCTCATTGGGAATGGTTTCTATGTACATATAGAAAAGCTTCCTTTGTGAATTTTCCAGTTTATAATTATTTAATCAGAGATTACATTTTGAGGTTCTCTTGGGTTTTTAGGGACCCCAAGGAGAGGGCCTTATAAAAAATTGTCATCAGCAATAACCTTCAGTTTTGTAACTAAAAACTTTCATTAATGTGAATAATATTTGCAAGGTTTTCTATAATGAGAATATCCTTTAAAGCTTTTTGTCTGAAAGTTAAAAAGTTGTAAGTCTAGTGGGAAAAAATGATATGTTAATTAAATGTTTGTAATACTCAAAAAAAAAAAAGATAAACATAGGTTGAAAGTGAAGGTTGGGAAAAGATATTCCATGCAAATAACAACCAGAAAAGAGCAGGAGTAGCTATACTAATGTCCAACAAATTAGACTTTAAATGTAAAACAGTTAAAAGAGACAAAGAAGGATACTATGTACTAATAAAAGGCACAATTCAACATGAAGACATAACAATCATAAATATTTATGTACCAAACCAGAATGCCCGAAAATATGTGAGGCAAACACTGCAAACACTGAAAAGGGAAACAGACACATCTACCATAATAGTTGGAGACTTCAATTCCCCACTCTCATCAATGGACAGAAAACATCTAGATAGAGGATCAATAAAGAAAGGGAGAATTTGAATATTATAATAAATGAGCTAGACTTAACAGACATTTATAGGACATTACACCCCACAACAGCAGGATACACCTTCTTCTCAAGTGCTCATGGATCATTCTCAAAGACAGACCATATGCTGGGTCACAAAGCAACTCTCAGCAAATTTAAAAAGATTGAAATCATACACAACACCTTCTCAGGTCATAAAGGAATGAAGTTGGAAATCAATAATAGGCAGAGTGCCAGAAAATTCACAAATATGTGGAGACTCAACAACACACTTTTAAACAACTAGTGGGTCAAGGAAGAAATTACAAAAGAAATCAGTAAATATCTCGAGGCGAATGAAAATGAAAACACAACATATCAAAACTTATGGGATGCAGCAAAGGCAGTGCTAAGAGGGAAATCTATTGCCCTAAATGCCTATATCAAAAAAGAAGAACGGGCAAAAATTCAGGAATTAACTGTCCACTTGCAAGAATTGGAGAAAGAACAGCAAACTAACTCCAAAGCAAGCAAAAGGAAAGAAATAACAAAGATTAGAGCAGAAATAAATGAAATTGAGAACATGAAAACAAATGAGAAAATCAATAAAACAAGAAGTTGGTTCTATGAGAAAATCAATAAGATTGATCGGCCCTTAGCAAGATTGACAAAAAGATGATCACATGATCATCTCAATTGATGCAGAGAAGGCATTTGAAAAATTCAACATCCTTTCCCGTTGAAAACACTTCAAAGGATATGAATACAAGGGAACTTCCTCAAGATGATAAAGGGAATATATGAAAAACCCACAGCTAATATCATCCTCAATGGGGAAAAACTGAAAACTTTCCCCCTAAGATCAGGAACAAGACAAGGATGTCCACTGTCACCACTATTCTTCAACATTCTGTTGGAAGTTCTAGCCAGAGCAATTAGACAAGGAAAAGAAATACAAGGCATCAAAATTGGAAAGGAGGAAGTAAAACTATCACTGTGTGGAGATGATATGATACTATATGTCAAAAACCCTGAAAAAGCCACAGCAAAACTACTAGAGCTAATAAATGAGTACAGCAAAGTAGCAGGTCACAAGATCAACATTCAAAAATCTGTAGTGTTTCTATACACTAGTAATGAACAATTTGAGGGGGAAACCAAGAAACGAATTCCATTTACAATTGCAACTAAAAGAATAAAATTCTTAGGATTAAATTTGACTAAAGAGACAAAAGACCTATTCAAAGAAAACTACAAGAAACTGTTAAAAGAAATCACAGAAGACCTAAATAGATGGAAGGGCATACCGTGTTCATGGATTGGCAGACTAAATATAGTTAAGATGTCAATTCTACCTAAATTGATTTACAGATTCAATGCAATTACCAATCAAAATCCCAACAACTTACTTTTCAGAAATAGAAAAACCAATAAGCAAATTTATCTGGAAGGGCAGGGTGCCCCGAATGGCTAAAAGTTTCTTGAGGAAAAAAAACGAAGCTGGAGGTCTCACACTGTCTGACTTTAAGGCATATTATGAAGCCACAGTGGTCAAAACAGCATGGTACTGGCATAAAGATAGATATATTGACCAATGGAATCAAATAGAGTGCTCAGATATAGACCCTCTCATCTATGGACATTTGATCTTTGATAAGGCAGTCAAGCCAACTCACCTGGGACAGAACAGTCTCTTCAATAAATGGTGCCTAGAGAACTGGATATCCATATGCAAAAGAATGAAAGAGGACCCGTATCTCACACCCTATACAAAAGTTAACTCAAAATGGATCAAAGATCTAAACATTAGGCCTAAGACCATAAAACAGTTGGAGGAAAATGTAGGGAGATATCTTTGGCTATCAGATAAAGGTCTAGTATCCAGAATTTATAAAGAGATTGTTCAACTCAACAACAAAAAGACAGCCAATCCAATTACAAAATGGGAAAAAGACTTGAACAGACACTTCTCAGAAGAGGAAATACAAATGGCCAAAAGGCACATGAAGAGATGCTCAACGTCCCTGGCCATTAGAGAAATGCAAATCAAAACCACAATGAGATATCATCTCACACCCACCAGAACGGCCATTATCAACAAAACAGAAAATGACAAGTACTGGAGAGAATGTAGAGAAAGAGGCACACATTCACTGTTGGTGGGAATGTCAAATGGTGTAACCACTGTGGAAGGCAGTTTGGTGGTTCCTCAAAAAGCTGAATATAGAATTGCCATACAACCCAGCAATACCACTGCCAGGTATCTACTGAGAGGACTTAAGGGCAAAAACACAAACGGACACTTGCACACCAATGTTTATAGCAGCATTATTTACAATTCCAAAGAGATGGAAACAGCCAAAATGTCCATCAACAGACGAGTGGCTAAACAAACTGTGGTATATACATACAATGGATGCAGCCTTAAGACAGAATAAACTTATGAAGTATGTAACAACATGGATGGACCTTGAGAACATTATGCTGTGTGAGACTAGCCAAAAACTAAAGGACAAATACTGTATGGTCTCACTGATATGAACAGACATTAGTGAATATACTTGGAATATGTCGTTGGTAACAGAGATCATCAGGAGATAGAAATAGGATAAAATATTGGGTAATTGGAGCTGAAGGGATACAGACTGTGCAAAAGGACTGGATACAAAAACTCAGAAATGGACAGCACAATACTACCTAACTGTAATACAATTATGTTAAAACACTGAATGAAGCTGCATGTGAGAATGATAGAGGGATGAGGGCTGGGGATATAAATGAAATCAGAAAGAAAGATAGATGTTAAAGATTGAGATGGTATAATCTAGGAATGCCTAGAGTGTATAACAACAGTGAAATGTACAATGCACAAATTTTAAAAATGTTTTTGCATGAGGAAGAATATTGCAGGGTGCTGAAAATAGATGGTAATTAATATTTTAAAATGCCACCTTATGTGTGAGACTAAAGCAAAAAATATTTATCTGTTACAAAACTTATATTTTGACTAGTGTATTTCCTAATATAACTTATGAGATCATTCGATTGAACGTCATAAGTACTTGGAATCTCAGGTAGGACATGAGATTTTGTTGGTTTGTCCAGAGTGATGCCCTGATGAATCCTAGAGTGATTTGATCAGTGACTGGAAAAGTATTTGCAAGCCCCTTTTGGGGAATGGTGAGAATGGGGAGAAATTCAGCTTCCCCAAGTTGAATTCTTGATATTCTCACAAGCAGTGTGGACAACCAAAGCTATAGGCTGAGCCCCCAGTCTTGGGGTTTGTTCATACAAACTTAACCCCACAAAGGATACGTCAAGTCTACTTAAAATTTAGGCCTAAGAGTCACCCCGAAGAGAGCCTCTTTTGTTGCTCAGAATAGGCCTCTCCCTCCAGCCAACATGATGAACAGTCTCACACCCTCCCCATCTTTGCATGGGACATGACTCCCAGGGGTGTGGACCTTCCTGGCAACGTGGGACAGAGATCCTGGAATGAGCTGAGACTCAGCATCAAGGGACTGAGAAAAACCCTAGAATGAGCTGAGAATTAACATCAAGGGATTGAGAGAACCTTCTCGACCAAAATGGGGAAGAGTGAAATGAGACTAAGTGTCAATGGTTGAGAGATTCCAAACAGAGTTGAGAGGTTATCCTGGAGGTTATTCTTATGCATTAAGTAGATATCACCTTGTTGTTCAAGATGTAGTGGAGAAGCTGGAGGGAACTGCTGAAAATGTAGAGTGGTGTTCCAGTAGCCATGTTTCTTGATGATGATTGAACAATGATATAGCTTTCACAATGTGACTCTGTGAATGTGAAAACCTTGTGTCTGATGCTCCTTTTATCTATCATATCAACCAAAGAGTAGAACATATGGAATAAAAATAAATAATGGGGGAACAAACGTTAAGATAAATTTAGTTTGAAACACTAGTGGTAAATGAAAGTGAGAGGTTAGGGGTATGGCATGTATAACTTTTTTTTCTCTATTATTGTTTTATTTCTTTTTCTAATCAATGCAAATGTTCTAAGAAATGATGACTATGCAACTATGTGATGATATTGAGAATTACTGATTACATACGTAGAATGGAATATATCTTATTGTTTTGTTTGTTGTTTATTTTTTTTAATTAATAAAAAAAACAAAAAAAATTATACACCATGATGAACTGGGGTTTATTCCAGATATGCAAGAATGGTTCAACTTAAGAAAATTAATTAACATAATATGCCATATCAACAAATCAAAGCAGAAAAACCACAGATCATCTTGACTGATGCAGAAAAGGCATTTGATAAAATTCAACATCTTTCTTGATGAAAGCACTTCAAAGGCTGGGAATAGGAGGGAACTTCAACATGATAAAGGGAATATATGAAAAACCCATAGCTAACATCATCCTCAATGGGGAAAGACTGAAAGCTTTCCCCCTAAAATCAGGAACAAGACAAGGATGTCCACTGTCACCACTGTTATCCAACATTCTGTTGGAAGTTCTAGCCAGAGCAATTAGACACAAAAAAGAAATACAAGGCATCAAAACTGGAAAAGAAGAAGTAAAATTTTTACTGTTTGCAGATGATATAATATATTGAAAACTGCAAAAAACCACAGCAAAACCACTAGAGCTAATAAATGAGTACAGGAAGGTGGCAGGTTGCAAGATCAATACTCAAAAATTGGTCATGTTTCTATATGCAAGTAATGAGTAATCTGGGCAGGAAATCAAGAAAAAAATTACATTTACAAGTGCAAACAAAAAAATAAACTACTTAGGAATAAATTTAACTAAGCATACAAAAGACCTATACAAAAAAAAACAATACAAGAAATTGCTAAAAGAAATCACACATGACCTAAATAAATGGAAGGGCATACCATATTCATGGATTGGAAGACTAAATATAGATAAGATGTCAAGTCTACCTAAACTGATTTATAGATTCCATGCAATATCAGTTAAAATCCCAAAAACTTACTTTGCCAAAATAGAAAAACCAATAACCAAATTTATCTGGAAGGACAGTGTGCCCTGAATAGTTAAATATATCTTGAAAAAGAAAAATAAAGTCAGAGGTCTCACACTACCCGACTTTAAGGCTTATTATGAAGTTACAGTGGTCAGAACAACATGGTACTGGCATAAAGATAGATATACTGACCAATGGAATCAAATAGAGGGTTCAGGTGTAGAACCTCATATCTATGGACATTTGATCTTTGATAAGGCAGTCAAGCCAACTGACCTGGGACAGAACAATCTCTTCAATAAATGGTGCTTGGAGAACTGGCTATCCATATGTAAATGAATGAAAGCGGATCCATATCCTGACACAAAAATTAACTCAAAATGGATGAAAGACTGAAACATTAAAGCTAAGACCATAAAACTTTTAGAAGAAAATGTAGGGAAATATCTTATAAAACTTGTAATAGGAGGCAGTTTCCTAGATCTTACACCCAAAGCACGAGCATTGAAGAAAGAAATAGATAAATGGGAACTCCTCAAAATTAAACATTTTTGTGCACCAAAGAACTTTGTCAAGATGGTAAAAAGGCAGCCTACACAACAAGAGACAATATTTGGAAATGACATATCAGATAAGAGTCAAGTATCCAAAATATATAAAGAGATTGTCCAACTCAACAACAAAAAGACAAACAACACAACTACAAAATGGGTAAAAGACCTGAAGTGACATTTCTTAGAAGAAGAAATGCAAATGGCTAAAAGGCACATGAAAAGATTCCCAACTTCCCTGGCTATTAGGGAAATGCAAATCAAAACCACAATGAGGTATCATCTCACACCCACCAGAATGGCAATTGTAAAAGAAACAGAAATGAGAAGTGCTGGAGAGGATGTGAGGAAAGAGGCACATTTATCTACTGTTGGTGGGAACATAAAATGGTACAACTGCTGTGAAAGACAGTTGGCATATCCTCAGGAAGCTAAGTAAAGAGTTGCCACATGATCCAGCAATACCACTGCTAGGTATCTATTCAGAAGACCTTAGGGCATGGACACAAATGGACATTTGCACATCAATGTTTATAGCAGCATTATTTACAATTGCCAAGAGATGGAAGCAGCCCAAATGTCCATCAACAGATGAGTGGCTAAACAAGCTGTGGTGTATATATATATATATATATATATATATATATATATGACAAAATATTATGCAGCTGTAAGATAGAATAAAGGTATGAAGCATGTAACAATGTGGGTGGACCTTAAGGATGTTATGCTGAGTGAAATTAGCCAGAAACAAAAGGAAAAATACTGTATGGTGTCACTGATATGAACCCTAATGATTACTCTTGGAGAGTTTCAGTTAAGAAAACAGGTTATCAGGAGATAGAAATAGGGTAGATATTTGGTAATTGGAGCTAAAGGGATACAGACTGTGCAACAGGATTGATTGTAAAAATTCAAAAATGGATAGCACAATACTACCTGGCTGTAGTACCATAATGTAAGTACAATGAATGAAGCTGAATGTGAGGATGATAGAGGGAGGAGGGCAGGGGCACATATGAAATCAGAAGGAAAGATAGATGATAAAAAATGAGATGTTACAATCTAAAAATGCCTAGAGTGTACACTGATAGTGACTAACTGTACAAATTTAAAAACGTTTTTGTATGAGGAAGAACAAAGGAATGTCAACATTGTAGGGTGTTGAAAATAGATGGTCATTGATATTTTAAAACTTCAATTTCTGTGAGACAAAACCAAAAATGTCCATTTGGTACAAAATTTATATTCTGATTAGTGCATTTGCTAATTCAACATATATGGACAGTTTAATTGAACTCCAGCAGTACATGGAACCTTGAATATGGCGTGAGATTTTGTAGGTTGCCCAGGTTAGTGGGATGCCCCAATATGTCCCAGAGTTATTTGAACAGTGACTAAAGAAGTATTTGCAAAGTCCCTTTGTGGGAATGGGAAGAAAGGGGGAAAATATAACCTCCCCATTTGGTGAATTCCTGATATTCTTGCAAGAAGTGGGGACAACCAAATCAACAGGCCAAGCCTGCAATCTTAGGGTTTGTCCTTATGAAACTTATTCCTAGAAAGGATAGGCTAAGCCTACTTCAAATTAGGCCTAAGAATTACCCCCAGAGAACCTCTTTTGTTGCTCACATGTGGCCTTTCAGCCAACATGGCAAGCTAACTCACTGCCCTGCACCTCTCTACATGGGACATGACTCCCAGAGTGTAAACCTCCCTGGCAACATGGGACAGAAATCCTAGGATAAGCTGGGACTCAGCATCAAGATCAAATTGAGAGATCAACTCTCAGTCAAAGATTGAGAAAATCTTCTCAACTTAAAGCTGGAAGAGAGAAATGAGACAAAATAAAGTATCAGTGGCTGAGAGACTTCATACAGACTTGAGAGGTTATCCTGCAGGTTATTCTTACACATCATATAGACATTCCCTTTTTAGTTTATGGCATATTAGACAGGCTAGAAGGAAGTACCTGAAATTGTAGAGTTGTGTTCTAATAGCCATGTTTCTTGAAGATGATTGTATATGACAGGTCACAAGGGATGAAACTCATGACGCTTCCCCTCCCTCCCCTTGCTGCAATGGCTGAAACTTGTAACCCTTTCCCCTCATTTCCTCCTTGCCACAACTTGACTCCCCTTGCCAAACTTTCCTTGAGGTAAAAAATAATGAACAAACAGGTCAGAACAGACACAGGAAGGAAGCAGATAGGGGCCTTCCCCTCCCAGTGTCACTTACCCTTTAAAACACAGCTCCCACAACAAAGATCCAGAGCTACTTTTCCTCTCCCTTCTCTAACAGGTTTTGCTGGCTTCCATGTATGCTCTTTCCCTCTTCTTTCCTTTCAATAAACCTGTTAAACTCACAGTCCTGTATGGACTCCTTAACTACTCTGTGCCTGACAGTATGATACAGCTTTCACAATGTGACTATGTGATTGTGAAAATCTGGTATCTGGTGCTTTTATCTATGTAAGGAGAGATGAGTAAATAATATGGATAAGATATTAACAATAGGGGGCACGAAGATTAAAATAAATAGAGTAGACTGAAATGCTAGGAGTCACTGAAAAGAAGTATATAGGGTATGGTGTATATGATTTTTTTTCTTCTTTCTTTTGCTGGAGAGATGCAAATGTTCAAAAAAATGATCATGGTGATGAATATTCAACTATGTGATATTCTGAGCCACTGATTGTAATTACGTCAAGAACGTATGTCAAGAATGTTTATATGTTTGTTCATTGGTTATAAAATATATATATATATATATATATATATATAAAGAGGAATACCTTCTATTTTAATGTATAGAATGTCTATACAGACTAAAAACCATTTCTCCTTGGGAAAAAAGAGTTGATAGAAAAATATTAATGCCTTCTAGCTTCCTATATTCTGGAGCAGTTAGAAGGAAAAATCTGAGATGATCGTCTGGTAGCCTTTGAAAAACTATGGGATCTTTCCTATAACTGCTTGCTGAAGAGTGCTTAGAATACTATTGCTTTTTTCTTTGTTTGCTTTGTATATATTTATATTATACAATAAGAAAAAGAAGTTAAAAAAAAAAGAGGTTTCTCTTTTAGTACACCTAACTGAACTCTCAGCCAGGGGCCCTCAAGCAGTGAACAATGTGCCTCATTCTAAGGAGCAAGCCTAACATAAGAGCCCCTTGCAGATCAGAGGATTATTATTATCATTCTGGCACTGGGGGAAATTAAAGCTGGTAGAATGAACTGGCTGCAGAAGTGGACTCAGGGGCCAGAAGATCAAGAGATAAATCCTAGTACTGCTACTATCTGAAGGTGGTAAAGTTAATTAACCACCCTGTGCCTTAACTCTGTCACCAGCAAAATAAGAAATACATTGTTCACCTCACAGGGTTGTTGTGGTGGTCAAACGTGTGAAGGTGCCAAACTCCTAAATGATTTCCCTGCTGCTGACGAGCAGATTGTTGTGAATCATAAAGTTGACCTTGATGACATCTTTTGTCACAATTTTCAAAACTGAGGTAAATACACATAACATAAATTAACTATTTTAAAGTGAAAGATTTAGTAGCATTTAGTACATTCATAAAGTTGTGCAACCACCAACTCTATATAGCCCTCAAATATTTTCATTATCTGAAAAGAAAACCCTGTACCCATTAAGCAATTGCTGTTAGGCAGAACCCCTGCCTCCATGATATGACCAACCCCTAGCAAATATTACAAGAAGCTTCTCCCATCCCAATAATGAATCAGTCTCATGACTGTATCTATGTCAGCCCTCTGGCAACTTCATTATTCTGATAATTCCCTTACAGAACATCCACCTTCCAGCAGTTGCAACACTGCATCACTACAGTGGCATTTAAAATCTAAACCCTGCCAATGAGAGTTGCCAACTACCAACTTAGCCCACTGCTTTCAAAATCAACCAATGGAAACCTGCCAACTTCCCACCCCACGCTAGACAAAGAAAACCCACTGCCTTCCTTTCCCTATTTCTCACCAACCATCCTATGTAACCTGTACCCCCTCCCTTGTTTGGAGCTGTTGCCATCTTAAGCATCAGCCTACTTGCTCATAACCTCACAATAAAGCTCCTTTAATTGAGTTTTCATCTCTTCTCCTAATAGTTGCTCCCCCATTCCTCCCTCCCTCCAACCAGTGGCAACCACCAATATACAGGCTGTCTCTAAGGGTTTACATGTCCTGAATATTCACATAAATGGAATCATACACTTTATGATCTTTGGTGCCTGACTTCTTTCATTTAGCAATAATGTTTCCAAGGTTCATCCCAGTTATAGCATCTATCAGTACTTCAATCCTTTTTATGGTTGAATAACATTCCATTGAATGAATAGACTACAATTTCTTTGTCCAGTAACCCATTGATGCTGTTTCACTTTTTGGCTACTGGGAACATGCTGTTAGGACACACGTGTTCATGTGTTTCAGTACCTGTTTTCAATATTTTGAGAGGTATGTTTTTGTCATCACTTTTATATAAAGGCGTCTTTCATGACATCCAGTTATAGAATGTCCACTGCTTTATCTTCACCTTTCCCTCCAAAGAGTTATTCTCATTGATATATTACTTAAAACTTTGTCATCCTAGAGTGTTAGTTAATTAACATCAGCTGTGGATTCTTAAAAGATACAAAGACTTGTGAATTTTCTTCACATAGCCTGAAGCATCACAGTGGTATATCCTTTCTCTTTCCATGCACACCACCACAGAGAAAAACTAATTTAATATATGATTCTGCTGCTTTTTCATTTTAAACAGAAGTTTGACCAGCTGTCTCACTGTAACAACAGAACCTAACTCTTGGGTAGGTTTGGGGATAAGTGAGTGACTCCATTCAAGCCTTGGCAAGGCAAATCTATAGACACAACAAGGAAGTAAGGGGTGTGCAGGACTGGGGGACAAGGGAATTGGAGGAGGGCAGGGGACAGCTAAGGAATGTTAGGTTTCATTTTGGGCTGATGAAAATGTTCTGGAATTAGACTGTGGTGATGGTTGCACAATCCTGTGGATACTCTTAAAAGCCCTGAATAGTACTTTTCAAAAAGGTGTATTTTATAATAGGATGTACATCTCAATTAACAGGAAATAAAGAAAGCCTGACACAGTACCTGATACATTATATAAGCTCTCAGTAAGTGACAATATGATGATTTTATCCTTAATTAACAGAGGCAGAAGTTGAGGATTAGTGAGAATATTACCTGAGGTCACAGGGCTGGCAAGAGGCGAGACAGCATTGGAATCTAACCAGGACTCTGGAGCACAGGTCCCTCATCTTGTCTCCATGAGGTTTCTAATTACACAACCAAGAGATGGAGGGATGTACTTATGGATGGGAGAAAGAGGGGTTAGAGGCTATACAGCATCTTCTGAAAATGATCTGCTAAGAAAGAATGGAGTCAGCTCATCAGGATCCTAATACTGACTCTTCTAACTTACAGGCGTTTACAGCCTGTTTCCTCATCTACAAAATGGGGATAATGGCATCCAACTGAGGGGTTATTAAGAAGTGTTGGTGAATAAATACAAGTAAGGATTTAATACATGACAGCTATCGATGTTCTTGGATCTTCTCCTCCAAGCAAAGGTGCTCTAGAAGGGAAGAGATGACAACAATGTACCCACTGTTAAAGCTTGGGAGAGAGATCAGTTCATAACTTCCAATTCCCTTTGTTCTGGCTCTAAAGGTCTATAGCCTCCTGCTCTTCTCAGTAACAGGGTTTTGTAAGGAGACCTGACATTTTACAACATTTAGTAGGAAAAATCAAGTGTGGTCTGGAATGCCTGGCTCAGTCTGCTTACTACCTGCAGCAAGACCACTTTTCTAGGCATGAATTTTCACTTTTTGCTCATTCCTGGGTTGTCAAGTTCTCTCATGCTTTTCCTTCTGTGAATCCAACTAATTTGAGGACTGGTTTACCCATTCTTTCCCTGAAGAATTTTCACTCATCCTTCAAATCCCTCCTCTGGAAGTCTTCCATCACCATGTCAGGGAGGGAAATTAGTGATTTAAAAAACTGCTTTGCCTGTGAGATGATTAACACTTATTAGTCTTTTTATCTCCAGTGTCTAAAATACAGGGTGTGCTCAAAACATGGAGTCAAAGAACATTTGAAGATACTCTCAGTCAGGTATGAAATGGACTAATTATCTCCAAGGATCCTCTGAGCTGTAAAACTCTGAGGTGCTCCTAACTGAAAGGAGGAAAGCATGAATTTTATCTTTCAATTTCTTCCTTTGGGTCTCTTATTTGCCTTGCCTGAGTAACATCAAGGTCATCCTTAGAATCACTCATAAAAGGGTCAATCATGGACTCTGGATATGGCAAAAACTTTGAGTATTTATTCATTTCTTTATTAATAACCATCGCCCTTCAAATTGCATCTCCTCCAAGAGTCTTCCCTGGAAATCCTTTATGTAATTTAAGTGCCCCACACCGCCATTTTCCTTGTCCCATTCACTTCCTTTTTATATTTAGCACTCATTACTCAATAGCATGTTTTATTTATGCTGCTTGCTTAATTTTTACCACCCTGTTTAGAATATAAGCTACATTGTTTTCTTAACTGTTCTTCCTCCAGTGTCTAACAGATTTCATGGGCTGTAGCAAGCACTCCACAGAGATTTGTTGAAAAGAGATGAATGACTGAACCTGAAAGTGGTCAAAATGGGAAATTCTATGTTGTATATGCTACCACAATAAAAAAAGATTATTTAAAATGAATAGCTCATGAACAGTTGATATCCTATATTAATTAGATCAGAGTTTCATTACCACTCACTGGGATGACTCATTCATTCATTTATTTATCCAACACGTACTTACTGAACACCTACCTAGTGTCACACATAATCCTATATATTAAAGATAGATCAGCAGGTGGGGCAAATGGCAGAGTAGGGAGGAGTGGAATTTAGTTACATCTCCAGGGCTGCTAGTAAACAGCCAGGAACTGTCTGGAAAAACTGTGTGGAGGGCAGCTGTGACTGGATACACATGGTATACCAGTCTGAAATGGGTGGAAGAGCTGAATTCATAGCACAGAACTGCAAGTTAATCTCCCAAACTGTGGAGGCTGGCACCCTACCTTCACTGTCATGGCAGTCTGTTTTGGAGATACTTTCCCATGGAAAAGTAACCAATCTTTATTAGGAACAAGGGAAGGAAGCTCAACTAAACTCCAAATACAGTATTAATTAACAAATTTGCACAGCTGAATATAAGCTCCAATCACAGAGAAAGCCAGAAGAAGCAGAAAAGGAACCCTGAAGTCTCTCCCACCAGAGCAGACATGGTCCTGAAAGAAAACAACAACAAAAAAACAGAGGCCTCTCTCAACCAACACAGCAAGTGAACTCACTGCCCTCCCCATCTCTACATGGGAAATGACTCCCAGGGGTGTAAACCTCCCTGGCAACATAGGACAGAATCCTAGGATGAGCTGAAACTCAGCATTAAGGGATGGAAAAAACTGTCTTGAATAAAAAGGGGAAGAGAGAAATGAGACAAAATAAAGTGTCAGTGGCTGAGAGATTTCAAACAGTTGAGAGATTATCCTGGAGGTTATTCTTATGCATTACATAGATATCCCCTTTTTTAGTTTATGGCGTATTAGAGGGGCTAGAGGGAAGTGCCTGAAATTCTAGAGCTGTGTTCCAGTAGTCATGTTTCTTGAAGATGACTATAATGATACAGCTTTCACAATGCAACTCTGTGATTATGAAAACCTTGTGTCTGATGGCCCTTTTATCTATAGTATGGACAGATAAGTTAAAAATATGGATAAGAAATAAATAATAGGGGGGAAAAAGTTTAAAATAAATTGAGTACATTGAAATACTAGTGGCTAATGAAAGGGAGTGGTAAGCGGTATGGCATGTATGAGCTTTTCCTTTTTTCTTTCTTTTGCTGGAGAGATGATGTGCCAGTTTGAATCTGTGGTGGACCTGAGAAAAGCCATGCCCTTTGATCCTCATTCAATATTGCCAGGTGGGAGCATTTTGGTTGTTTCTATGAAGATGGGACCCACCCAACTGTGGGTGGTAAGTTTTTATTAGATGATTTCCATGGAGGTGTGACTCCACTCACTGAAGGTGGAGTTGCTTGCTGGAATCCTTTAAAAGAGGAAACATTTTGGAGAGAGTCCCTTTTGGTAGAGCCATAAGAAAGCCAGCAGATGCCACCATGTTTGCCACATGCCCTTCCAGCTGAGAGAGAAACATTGAATGTCGTCGGCCTTCTTGAACCAAGGTATCTTTCTCTAGACACCTTTGATTGGACATTTCTATAGACTTGTAATTGGGACATTTTCTTGGCCTTGGAACTGTAAACTAGCATCTGATTAAATTCCCCTTTTCAAAAGCCATTCTGTTTCTGGTATATTGCATTCTGGCAGCTAGCAAACTAGAACAGATGAAAATGTTCAAAAAATGATCATACTGATGAATTCACAACTATGTGATGATACTGTGAGCCACTAATTGTAACTATGTCAAGAATGTTTGTATGTCAAGAACGTTTGTATTTTTGTTGCTGTTGTTGTTTATAATAAAAATATTAAAAAACAAATAAACAAAAAAAAGAAAACAGGGCTTTGGAGTTGCCTGAGCTCAGAATACTGGAAGGAGGCTGTGCCACATGAAAAGAGGCATACACAGAATTGAGTACAAAATCTGACTATTGAATGGAAAACATGGGGCCTGGGGCCTGGTTCCGAAAGGGATTTATTAAGTATTCTTAATAGCCTATCAAAGAAAACGTCAGGCATTTTCAATTGTCAGCACTGATCGAGGCAACAGCAGAGTTATGGGGTTTCTGAGAAACAAAGTAACAATTCAATTAAAGGGGATAATTCCCTAAAGGGTGTATCGTCCCCAAGGAAAGGGGGGTAGGGCCAAGTACAAGTGGTGGCTCTCATTCACAGAATTCAGGCCCAGGGGCTGGAAAACAGAAACAATTTAAGTCCACTTTCTACCTCAGCTTCTGCATCAACCACACCTTGGCAGGGACAGTGTCTGCTGAGAATTTAAAGGTACCACATCATTTTACACAGATGGGGAACTTCAGGCTGGCAAACACCAACTGCTGGGCAGGGAAGCAAAAGCACAGAATCAAGAGGTCTCACAAGAAAGACCAGCAGCCTGCTGGGTGTCATCCTTAGGGAACTCTGAAACTGATTACACCATCTTCCTGAGACTTGGGCTTGTCTTGACTCAGAATAGATGATTGGGGTCCATCATATCTAGGGAGACCCTCCTCAAAAAGATTCCATATAGGCAGAGCAAGAACCAGAAAAAAAGAGATCTGAAAATTTCTGATCAGTGAAACAGAAGCTATGAAAGAGGTCTAGAATAAGTTGATTTGAATGTCAAAGAACAGAGGACAAAGTCAACCAAAAAGAAAACCCTAATTAAAAGAGTGAAAACAACTTCCAGAATAAATTAATTAGGGAAGTCAGATGACTAGACATCAGCAAAAACATGTGTCATACTAGGAAACACGAAGATACAGCCCAGGCAAAGAAACAAATTAATACAAAAAAAAGATACAGAAGTTAAAGTAACTAATTAATGATGCTCAAACAAATTGTCTAAATCAAATCAAAAGTCAAATCAATGAATGAAGAAAAATATAGCAGGAGTTGAAGGATATAAAGCAGACCCTGTATGACCATCCAGAAGAACTCGAAAACTTGAAACAACAAATCACAGCACTTACGGGAATGAAAGGCACAACAGAAGAGTTGAACAACACAATGGACACATATAACAGCAGATCTGAAGTGGCAAAAAAAAAGGATTAGTGAACTGGAGGACATGACATCTGAAATCCTACACCCAAAAAAACAGATAGGGAAAAGAATGGAAAAATATGAGAAGGGTCTCAGAGAAGTGAATGACAACATGAAGCACATGAATATACATGTTATAGGTGTACCAGAAGGGGAAGAGAAGGGAAAGGGGCAGAAGGAGTAGTGAAGGACATAATCACTGAAAATTTCCCAACTGTTATGGAATTTAAGCAGTGCAGCATACACCAAATAGAAAAGATCTGAATAGACATATTCCAAGACATTTACTAATCAGATTGACAAATGTCAAATGTCAAACACAGAGAAAGGAAGCTCACAGATTAACTGCAGATTTCTCAGATGAAATCATGGAGGCAGGAAGACAGTGGTATAATGTATTTAAGATACTGAAAGAAATGAAGAAATCTGTATCTGGCAAAACTCTCCTTCGAAAATGAGGCAGAGTTTATAATGTTCTCAGGGTAAAAGACATGGAGAGTATGTGAACAACAGACCCACTCTACAAGAAATACTAATGGAGCACTATAGGCAGATAGGAAAAGAGTACAGAGAGGTTTCTAGAAGCGTGTAGAAATGAAGATGATCAGTAAGGATTAAAAGAGAGAAAGATATATACACATGGCACATAAAATCCAAAAGACAAAACAGTAGAAGAAAGCACTGCCTTTACAGTAATACTCATGTGTTAATGGATTAAACTCCCTAATCAAAAGACATAGGCTGGCAGAACTAATTAAAAAAATGGGACCCATCGATATGCTTTTTATAGGAGACCCAGTTTATACATAAGGACAAAAACAGGTTAAAAGTGAAAGTTTCAAAAAAAAATATTTCATGCAAACTACAACAAGAAAACAGCAAGTGTAGCTATACTCATATCAGAAAAATAGGACTTGAAATGCAAAAAAATTAAAAGAAACACAGGATACTACATATTAAGAAAGGCAAAACTCATCAAGAAGACATAACAATCATAAATATTTATGCACTGAGCCAGACAGTCCCAAAATACATGAGGCACACAGTAACAACCCTGAAGGGAGAAGCTGTGACCTCAACAATAATAGTTGGAGACTTCAAAACACTGCTCTCATCAATAGATAGAACATCTAGACAGAGGATCAATCAGGAAACAGAGAGTTTGAATAGTCCAATAAATGAACTACTCTTTTTTTTCAGTTTTTTTTATTAATTAAAGAAAAAAAAGAAATTAACACAACATTTAGAAATCATTCCATTCTACATATGCAATCAGTAATTCTTAACATCATCACATAGATGCATGATCATCATTTCTTAGTACATTTGCATCGATTTAGGAAAAGAACTAGCAAATGAACTACTCTTAATAGACATTTACAGATATTACATAGCACTACATCAGGATACATATTTTTCTGAAGTGCTCTTGGGTCATTCTCCAGGATAGACCACATGTTGGGTCACAAAGCAAGTCTCCATACATTTAAAAGGACTTAAATTAAAAATCAAAAACCAAAAAACATTCTCAAATCATAATGGAATGAATTCGCAAATCAATATGGGAAGAAAGAGAGAAAATTCACAAGTAATAGAGGCTAAACAGACTCGCAGCTCAGCCCAGGCCTTTGGAGATGCAGAAAGGAATCACCCCAGGGAAAGCTGTTGGAACCCAGAGGTCTGGAGAGAAAGCCAGCAGAGATCGCCCTATGTCTTCTCATGTAAGAAAGAACCTCAGTTGAAAGTTAGCTTCCTTTCCTCTGAAATAAATCCCCTTTTATTAAAAGCCAATCCAGGAGGTGCCAAGATGGTGGCTTAGCAAGGTGAACAATTTAGTTCATCCTCCAGAACAGCTACTAAATAACCAGGAACAGTACAGAACAACTTCTGGGGCCACATCAGTGACTGGACACACAGCATACCCCAATCTGGACCAGCTGGACCGGCTACGAGTCCCCCCCAGAACTGTGAGTTCCCCAAGCAGCGGCAGCCAGTGCCCCACCCCCACAGGCTGCTTCCCAGAGGGGAAAGGAAAGGGACTTTGCCAGCAGCAGGGGCTGAGCGCAACCAAACACCAATTGTGGAATTAATTAACAAATTCTGATAACTAAAAATAGGCCCCCAGCTCAGGTGAACCTGGTCAAAGCGGAGATCGCTCATTTTTGCCCTGACTCCAAGGGGGCAGGGCTGATGGAAAAAGAAAAAAAAAAAAAGAGAAACAGGTTTTTGTGGCTGTTTCTACAAAGGCTTGACTGCCTTTGGATACAGCAGCAGGACTTCTCAGGCTGCAACTGCCCCAGGAATAGGCAGAAACAAGCTTGTTTGCGGGCTTGTCTGGAGCCTGTGCCTTCCCCAGGGGAGGGGTGAAGCCCAACTCAGGTGGAATCCCTCCCTTAAGGAATTCAGACCCCAGGGCTTGGTAATTTGAAACCACTAAAACCAGCCTACAACTTCTCCTCTGTCTCCACCATGCCCCCAGCTAGGGAGAGTCTGCCAAAGTTAAAGATACCACATCATCTTATGCTGGTGGGACCTGCAGGCAGACGAGCGCCACACACTGGGCAGGATAAGAAAAACAGAGCCCAGAGACTTCACAGGACTTTCAACCTGCGGGATTTCACCCTCAGGGAAAACTGAGGCAGGTGACTCTTTCCTCCTAATAGGAGGCCAGTTTGGTCTGGGAAAATCTGGCTGGGGTCTACAGTACCAAAGTAGACCCTCCTAAGGGTGGGGGGAAAAAGACACCATACAGGCAAGGCAAGAAACGAGAAAACAAGAACTGAAAAATTCTCCTCTGTTAAACAAAATTTAAGCTAGAGGTCCAGATAAAGCTGAACTGAATGTCAAAGAATAGACCGACAACAGATCCATCCAGCAAGAAAACCCTAGGTAAAGGAAGTGAAAACAACCTCCAGAATAAACTAATTAAGATAATTAAATGCCTAGACACCAGCAAAAAATAAATCACACAAGGAAAACTGAAGACATGGCCCAGTCAAAGGAGCAAACCAACAATTCAAATGAGATACAGGAGTTGAAACAATTAATTCAGAATATACAAACAGACATGGAAAACCTCATCAAAAATCAAATCAATGAATTGAGGGAGGATATGAAGAAGGCAAGGAATGAACAAATAGAAGATAAACAACACACTCTTAAACAACTAGTAGGTCAAGGAGGAAATTACAAGAGAAGTCAGTAAACTTCTTGAGGCAAATGAAAACATATCACAACTTATGGGATGCAGTAAAGGCAGTGCTGAGAAGGAAATTTATTGCCTTAGATGCTTATTTTTAAAAAGAAGAGCAAAAATTGAGGAATGAACTGTTCACCTGGAAGCACTAGAGAAAAAACAGAAAACTAAATCCAAAACAAACAGAAGGAAAGAAATAACACAAATTAGAGCAAAAATCAATGACATTAAGAACATGAGAACAACAGAGAATCAATAAAATCAGAAATTGGATCTTTGAGAAAATCAATAAAATCAATGGATCCTTAGCTCAGCTGACCAAGAGAAAGAGAAGATGCAAACAAATGGTCAAAAATGGGAGAAGGGACATAACTACTAACCCCACAGAAATAAAGGAGTTAAGAGAATACTACAAGTAACTATATTCAAACTAGACAACTTAGACGAAATGGACAATGCTCTAGAAAGAATGAGTAACCAACAATGACTTGAGGAGAAAGAGTAGACCTCAACAAACCAACCACAAGCAAAGAGACAGAATCAGTCATCAGAAACCTCACACAAAAGAATTCAGGACCAGATGGCTTCACATGTGAATTCTAACAATCATTCAAGTAAAAAATGAGTGTCAATCCTGCTCAAATTCTTCACAAAAATTGAAGTGGAAGGAAATGATGTAACTAATTCTACAAAGCCTACATCACCCTAATACCAGAGCCAGACAAAGATACTAGAAAAAAAATTACAGGGGAGGCAATGGTGGTGCAGTGGCAGAGTTCGTGCCTGCCATGCCGGAGACCCGGGTTCAATTCCCAGTGCCTGCCCAGGTAAAATAAATAAATAAATAAAAATTAAAAAAAATAAAAAATTACAGACCAATCTCTTTAAGGAATATAGATGAAGAAATCCTCAACAAAAAACTTGGAAATAGAATCCAGCAGCACATTAAAAGAATTATATACCAAAACCAAGTGGGTTTTATTCTAGGTATGCAAGGCTTAAAATCAATTAATACAACATACCATTTCAATAAAACAAAGCAGAAAAAACACATGATCATCTCAATTGATGGAGAAAAGGCATCTGATAAAAATGAACATCGTTTCCTGATAAAAACACTTCATTTGATAGGAATAGAAGGACACCTCCTCAACAGATAAAGACAATGTGTGAAAAATCCACAGCTAACATCACAATTGTGCTGTTTTGAAAGGAAGTATGTCCCCTAGAAAATCCATGTTTTAACCAAAATCCCATTTCATAAAAGTAGAATAATCCCTGTTCAATACTGTATGTTTGAAACTGTGATTGGAATGTATCCCTGGATGATGTGATTTAGTCAAGAGTGGTTGTTAAACTGGATTAGGTGATGGCATGTCTCCACCTATTTGGGTGGGTCTTGATTGGTTTACTGGAGTCCTATAAAAGAGGAAACATTTTGGAGAAGGAGATTCAGAGAGAGCAAAGAATGTTGTAGTACCACGAAGCAGAGTCCACCAGCCAGCAACCTTTGGAGATGAAGAAGGAAAACACCTCCTGGGGAGCTTCATGAAACTAGAAGCCAGGAGAGAAGAAGCTAGCATATGATGCCGTGTTTGCCATGTGCCCTTCCACTTGAGAGAGAAACCCTGAATTTCAGCAACCTTCTAGAACCAAGGTATCTTTCCCTGGATGCCTTTGATTGGACATTTCTATAGACTTGTTTTAATTGGGACATTTTCTCGGTCTTAGAATTGTAAACTAGCAACATATTAAATTCCTCCTTTTAAAAGCCATTCAGTTTCTGGTATACTGTATTCTGGCAGCTAGAAAAGTAGAACACTCAATAGAAAAGGACTGAAAGCTTTCCCTCTAAGATCAGGAAAATGACAAAGATGCTCACTGTCACCACTGTTATTCAACATTCTACTGGAAGTTCTACCTAGAGCAATTAGGCCAGAAAAAGAAATAAAAGGCATCAAAATAGGAGAGGAAGAAATAAAACTCTCACTGCTTGGAGATGACATACCATATGTACAAAATCCAAAAAAATCTACAATAAAGCTACTAGAGCTAATAAGTGAGTATAGTAAAGTTGGGGGTTACAAGACCAATATGCAAAAATGAGCAGTATTTGTAAACAACAGAAATGAACAATGTGAGGAAGAAATTAAGAAAAAGAATTCCATTTACAGTAGCAAACAAAAGAATCAAATATTTAGCAATAAATTAAACATAAAAGACCTAATTTTAACATAAAAGACCTACAAAAAATTGCTAAAAGAAATCAAGGAAGAACTAAGTAAATGGAAGCACATACTATGCCCATGGATTGAAAGTCTAAAAATAGTTAAGATGTCAATTCTACCCAAACTGATTTATAGATCCCATGGTATACAATCAACATCCCAACAACTTACTTTGCAGAAATAGAAAAACCAATAGTGAAGTTTATTTGGAAGTGCAGTGTGCCCTGAATAGCTAAAAATATTCTGAGAAAGAAAAATAAAGTGGTAGGTCTCATACTACCCGACATTAAAGCATGTTAGAAAGCTAGTGATCAAAACAGTATGGTACTTGCCCTTTGATTACTATCCAGAAACCTATAACCTTCAGTTTGGTTTTAGGCCAGGTTAAGCCCTAAAACCCAGGCGGGGCCAGGCTCTCCTAGAACATTAACTAGTTCCATCCCCTTATCCCATATTACCAACATTCCTTTCCAATATGAAAAAGTTAGAATGGGCAAAGCCCAAATACCCCTAAAGATTGGGAGAAATACCAGAGAAGGTGACATTATAACAGAAAAGATAGGATTGAACAAATGAGTATGACTGTTCAATCATTATACTGATATTTCTTTTAGTCTCCAGTGTCTTGGAGCAACTAGAAGTAAAAACCTAAAATTGCGGAACTGTGGCCCATACCAACCTCTGAAATCTGCTCTACAACTAATTGTTGCAGTGTGTTTTGAAATTTATTGCTTTATTGTATACATATTATTTTTCAAAATTTCAAAGAAATGGGAAAAAAAACACCCCCAACTCAGCATGGTATTCTGGCATATAGATAGATGTACTGACCAATAGAATCAAACTGAGTATTCAGAAATAGACCCTCTCATCTGTGGACAAGTGATCTTTGATAAGGCGATCAAATCAATTCAACTAGAACAGAGCAAGTAGTTTTATTTGTATAAAATAAATGGTTTTAACAAAACGAGGAAATGTAGGAAAAAGCCTGAATAAATATATTAAATTGCTGAAGGTTTGCAGAAAAGGAAATTATGGTCAAAGTTGAAAAAAAGATTTGATGGGCCCACTGAAATTTTTTTAAAGCTTTAATATAAAATAATACAATGATGCAAAACTAAAATTTGGTTTTCTCTCTATTAAACCATCAAAGTTTTCTTGGACTGTTGGTCTGTTTTAGTAAAAAGTTAAAACATTTTCTAAATAATCAATGTAAAAAAGTAGAGAGTCTGCATTTTATCAAAATAACTTCTTGTACTTTATGTTAACTGTATCATGATTTTGGCTGTTTAAAAAGAATCATCTCACTTTTAGGAAGGCTAAGTTTTTCCTCAGTCTTATTAAATAAGGAACTCAATACTATTTCAAACCCAATGACTTTTAACATTTTGCTTTCTCAAAATCAAACCCAGAAAAAATTTTTTTATTCCAAACAGGGGCAAAAAAAATCTGCTCTTTAATTTTGTAAAAATGAAGTGCTAAAAATAAAGTTCATTTCATAAGTTTTAAGTTGCATAAAATTGTTTAGAAAATGTTATACAAATTAAAACATTTTCTAACATTCTGGCAATAACTAATCTACATAACATTAAACATCAGCATAATGTTGCTAATCATAGTTCTTTGTTTAACCAAACCTTCTCAGTTCTGCTTAGAGAAATAAAATAATAGAACAACATCAAAACACCCTGTAGTTTCTTTCCTGGACCATGCACCTAAAAACAAACAAACAACAACAAAAAAACCCAAAAACCCTGTAGCCCAGTAAATCATCAAATTCATTTTTTTCCATCTGGGAAATCTGGCTACAGGGTAACCTACAGTACTTCACCCTTGAAAAAAATTCAATTCTATATTTTCATATGTGTCATAAATCTACTTTCTTAAACACCGCTCTCTCTGTCACCCTCTTCCTTTTTATCTTCCCCCCAAACCTCATCCTTATCCTTTGTTATGCTGCCACGCCAGTCCTGCAACTCTTATCGCCCTAACACCTCGAATTCACACACAATCGAACTCAAAAACTTCTTTAAAAAAAAAAAAAACAAATTCCTCCCTTGCTTATAAGTGCTGGCTCTGTCTCTCTTTCAGAATCAGCATACTCAGCCATCCCTAACCCCCTTTCCCTCAGGATTTACACCCCAAATACACCAACACTCCAAAAGGAAATCAGCACTCTCTTTCAAAATAAAGCAATCAAGGCACCTCATCCCCCTCCTCACCAGGCTAGGAATAACCACAGGAATAGAAATCGGAATAGGGGGGTCTCACTTATTCCCAGGAACCATCCTTCTGCCATTTCTAGCTCCCCTCCAATTATTAATATTCCTTTTCCTATTTCTAGAACAACACCTTTTCAAAGTCTTAACACATATTCTGTAAAATAAAACACAAAACAAAAAAAACCAAACCTATTAAATCTATACCCATCCAAATTATTCATATCCTCTTTCTCCAAGATTACAAACATCAGCGTCTCAACACTTCCGGTGAGCAACATAATCAATTAAAACTAAATCTCCACTCCTCCAACGAAAAGGTAGAGGAAACCAACCAATCCGTGGGCCCCTAACAGCAGGAAGCAGCCAGATCTGACAACCCCGTTTCACCACATCATCCTCTAACTCTTCCCCACCTCCTCTGATTTTTTTTCTACATAATTAAAAAGACCAGAATACTTGAGAGCTGAGCCTGAGGAATAGGCAAAGATGTCCCAGCATGGAGAATCAGCATCTCCAGACTTCCCCGCACTCCTCTGGGAACTTTCCAAACTCAAATTTCTCACCCTCCAGCAGCAGGGTCCTTGCGATACCCTCCCTTACTCGACCTTCACAGTAGCATTCACATTATAAATAAACTCGCCTGCTCAACCCCTACCCTCAACTTCCTTTACAACTCCTACCCTAACCAAGGCTGGCTGGAGTTGATTTCTAGAGTCAACCCTCCCTGCTGTCCCTCTGCTAACAAACCTTCCCTTCGCTGCCGGTGTCGTGTCTCAGTCTCCGCTGCGCGTCTCCAACCCCCACCCAGGCCTGACTTCCAGCGGGAAGGTGGGACGAGGTTGTGAAGCGCCGGGAAGACCCTGAAACCCAGCGAGGCACGAGTCGGACCCGCCCCCAACCCGGGGACCCATGAACTGCCCTAAACACCAAGGGGCGCAAACTGCTGTCTCCACCACCAGTTTGAGCCCTCCACCGCTAGCCACAGTTTCTCTTTCCCTAGAGCGAGGTCCTACACTTGCGGACCCCACATCCGGGCCAGGAAACCTTGGAGAGGACGCCGAGAGCTGGGCTGACTCACTCTGGGTAGGGATAGATGGTAGAGGCCACGCTCTCCAGCAGCGGAAGTGCCTGAACCCGAGGCAGCGACGGGAATTCCGCGAGAGCGATGGCCACAGCCTTGCCTTCCTGGTGCGGAAGTACCGTCAGTGCGGACGCAGCTGACGGACTACAATTCCCAGAATCCAAGACCGTAACACTCGATTGCCGCTATTTTTGTGTGGAAGCCCGTTTAGTTCAGAGTTCACTGTGAACTTTTTCTTTTTCTTTCTTTTCTCGTTCCGTTTCTCTCCTCCCTCTCTCCTTTCCTCCTTTCCTTCCGTCTTCCTTTTTTCCCCTCAGTTTTGAGTTACTGTACCACTGTTACGTAAATGCTGCCATATAGGAGAGAAAAGTGAAGCTTGCGATCAGAAAATAAAATCACATTATACCAGACAAGTGAAGTCTAAGATAAAAGTGAAGAACCTCCAGGGGTATGGGTTGGGGTTGCACAGGACACGGAATTTAAGAACAGAGCATCTGAGACTTGGTTTGCTTCTATTGTCTTCTTTACCTGTGACTGGATGAATCTAGACCCCTGATAATAAATCCTGTCATTCACTCCAAGATACTAAAGTCTCTGATCAGGCTACAGAACAATAACAACAACCTTCTAACTTTTATAGACTTTAATTACTCGTTTTGATGATCTGTATTCTGAGAAATGAAAGGCTCTGGACTTCAGGATACTGAAGGAAATACTGTAATTGAAAAAAGAATCTGAATATATCTTGAAAATGTTTCTTCCAACTTCAAAAATCTCATAATGCACATCCATCCTGCTCTTGATATCATAAGCACAATAGATTGTCTTATTTTTCTAAAAACTGACTGAAATCCAGGACCCAGGGCTATTCAAAAAAAAGGAGGGGGTCGGGGAGAGTTAGAGTCTCCTGTGCAGATAACGAATAAATTTAACCCTTGAGAGCCAGCAGTGCCCACCTTTCTACTGAGAAAGAACATAAAAGCATTTTAAACTGTATTATAAAAAAATGAAAGAAGAGTAATATGAACTCCTATGACCTCATCCTCCGGATTCAACATTTATTAATGTATTGCCACTTTTATTTATCTTTGATTCCTTATTCTATTTATGTATGAATATATACAAAATACACTTTCCATTTTAACATTTCTAATAATACAGTTCCGTGGCATTAGTATTACAATGTCGTCCTACTATCACCACTAATAAATTATTAAAACTTCCTTATCACCTGAAACAGAAACTCTTTGCCCATTAAATAATAACTGCTAATTGCCCTTCTCCTTAGTCCCTATTAACCTCCAATTCACTTAGTATAATTCTGCTTATTCTAGATCTTTCACATAAGTGGAATCATTCCATATTTATCCTTTTGGGTTTGGAATTATTTCACTTTGCATAATGTTTCCAAGGTTTATTTAGGATCTACTAGTACTTCAATCAATTTCATGTATGAATATTATTCCATTGGCATAAATATACTATATTGTGTTTACACATTCATCGGTGGATGGATTTTTCAGTTGTTTCCGTCTTTAGGCTACTGTGCAAAATGTTGCTATGAACATTGTATCTTTTGACAATCTATGAATTTTTCTTAAATTTCCATTTTTGCAACTGTGGTATTTTAAATCTATCTGTAACATCATGCCATTTCCCCCTAAGTATTTCCACACATGTTTCTAAAAAATAGACATGTATAGATTAATCACAAATATAAAATTACACCAAACAAAATTAAAATAACTTTAATATTACATAAAATCCCTATTCAAATTTCCAGTGATCTTCCTAAAATGCTTATAATAGACTTTTTGTTTTATATCAATATTTAAAGGTCCACCCATTATATTATGTCCATTGAGTCTCTTTTAATCTAGAACAGTCTTTCTGTAAACTTTACTCATGGGCTTGCCTTACTGAATGATGTCGTGTAAGATGGCCTGCATTCTAGATTTGTCCAATTTCTCCCTTGTGGTGTCACTTAACTTTTATCTTCACTGGGAGAAGCATCTGAAATGGACCTTACATTGCTGAGCATTCTTTCTATTATGTCAAATATGCTGATTCTGGATATCTTTTTAAGCCCCTCAATCATCTTTTCTTTTTAAGCCTTTTATTGTGATAACATATATGCATCTAGAAATGTCCCCTTTGAACCAGTTTCAAGGGTTAGGCTTAGTGGCATTAACTGCATTCATAATGTGCTAACATCAACACCATCCATTATAGAAGTTTTCATCACTTCAAACAGAAGCTCTGTACCCCGTTCCCTATCCCTGATTCCCAACCCCTAGTAACTTGTAATACATTCTGGGTTGATAAATTTATATATTTACCTGTTATTTTAGGTAAGTAGAATCATATAACATTTGTCCTTTTGTGTCTGGTTTATTTCACTCAACATGATATCTTCAAGGTTCATCCATCTTGTAGCATGGATGAGAACTTCATTCTTTTTTATGGATAGATAATCTTTCATTGTATTTTTATGCCACATTTTGTTTATCCATTCATCTGTTGATGGACATTTGGGTTTCTTCTACCTTTTTTCTATTGTGAATAATGCTGCTATGAACATTGGTGGTATACAAATATCTGTTCGAATCCCTGTTTTTAATTCTTTGGGGTCTATACCTAGAGTTGAGATTGCCAGGTTAAATGATAATTCTACATTCAACTTTCTGAGGAATCACTAAACTATGTTCCAAAGCAGCCTCACCATTTAAAATGCCTTAATGTGTAAGAATTCCAATTTCCCTGTCTCCCGCCAACCCTTTTTATTTTCCATTTTTAAAAAAATACTAGCCATCCTGTTGGGTATGAAGTGGTATTGCATTGTAATATTGATATCCACTTCTCTGAAAACTAATGATGGTGAGCATCTTTTCATGTCTTTATTGTTCATTTGTGTGTCTTCCTTGAGAAATATCTTTATTCAATTCCTCTGCCCATTTTTAAATTGGGTTGTCTTTTTGTTGAGCTGTAGCATTTTTTTATATATTCTGAATATTAAACCCTTATCGGTTATAACTGTTTTCTCCCACTCTGTAGGTTGTCTTTTCACTTTCTTCATAATATCCTTTCATTTACAACAGTTTTTAATTTTGATGAAGTGCATTTTATATCTTTTTCTTTTGACACTCATGCTTGGGTGTCATATTTAAGGAATCATTGCTAAAATCAAAGGTGTGAAGATTTCCCACTACGTTTTCTCCTAAGAGTTTTATGGTTTTACTTATGTTTAAGAAACTGTTCTTTTCTCACTTAATGTAATTGTCAGTCTTGATAAAAACAGATTGGCTATAGATGAGTAGGTTCATCTCTGGACTCTCAATTTTACTCTATTGTGCTATACGTCTCTATGACAGTACCATATGGTTTTCAGTACTGTGGCTTTGTATGAACTTGTGGTATTGGGAAGTGTGTGACCTCCAACTTTTTTTTCTTTTCACAGCTGATTTGGCTTTTCCAATGCCCTTGTAATTCCATGTGAATTTTGATCATAAGCTTCTGCATTTCTGCCAAAAAACTTGCTACTATTTTGATAGGAATTGTGTTGAATGTGTAGTTCACATTAAGTAGTACTGACATCTTAACAAAATTCTATTCCAATCCATGAACACAGAATGTCTTTCAGTTATTTAAGTCTTCTTTAAGTTCTTTCAGTAGTATTTTACAGTTTTCAGTGTACAAGTCTTTCACCTCCTTGTATAATTTGCTTCTAGGCATTTTATTCTTTTAGATGCTATTGTCAACGAAATCGATTTCTTAATTTCCATTTTGGACAGTTTGTTCCTGTTGTATAGAAGTGATCTTTGCAAATTTATCCTGCACCCTGAAACTTTGACGCATCTATTTATTGGCTCTAGTAGCCTTCTAGTGGGTTCTTTGGATTTTTCTATATAAAGGATCATATTCTCTATCAATGGAGATAATTTTACTTCTTCCTTTCCCAGTATGGGTGCCTTTCATTTCATTTCATTTTCTGCCTACTTGTTCTGGAAAGAACTTCCAGCACAATACTGAATACCAGTGCTGAAAATAGTTCCTTGAGTTCTTTCAGCATGTGTGACAATTGATTTAAAATCTTTGTGTACATGCCCAAGGTCTGAACTTCCTTAGGAACAGTTTCTGAAATTATGTTTTTTCTTGGAATGATCCTTATTTTCCTGTTTCATACTTTGTGATGTTTTTGTTGAGAGGTGGGCAGTTGCATATTATATCATGAAACTCTGTAAACAAGATTCACCAGGATTTGCTGTTCACCATTTTGAAATCTTATGTTTGTTCAGCCACTGTTTGATTTTTTAAGGTAGGAATTGGAGCTATCCTCAAAGTAAGACATTTCTACACAGTGACAGTTATGGAATATAAATATGGGTTTTATACACATCTTTACATATGGAAGATGTTTAGCAAACAGACACTTTGGAAACACTTTAGCCCCTTGTTTTTCTTTGCTAAAGCTGATGGAATACAAGGTACCAGAAATGGGAGGCTTTTAAAAGGGGATTTATTAAATAGCAAGTTTACTGTTCTAAGTCCACAAAAGATGAGAAAACTAAGGCATCCAGGGAAAAATACCTTGATACTTCTTTAAAAAACATTTTTATTGACAAATTATACAATCATATTGACAATCATACAATAATATTGTAAAAATTATATCATTATACTATCATCTTCTAGAATCAAGGCTACTGGAACACAGTTCAACAGTTTCAGGAAGTTCCCTCCAGCCTCTCCAAAACACCATAAATTAAAAAGGGATATCTATATAATGTATAAGAAAACTCTCAATTCTGAAATCTCTCAGCCACTGAAACTATTTTGTTTCATTTCTCTCTTCCCCCTATTGGTCATGAAGGCTTTCTTAGTTCCATGATGCTGGGTCCTGGCTCACCCCAGGAGTTCTGTCCCATGTTTCCAGGAATACTTTTACACCCCTAGGAGTCATATTCCATGTAGAAGGGAGGGCAGTGATTTTACCTGCCAAGTTGACAGGCTACATTTGTGCAACAAAAAAGGTTCTCTGGGGTTGACTCTTAGGAATAATTTTAGATAGGCTTAGCCTATCATTTGCAGGAATAAGTTACATAAGGGTGAACCCTCAAATCAAGGGCTCAGCCTATTGACCCACTGCTTGCAAGAATATCAGGAATTCTGTAAATAGAGAAGTTGAGTATTTTCTCTTTTCTACCCATTCTCCCAAGGGAACTTTGGAAATATTTTTTTCTTTACAGCACAAATTACTCTGGGATATATCAGGGCATCACACTAGGTCAAATCAGCATGCCCTATTCAAGATTCCATGTACTTATTGTGTTCAACTAAAATGACCATAAAAGTTAAATTATGTAATGTACAATCCATAATATAATTTTTGCACCAAAACAGCATCTCTCCCTTTGGGCTCAAACAGAAGTTGAAGTTTTAAAATATGAATGATATCATCCTTTACCCAGTATTCTGATTTACCTTCATCCTATCTAGGTCAGCTTCATTCATTTCTCTAGTCAAAGTCTGATCTCTTTTTCAACTTTTAAACAGTTTTGTGTGTATGGTGTACTGCAGACTCTCATAGCTTCAGAACTCTAATTCTGAGTCTCAGGTGTCACATAAATACCCTAAGATTGTGGGAATGACCAGGTTATATAAATACAGCCCAATATCTCAGAATTTAAAATAACAGTTACAACTTCTGAGTATATGTGAGTAAAAGTTTACCATGTAGGACCCTTTACAATAGTCCACAAACTGATAACCCATACTCTTAACTTCAATTCACTGAGCTTTTATATTATAGTTAGTCCATGTTCTAGTTTGCTAGCTGCCAGAATGCAATATACCAGAAACGGAATGGCTTTTTAAAAGGGGAATTTAATCAGATGCTAGTTTACAGTCCCAAGGCCAAGAAAATATCCCAATTAAAACAGGTCTATAGAAATGTCCAATTTAAGGCATCTGGGGAAAGATACCTTCGTTCAAGAAGGCCGATGACATTCAACATTTCTCTTTCAGCTGGAAGGGCACATGGCAAACGTGGCAGCATCTGCTGGCTTTCTCATGGTTCTACTAAAAGGGACTCTCTCCAAAATGTTTCCTCTTTTAAGGGATTCCAGTAAGCAACTCCACCTTCAGTGGGTGGAGACATACCTCCATGGAAATCATCTAATCAAAAGTTACCACCCACAGGGACTTCCGGAGAAGATGGCGGCTTAGTAAGACGTGCGGGTCTTAGTTCCGCCTCCAGAAAAGCAACTAAAGAAACAGAAACAATACGAAACAGCTCCCGGAGTCACGACAGAGACCAAAAAGACAGCATACCCCATTCTGGAACAGCTGAACGGGCAGGGAGAATCTGCTGCGGTGAGATACCCGAGGGGCGCGCGTTTTCCCGGCCGGGGCGGCTGGCGACTGGGGTCCCCTCCACGCACGTGGCTCCCCGGTCTGACTGGGAACGTTGGATAGCGGGGCCCTCCCGTCACGCTTGGCGTTTCGGGCCAGCTGGGCAATTAGGACCAGCACTCTCCCAAGCCGCGGCGGCCAGCGACCCCCGCCTCCACGCGCGGTTTCCCGGGCCGACTGCCGTGCAGACAGACGAGTGCCACGAGCGCCACCTACTGGGCAGGAAAAGAAAAACAGAGCCCAGAGATTTCACAGAAAAAGCTTTCAACCAGCTGGGTCCCACACCCAGGGAAATCTGATCAAATGCCCAGACACCAGCAGAAAATAATGGATGACGCTCGGAAAATTGAAGATATGGCCCAGTCAAAGGAACAAACCAATAGTTCAAATGAGATACAGGAGCTGAGACAACTAATGCTGAATATACGAACAGAAATGGAAAAACTCTTCAAAAACCAAATCAATAAATTGAGGGAGGACATGAAGAAGACATGGGCTGAACAAAAAGAAGAAATAGAAAATCTGAAAAAACAAATCACAGAACTTATGGGAGTGAAGGACAAAGAAGAAAAAATGGAAAAAACAATGGATACCTACAATGGTAGATCTAAAGAGACAGAAGCTACAATTAGTGAACTGGAGGATGGAACATCTGAATTCCAAAAAGAAACAGAAACTATAGGGAAAAGAGTGGAAAAACTTGAGCAGGGGATCAGGGAACTGAATGACAATATGAAGCGCACAAATATACGTGTTGTGGGTGTCCCAGAAGGAGAAGAGAAGGGAAAAGGAGGAGAAAAACTGATGGAAGAAATTATCACTGAAAATTTCCCAACTCTTATGAAAGACCTAAATTTGCAGATCCAAGAAGTGCAGCGCACCCCAAAGAGAATAGACCCAAATAGGCGTTCTCCAAGACACTTACTAGTTAGAATGTCAGAGGTCAAAGAGAAAGAGAGGATCTTGAAAGCAGCAAGAGAAAAACAATCTGTCACATACAAGGGAAACCCAATCAGACTATGTGTAGATTTCTCAGCAGAAACCATGGAAGCTAGAAGACAGTGGGATGATATATTTAAATTACTAAAAGAGAAAAACTGCCAACCAAGACTCCTATATCCAGCAAAATTGTCCTTCAATAATGAAGGAGAAATTAAAACATTTATAGACAAAAAGTCACTGAGAGAATTTGTGACCAAGAGACCAGCTCTGCAAGAAATACTAAAGGGAGCACTAGAGTCGGATACGAAAAGACAGAAGAGAGAGGTATGGAGTAAAGTGTAGAAAGAAGGAAAATCAGATATGATATATATAATACAAAAGCCAAAATGGTAGAGGAAAATATTATCCAAACAGTAATAATACTAAAAGTTAATGGACTGAATTTCCCAATCAAAAGACATAGAATGGCAGAATGGATTACGACCCAGCAATACCACTGCTAGGTATCTACTCAAAGGACTTAAGGGCAAAGACACAGACGGACATTTGCACACCAGTGTTTATAGCAGCATTATCTACAATTGCAAAGAGATGGAAACAGCCAAAATGTTCATCAACAGACGAGTGGCTAAACAAACTGTGGCGTATACCTACGATGGAATATTATGCAGCTTTAAGACAGACTAAACTTATGAAGCATGTAATAACATGGATGGACCTAGAGAACATTATGCTGAGTGAGTCTAGCCCAAAACTAAAGGACAAATACTGTAAGGTCCCACTGATGTGAACCGACATTCAAGAATCAGCTTGGAATATATCATTGGTAACAGAGACCAGCAGGAGTTAGAAACAGGGTAAGATAATGGGTAATTGGAGCTGAAGGGATACAGACTGTGCAACAGGACTAGATATAAAAACTCAAAAATGGACAGCACAATAATACCTAAGTGTAATGTAACTAGGTTGGAACACTGAATGAAGCTGCACCTGAAATATGGTTTTTTGTTTGTTTGTTTGTGTGTTTGTATCTTTTGTTTTTGTTTTTTTTTCTTTTTCCTTTATATATATATATTATTAGTTTTATTATTTTAATTCTCTTCTCTATATTAACATTCTATATCTTTTTCTGCTGTTTTGCTAGTTCTTTTCCTAAATCGATGCAAATGTACTAAGAAATGATGATCATACATCTATGTGATGATACCAAGAATTACTGAGTGCATTTGTAGAATGGAATGATTTCTAAATGTTGTGTTAATTTCTTTTCTTTTTTTTGATTAATAAAAAAAATTAAAAAAAAAAAGTTACCACCCACAATTAGGTGGGTCACATCTTCGTGGAAACAATCAATATGCTCCCACCCAGCAATACTGAATGAGGATTAAACAGCATGGCTTTTCTGGGATCCACCACAGATTCAGACCGGCACAGTCCATATGAATGAGGCATGATAATATTTATCTTCTTGTTTCTGCCATTTTGTTTGATACATTCCTTAAGTTTGTTCACTTAGTTGCATGCCTCACAACTTCATTTCTTCTAGTGGCTATTCAGTTGTCCACTGTATGTATACACCACAGTTCCCCCTTCCTTCCCTCAGTCATTGTACCATTAGGCCTCCTACATACATCCTGAATCAGGATCACTCTGGCCGTAAACACCAGTATGCAAATGTCCATTGTGTCCCCACATTCAGTTCCTCCAGGTATATACCTAGCAGTAGGGTTGCAGGATCATATGGCAACCTCACCTCGAAAATATCTTGATTCTGAAGAAAGAATCAGATGGTGTTCAGGTTTCTTCTGTCACATGGGAAGGCGTATGGCTGGCAGTGAATCCTGTGCTGGCTTCTGGCTTCAAATGGCCATCTCAGCCCCTGTGAATCCTTCTGATTGCTGGCTTTGTATCTCATGGGAAAGCACATGGCAATGTCTACTGTGCTTTGCATCTCCAAACATCTGTGTCGAGGCATCTGCTTTCTCTGTTGGCATCCCAAGCATCTCCCTCAGCACTCCACCCATTTCCAAATGTTTATATCTGTGTCTCTGTCACTTCTGAAGTCTTTCTTTCTTTGTGAGCTTCTGTAAAGACTCCAGTAAAGTATTCAAGACCCATATTATATGGTGGGGTCACATATCCATCTATTAAAAAAAGTCACATCCACAATTGGGTATGTCACATCTCCATAAAAATAATCTAATAAAAAGGTCACATCTGCAATTGGACATGTCACATCTTCTTGGAAACAATCTAATCAAAGTTTTCCCCCTAAACAATAGGTCTGCACCCACAAGATTGGAGAAGGAAAAGAAAATGGTTTTTCTGGGGTACATACAGGTTTCAAACTAGCACATTCACCCTCTGGACCCCAAATACATTTTCTTTCCATGTACAAAATACATTCATTCCATCACTATATCACAAAAATCTTAAACCATTTCAGTAACAATAAATGCACAAACATTACAAAATCACATCAAAGTTTTTTAATGGCTTCAATAAAAGTGTAATTAAAAGGAAAGTTGAATTTGATAGCTCTTCTTTTAGGAAAGCTAATGTAAAATCTGGAAGTCTTGCATTGTGGACAGGAACTGTGCTGTGGGACTATGGTTCTCCTGAAAACACAGCCCTTTTTTTTAAAAAAAAATCAGTTTTTAAATTTTTTGAAAACTAATATATATACAAAAAAGCCATAAATTTCAAAGCACAGTTGTATTAGTTACAGAACAGATTTCAGAGTTTGGATGGGTTACAATTCCACAATTTTCTGTTTTTAATTCAAGCTGCTCTAAGATACTGGAGACTAAAAGAAATATCAATATAATGATTCAGCAATCATACTTGTTTGTTAAACCCTACCTTGGTGCCAGAGCCAGACTTATCCCTAGGAGTCATCTCCCACACTGCCAGGGAGATTTTCATCCCTGGATGTCATGTCCCACCTAGGGGGGAGGGCAATTATTTCACTTGCAGAGTTAGGCTTAAAGAGAGTGAGGCCACATCTGATCAACAAAAGAGGCATTCAGGAGGTGACTCTTAGGCATAACTATAGATAGGCTAATCTTCTCCACCACCTACATAAACTTCACAAGAGCAAGCCTCAAGGTCCCTAACATTTGACATAGTATCAGGGGTTTCCCAAGTGGTAAAGCTTAATAGTACCATATTTTTTCTCCCAACCATTAAGGAACTTTGCCGATACTTTTTAAATTATCTGCTTAATATATTCTGGGATATACCCAGGCATTACATTAAGATATAAGGATTAAAGGCCTTACTTTTGTTCTGGGCTCCCTATGTTTTGATTGTTTAAATGAGCTATCTAGACAGGTTGAGTTAGATTATGTGCTACAGAAAATTTAAGTTCTAGACAAAATAAACCTCCTTCCTTTGGTCTCAAAAAGTAAATGAGGTTCTAAAATATAGACAATATCTTCCTTAACCCTGTGTTCTGAATTATCTTAACCCTGACCTGATTGCCTTCATTTTTATCTCTGAATACCAAATTATATATATATAAAATAGCATCTAAAAATCCAGAAATAATAATTACCATTCTAGACAAAATGTGCCTGCTATAAGAGCTTACAATCTAGGGTCCTGTTTTCTTATTAAGCATTTTTAAAGGTTACTATACAATAATTGCTCTTTTGTTTCTGGCTTACTTTGCCTCACTGAATGTCTCATAGGTTCATTGACAATGTTACATGCTTCTTGACAACTTTGTTCATTTCTGTAGCAGCACAATATTCAAACATATGTATACATCATCATTTCCCAATCTACTTCTCAGTCAGTGCATCCCTCAGCTACCTTTACCATAGTCATAAAGTGGAGTCATACAGTATCTATCCTTTTGTGTCTGGCTTATTTCACTCAGCATTATGTCCTAAAGGCTCAGTCATCTTGTCATGTGCTTCAGGACATCATTTATGCTTACTGCTGCATAATATTCCATCATTTGTATAACTACATTTTGTTAATCCACTTATCTGTTGATGGGCACTTGGATTGTTTCCATCTTTTAGCAATTGTGAATAATGCTGCTATGAGCATTGGTGTGCAAAAGTTTATTTGTGTCCCTGCTTTCAACTCTTCTGGGTTTATACTGAGTAGTACTATTGTTGGGCCAAAGGGAAACTCGATATTTAGTTTCCTAAGGAACTGCCAAACTGTCTTCCCTAGCATTGGATAAGTGTCCCAATTTCTCCACATCTTCTCCAACATTTGTAATTTTCTGTTTGTTTAATAGCAGCCATTCTTATAGGTGTGTGCTGGTTTGAAAGGAAGTATACCCCCTAAGAAAAGCCATGTTTTAATATAAATCCCATTTCATAAAGGTAGAATAATCCCTATTCAATACTGTATTTGAAACTGTAATCAGATCATCTCCCTGGATGATGTGATTTAGTCAAGAGTGGTTGTTAAACTGGATTAGGGGACAACATGTCTCCACACATTTGGGTAGATCTTGATTGGTTTATTGGAGTCCTATAAAAGAGGAAATATTTTGGAGAATGAGAGATTCAGAGAGCGCAACACTATGAAGCAGAGAGTACACCAGCCAGCAACCTTTGGAGATGAAGAAGGAAAATGCCTCCCAGAGAGCTTCATGAAACCGGAAGCCAGGAGAAAAAGCTAGCAGATGACACCGTATTTGCCATGTGCCCTTCCCACTGAGAGAGAAGCCCTGACTGTGTTCACCATGTGCCCTTCCACTTGAGAGAGAAACCTTGAACTTCATTGGCCTTCTAGAACCAAGGTATCATTTCCTGGATGGATGCTTTTCACTGGACATTTCTATAGACTTGTTTTAATTGGACATTTTCTTGGCCTTAGAACAGTAAACTAGCAACTCATTAAATTCCACTTGTTAAAGGCCATTACATTTCTGGTATATTGCATTCCAGCAGCTAGCAATGTGGAGGGCCAGGAAAAATTAATCAGGCCCAAGCAGGAGCAACCAATCAGGCCCAAGCAGGGAGAGTCCCCACATCAGTGGGGTGGAAGGTCCCTGATAGTTAAACAATAATCAATGCTAAGAAACTGTGGGAGTGGGATAGGTTTCAGCAATGGCTAACAGCATTCTTCTGCTTCTATGAACCACTTGCTTGCTAGCAAATGAAAAAAAAAAAAAAACCACAGCATGATTTTAGCCTTTATAAGCACACCTTGAAAACCTCTAAGGGCTGCTCTCTGAATCCTCTTTCTTGGAGGTTTCTGAGACAGTCGCTGGCTGGCTAATAAAGACTCCAAATTGGCTTGCAGTTTTGAATTGTGTGGTCTCTCTTTGGGCGTGCTCCACAACATTTGGAGGCCCCAGGGAGATCATCTCTAATGGGACATCTGGTGACCACAGGTCCTGGGGATTGCCCCCGGAACTGAGGTCCAGCCTAGGGGAAGACCTTGGAGAGACATTCCTCCGCCCCAGGCAAGGACCAGGAACTGGACCCATTCTACAGGACCCTCCAAAATTATACAAAATCTGGTGGAGTCATCTGTTTATTGAAACCTCACCGGTGAGTACAGGTCTGTTACTGGATCAGATGGGGACCTCTGGAAGGCTGGACACAGCATTACTTTCAAGGTCCAGTCCCGGAGCAAGACATTGCCTGGGATTCTGGTTAGGAATCTATTAGGGATAAGGCATTTGTATGTCTTAGTTCATGTTGTCCCTCCTCTTAATTGTTGGTCTCATCACATTTTGTGTTGTTTTTGTTGTAATTGTCATGGGGCAGTCAAGTTCATCTGTCTGTACTCTGCTTCAATGTTTCTTGAAACATTTCCAGGAATTTTGGCAGAAGGCTGGAGACTATGGAGCCCTTGTCAGTGCCTCTGACTTGGAAAAATTCTGCTCACAGGTGTGGCCAACTTTTGGTTCTGGGTGTCCTCCTGAGGGAACCAGAGACCTATCTATAGCTTATAAAGTCCAAAGGGTGATTTTTGGTGATCCAGACCACCCTGACCAAATCCACTATATACTAAGTTGGATTGAAATTTTAACAGAAAAACCCAAGTGGTTACGGACTTGCATGGAGTTCTGAAAAGAAAGCCCCCCCCCCAGAGCTAAAACAGCCCTCTTAATAAAAACCTCTCAAAAAAAAAAAACTAATGGGAGACCAGCATTAACAGGACCACTGGCAGATCCGCTCTTAATATACCCTCCCCCATACCCAACAGTACCTCCACCTCCAGAGGGGACAAACGGCCAAGAGGCGGCAACCAGCTCCTCTAATGGCTGGGAGGTGCCCTTCAGCCTCCCCCATACCAGAAGTGGCTCTGCTTACCACCCTTGTTCTTGTTCACAATCACCGGATTCTTCCAGAGTTCCAATTTTACCCTTAAGGCAGGTTGGCCCTGCCCCGGGGGACGACCACCCACCTTTCATGGTCTATGTCCCCTTTTCCTCTAGTGATCTGTACAATTGGAAAAACCAGAATCCCTCTTTCTCTGAAAAGCCCCAAGGGCTCATCTCCCTTTTGGAGACTGTCTTTTTACCCACCAGCCCACCTGGGATGACTCCAACAGCTCCTCCAGGCCCACTTCACTTCCAAGGAATGAGATTGAGTCAGGAGAGAGGCGAAGTTAATTCTTGGACCTGACGGACAGCCTACTATTGAATCAACCCAATTAGAGGCTGTGTTCCCCATCTTTCTTTTTGTTTTTCCTGTTCAGCCATTGAGGATACTAAAATTTTGGCTATGTTTTTGGACTTTGTGGTCACAGGATCATCTCTGTTATTAAAGTCTTATGGGCAATCTCTATCAGTTCAAACAGCACTTTACCCTCAAATCCTGCTAACCTCTGTAATTTTTTTCTTATGTCTGGGGCTAACTGGGTGACAAATGCTATATTTACAGCTCACCTATTTTCAGGTGCCTCTGGATCTATAGGGGTGTACAAGCAGTATGCCTCAAGGAGGTGCTCAAGGAAAGCGGCTGGAGATTCGTCTGGCTTTTGTTTGGTTTTGCTCACTCAAGACAAGTTGGTCGACTTCTTGGCTGCCACTCTTATCCCCCAGAGCAGAGTCTGGCAATACCGATCAAGAGCCTCCTTACCTCTATCAGTGTTGGGGTCCCATTCGGGGCAGGTGGAGGGGAACACAGGGAGCAACAGGAAAGACAAAGTCTTACCCATGGACTAAGACTAGGATCACTAGTCTTGGGGAAGTGAACTATCACCCACTCATTTCTTGTGGTGTCCGAGTGTGCATATCCCCTTTTGGGGAGAGATCTTCTCCAGAAATTGCAAGCCACCATCTCTTTCAAAAATGATTCGGCTGAGCTCTCCTTCAATACAACCCCCTTGGCAATCCTCCTCATTTTCCCCTTATCAGAAGAGTATTTACTTACTGCAGAGGTGGCGCTGCTGGCCCCAGGTCCATATTTGTGGGAGTTTAAAGAAAAAATACCAGGCATATGGGCAGAAACTAACCTATCAGGATTAGCTGCCCACTGGCCCCCCATCATTGTCCAGCTAACTAGCACCACCACCCCAATCAGAGTCCGACAATACCCAATAAGCTTAAAGGCTAAAAGAGGCATCGCAGTCCATATCAAAAGACTCCTGGAGGCAGGTATTCTGGTCCCCTGCCATTCAGCCTGGAACACCCCCTTCTCCCGGTCCAAAAACCTGGGACCGATGATTACCAGCCAGTGCAAGATCTCAGAGAGGTAAGCAAAAGAACTGAAACTATTCATCCCATTGTGCCTAATCCATATATGCTTTTGAGTCTGTTACCTCCCAGCCAGCAGGTCTACACTGTTCTGGACTTAAAGGATGCCTTCTTTTCACTTCCCCTGGCTGCGGTAAGTCAACCCATCTTTACTTTTGAATGGACTGACCCCGAGGGGGGGTTCTCTGGACAACTAACCTGGACTCGGTTGCCACAAGGTTTTAAAAATTCTCCCACCCTGTTTGATGAGGCCTTAAACCAGGATCTGGCTCGTTTTAGACAAAAGCATCCAGAAATAACCCTCCTACAATATGTGGATGACCTCTTACTGGCAGCTAATGATCTGTCAAACTGCAAAAAGGCAACCAAAAACATGTTACAGGAACTAGCCCAGTTGGGCTATCGCGTCTCAGCCAAAAAGGCCCAACTCTGTACCAGCTCAGCAACATACTTAGGGTATGAACTAGAAGGGGGAAAAAGAGCTCTGTCTTCTAATATGATTGAAGCTATCCTAAAAATACCCCAACCAAAAACAAAAAGGCAGGTATGGGAGTTTTTAGGAGCAGTTGGATACTGCCAGCTCTGGATTCCTGGATTTGCAGAAATAGCAAAACCCCTGTACACTAGCACAGGGAGAAAGGAGAAAGCTCTAACCTGGACCGAGCCTGAGCAAAAAGCTTTTAAAACACTGAAACAGGTGCTTGTAAGCACCCCTGCCTTAACCTTGCCTAACCTGTCCAAATCTTTTCAACTACATGTCGCTAAAACCTGAGGAATAGCAAAAGGAGTCCTCACCCAAATGCTAGGGTCATGGAAAAGGCCAGTTGCCTACCTTTCCAAAAGACTAGACTATGTAGCTGTTGGGTGGCCAAGCTGCCTCTGAGCCATTTCAGCCACTGCCATTTTGGTAGAAGAAGCATCTAAATTAACTCTGGGACAGGACTTACACATAATGCCCCCACATTCAGTAGAAACATTACTAAGGAGCCTACCCGAGAGATGGCTCTCAAATGCCCAGATAACTCAGTATCAGGTATTGTTACTGGATCCCCCAAGAATCCGCTTCCTAAAAATGGTGGCTCTTAACCCTGCCACCTTGCTTCCGGATGATGACCTGTCCAAGCCCATCCACGACTATTGCAAGATCTTAGAATCTTTCATTAACCTGAGGGCTGATCTCACTGACAACCCCTGACCAAATCCTGATGAAGAATTATATACAGACAGGAGCAGTTACATCTCAGAGGGAATCAGGTATGCAGGGGCAGCGGTGGTAACTGTGGACCAGGTCATCTGGGCTCAGACCCTAGGACATGGGACTTCGGCCCAGAAGACTGAACTAATAGCTCTGACTCAGGCTGTAAGGTGGGGAAAGGGGAAGATTGTCAACATCTACATGGACAACAAATATGCCTTTGCAACTGTGCATGTTCATGGGGCACTGTATCAGGAGCAGGGAATTTGACATCGGGGGGAAAGGAAATTAAAAATATACCAGAAATACTCACCTTGCTAGAGTCTATCTGGTTACCAAAAAGGGCAGCCATTATACATTGCAAAGGACATCAGATTGCCAAAACTCAAATTGCCAGAGGAATGCCCTGGCTGATAAAATGGCAAGAAAGCTTGCCCAAAAACCAGTGGGGATGCTGCAGATACTTCCTATTTTACTGGGGTGAGTGCTGCTGAGCCCTCCAGAATGTATCAGGGAAGAAATTAAACTAGGTGAAACACTGTGCACCAAAACAGATCCAGATGGTTGGAAAATTCTCCCGGATGGGAGAATCCTAGTGCCAGAGTGCCTGGGGCACAATTTGGTTGCCCAGGTTCACCAAAGTACACATCTGGGCAGTACAAAACTAACTGAACTCTTACAAAGGGATTACTACATTCCCCGATTGCAGCAACAAGCCCGGCAGATATCTTCCAGATGCCACATCTGCACCCAGGTAAATTCCAGCAGAGGGAGAGAAATGCCCCAAGGAACCAGGCTGAGGGAACAAGCCCCAGGGGAACAGTGGGAAATAGACTTCACAGAAATATTATCTGGTCCATATGGATACAAATACCTGTTAGTCTTCATCGACACCTTCTCTGAATGGACTGAGGCATTTCTTACCAGAACCGAGATAGCACAAATAGTAGTAAAAAAACTAGTTTCTGAAATTGTCCCCGATTTGGCTTCCCGACTGCAATGGGGTCCAACAATGGGCCAGTGTTCATCGCCCAAGTTACCCAATTGCTAGCAAAAAATATTAAATATCAAGTGGAGATTACATTGCATTTATAGGCCACAGAGTTCAGGGCAAGTTGAAAGAATGAATAGAGCAATCAAGGAAACTTTAAATAAACTAAAGCTTGAGACTGGTGAAAACTGGGTGAGTCTCCTTCCATTTGCCCTCCTAAAAACTAGATGTACTCCCTATG